>NC_083276.1:124049955-124416451 GCF_963506605.1 Zootoca vivipara | reverse complement strand
CTTGTTTTCCTACGCAAACTTCAACCATGTTATTCTAGCTATATGTTCCTAATCTACAGTACTCATACCTCTCCTGTCCCCTTGCAAAAAAAACAACAAACCCCCATTTCTGCAGGGTTTGGAATTGAATGTGGCGTTTGGAACTTATATATTTTTTTAAGATGCAAAATGTATACACAATTACCGCATTTGTACACATCATATTGTGCCTTATTTATCCAAACGCAGGCCACAAACAACCCGGGTTATTGTGGCTCAAGGACCCAATTTATCCTTGTCAAACGAAAAGGCCTCTTTTTTTGGCAGCTCATACTGTTAATCGACTGAGTCAAATATTTGGTAGAATTTTCAAATGGCCCCTCATGTTTATGTGGGAAGAAATACGGGTAGATCTGCTCCTTAATTATTCTCAAACACACACAACTTAACCGGCTGCACATAAATGATACTCTTCAATGTATTCCTCACAATATCAAAAGTTTCTCTCATACATAAGATCAACAAAGTAAATAAAAGTCCCAATAAACCAGTCCATTCATAAAGTCCCAAATATGAGCTGCTTCTAATCCACATATGCCTCTGTGTATTCAAAAGGTCCGAAGAATCCCAATGGGATCTTGCTGCAGTTCCACGACAAGGATATCTGACCTTCAAAGGCACATCAAGCTCACATTCCTTACCTTTTCTAGACCTAGAAATTTATGTGGACCAATCTAGAATTAAAGTTCGTCCCTATAAGAAAAGTACAGAAAGAAATTCCTTTTTACATTGTAGTTCAAATCATCCCAAACATCTCTGAGAGAATCTTCCTCTAGGCCAATTTTTAAGACCAAAACGTAATTCATCGGACTCACAGGTGCCCACTGATTATGTATGAGAGAAACATTTGATATTGTGGAAAATATGTGCAGCCAGTTACGTTGTGTGTGTGTTTGTGAATGTGTTTTACGTAATCTAAGTTTGATGCTGGTTTGCAAGCCTTAATTATTCTCGGCACCTGTCCCAGTGATTTCCACCCTTTCCCCTTGGATCGGATACTTTATAGAAAACCTTAAATATGACTCCTCCCTTTTTTCTTTTCAGGAGATTGCAGATCTCAGAAAGCAGTTTCCTCTGCTGGCAGATGATATTCAGATCCCGGAGTACTTTGAAAAAGAACAGTTTTTCTCCACTGTCTTCCGCATAAGCTCAGCAGGAATGCAACTCTGGACACATTATGATGTAGGCAATATACCTCTAAGCATATTTTAACAAAGAACGATGACAAGCTCATATTAGGCTTTATTGGCAGCAGGGTGGGTTTGATTTAAATCAAATCGATTTAAATCACTAGTCAGTAAGACTTGATTTAAATCATTTTTTTGCAGAAAGACTCATTCTTGCTGGTATAGTCTTAATATTTACAACCAGATGAAGGTTTCATTTTTTGAATAAAAAAATTTCAGAGTAGTTTTTACAGTTACTGTATGTCAAAAATTACTGATTTGGTTATACTATTAGAAATACATAGACCGATAATTATGAAATTATGGTGAGGTTTAATAAGTTAACTGTTTATATTTGGACACCTTTTCTGCTGTACTTTATTGGAAGGAGAAAAATGATCATTTCCTTAATAGCAATTTAAACAATTTATTTAACTAAAACTCTAACATTATAGCATATGTATATAGTCATGTTTGTTAACTGATGCGGTTAAACAATTATTATTGTAGGGCAAGGAATGGCCACTTACCCAGTACTGTATATGATATAGCGCATGGGTAAGCAAACTACGGTAAGGCCCGGGGCCCAGATCCGGCCCAATCGCCTTCTCAATCCGGCCCACGGACATTCCAGGGATCAGCGTGCTTTTGCATGAGTAGAACGTGTGCTTTTATTTAAAATGCATCTCAGGGTCATTTGTGGGGCATAGAAATTCGTTCATATTTTTTTTCCAAAATATAGTCTGCCCCCCCCCCAAGGTCTGAGGGACAGTGGACCGGCCCCCTGCTGAAAAAGTTTGCTGACCCCTCATGTAGCGTGAGAGATAACAGTGCTCTTTCTCCCCAATATGAGCATCCTGAATTTCCAGAGCCACTGCAACAATGCTATGTAGAGCGTAGCTATTGTGATAACTGAAATTCTTTTCTGGCCACATGCCAAGTAATATTTGTTATTTTCACCTTTTTAGGTAATGGATAACTTCTTAATTCAGGTGACTGGAAAGAAGAAGGTTGTATTGTACAGTCCTCGTGATGCGCCATATTTGTATTTATCAGGTGTGTACATGCCACAGGAACACACTTTCAGTTGTGCAGTGGGATTCCCCCTCCCTGTCTCCTCCCCCACCCTGAGTCCCACCAGCGCCCCCCTCCCCTGCAGAAACTACTCCAATGGAGACCCTCCAGAGCAGATTTTTGGGGGCACACAAGCGAAAGGAGAAATCCAGTTGCGTAAGTGGAAGTCTGCTTTCCTAACAATGGATCCTGCCCATGGGGTTTTTTCTAACTAGGCCAGAGAAGATCCACTGAGCTTAAATTAGTCATGTCCATTGATTTCAGTGGGTCTGCTCTGACTTAGCTAGATACAACCCATTTTCTTCAGTGGTGAGCAGCTTACTACTCACATCACCTTCTGGGTCAAACCAAAGGCCTATCCTGTCCCACGATGATGCACCAGATGCCTCTGGCGAGCCCACGTGAAGCAGGGCATGACAACAGCAACATTTCCTTGCTGTTGCTCTCCGGCAACTGCTATTTGCTGTCCAACTGCCTCTGAACCTGGAGTTTCCATTTAGCCATAACAATTGATGGTCATTGCATGAGACTCTTAATCTCAGGGTTATTCCATACTAAGTAATGCTTTATTCCGCTTTTTTTACAGACCAGATGTTAAGCTAACTGCCCTGTAATTTTCAGGATACCTTTTTAAAAAAAGAAGAAGCATTGCCCAGGATTGTGAGCACATTGCTTTCTAAACAACTCCACAAATCTTCTGGGTCAGCACTTAGTCACTTCCAAGCTATTTAAAGAAAAAGAAAGGAAAAAAAACCCAAAACCAAACACAAACAAAATCCAGTTCTTTTCCCTACTGAGATAGCTAGACAGAGCAGGCAAATTATGAACCAGGTGCAAACTGGTAGAGATCATTTTAGTTATTCCGGTTGGCATTGTTTGCATTTTAGATGAGACCGAGTAGCAGATTCTGTTCAGAATGAGCCATACATTCAAGCAATCTTTATGGAAATCACTGAGTGAAGGAACATAACAAGGCTTGTAACAGAGAAATCATGTGGTTTAGTATGGAATCCTGTTGTGCTATGTTTACTATCAAAGAAAACAGGTTCTAGTATTTTTAGGATTGAGGGTATGTCAGCCGTTCTGGTGAATGTTTCCTTTAAAAGTACACCATGGCTGAATTGGATTCACTTATATTTGATAGCTGCAAATGTCAGCTAGGGTCATAGAAGTAGGGTACTGTTGACAGCCTTCAGCACACAGGAGTGTACACTCACACATGCAGTTTTTGCTCTCTGCCTTTTCCCTGCATAGTATGTTTGCATCCCTGAGAGTAATTGAATAGCAAAACAGTCACGTCCATCGTTTCTTCACATCTTCATTAGGTACCAAGTCAGAGGTGCTAGATGTGGACGACCCAGATTTGAAAAAATACCCTCTCTTTGTCAAGGCCAGACGTTATGAATGCCAGCTAAATGCAGGAGATGTCTTGTTTATTCCAGGTAAGAGGGCACAGAAATCTCATTTTGTTTCCCCCCATTACTTCTTGGATTGCTGTTTAAGGGGCTATAGGTGTACAATGTATGTAACAATCCCAAAAACGTATGGTGGCACGATTAATCAACTTAAATCTCATGGTACCGCCTTGCTAGTGTCACTGTGGATTTTTCCAAGAGGATGCATCTTTTAAAAATTGCACCCAAATGAATGCTGCATCACATCTACACAATTTACGTATCGGGTATGGTTTGCATGTGGATACATCTTCAATATAGCTCTTTTAGAAACTGACCTGACATAATTATGTGAAAGGACTATACCACCTCAGTGACAGAACGCTTGAATTAGTGCTGTCCACTGCTAACACAGTGCAACAGTCTGTCTTGTTCCAATAACATTGCAGAGTACTTGCAGAGTGTTGCTAACAGCTGCACATGCCCGTTTTCTTTGGCTGCAGTGTGTAGGTGTGTCGTGCTCCTAGGTATTGTATTATTCACACAGGATCTTAGGGCTGGGTGACTGAGAATATAGTCATACTGTGACCTCAGCTGTAGAAAACCGTAAGCTCCACCTAACTTACAGAAATATACTGTACATATAATTCATATTGACACAAAATATTGAAGGCTGAATACTGGAAAAATAGCAGTCTCTGCCAAGCCGAAACATTCTTAAAGTACAATTACTGTTTGCTAGCCATAAAAACTGGAATTTTTTTAAATTAAAAAAAAAAACACCAGAGCATTTGGAACAGCATTCTCTTTAACTGTTCACAGCAATATCTTACAGGTTTTAGTTACTGCATTGTCTGTAAGGCATTTTCATTACAAGTTTTTCCTCTCTCTCCTTATAGCTCTGTGGTTCCATAATGTGACTTCTGAGGAGTTTGGCGTGGGAGTCAATGTTTTCTGGAAACACCTTCCTTCTAATTGCTACGATAAGACAGACACCTATGGAAACAAAGATCTTGCGGCAGCCTCAAGAGCAGTACAGATTTTAGACAGGGCACTGAAAACCCTAGAAGAGCTACCAGAGGAATACAGAGACTTTTACGGCCGGAGAATGGTTTTACGGATTCAAGAAAAAACCTACAGTACTAACTATGAATAAATAGGTTTTTCTACAAACATCTTGTTAGCTGGCCTACAGACATTGCACATGGATACTTTACCATGGATACTCCGTTGTTCACCATTCCCCACTTAATGTGTGTGTTTGTTGGAACTTTGCCCCAAGTTTATATACAAATAAAGCTGTAGTACTGGTCCATCAATGAATAGGCATATAATTTGTCACCAAAAGAATTTATTTAAAACTTGTTTTAAATAGTTTAGATTATACAATACAAAGAGATGTAGGTGGTGCTTCTTTCCTATAACATTCTCTATAAGTATGTGGTAGCTTCAAGCAACTGTTTGTTTGCACATAGGGCTTTCTGGACCAGGTGATTTTAAATATATGAAGAATAAAAAACAGTAAAGTATCCCCCTCCCCCCCCGAACTGAAATACAAAGTTTATACAAGCAAAACCTACACAATTCACTTGGCAGAATCCATGAGCAGGTATTGAACAGAGTTTAATGGCTGCTTTTCTACATGAAGAGAAACAATGAGTCAAGCATATAAAGTATTGCAAAATAACAACTGCAGTTATTATGGGATTGATGTTGGGGGCTACAAATTAGCAGGTCATGCCTTATCAAACATCTGGCTCCGGTAGATACCATCCTGATAATCCACTGAGCTTTATTAAACTTGTTTTATTTCTTCCAAGATCTTTTCCCCGATTGAGCAGACTACCCTAACATCATTATCCTCCTCATGACAAAACACAGTTCTGCTCATTAACTTCCATTCCCACTTTCTAAAAATGTCTTTGCAAGCTATTTCATGTTTTGAAATGAAAATGCAAATTACAAGGGTTGATCCAGTGAACTGTGCAAGGAAGACAACAGATGCTGGAACTGACCTTAAAATGCAGCTGCAAACATTCATATGGTGCCGTAATAGGGAGCTTATACAGCCATGCTCATATTTGTGCAAGTGATTATATAACCATGCTTCTGGTAGACTACTCTTCAGCTTGTAGCTAAACCCAAAGGTGTTCTGGTTATAGAATCACTTGAACAAATATGCACAACTCATTCAATATGGTGTAACACTTGCGTTTTAAAAATAGATGCAAGTGTAAGATTCAGTCTAAATTTATGAAGCTGAAAGTATATTCCACATTTCAATGGCAAAGTGCTTGAAGTTTGGCTTTAAGAAACTGCCAGGCAAATTTAACCATCTACCAAGGCAAGGTGGCCTACTTACGTCTCCTGTATAGACATACTCTGTATATGAGAAGGTAACATTCACATTTCTAGACCAAAATCTACAGAGTGTTTAAAGGGGACTGGCTAACCAGAAGCATTTTTGTTAGGGATTTTAGGACAAGACCTGCCAAGGAAAACAAAGAATTTATTCATGTATGCTACAACAGCGGCAAGAGTCTTGCTAGCACAAGGATGGAAGAACGAGGAAGTCCCAACGAAAGAACAATGGCAAGAAAAATTGATGAGCTATGTGGAACTGGCAAAATTAACATATAAACTATGTGAGTAGGACAATCCAACGAAAGAACAATGGCAAGAAAAATTGATGAGCTATGTGGAACTGGCAAAATTAACATATAAACTATGTGAGTAGGACAATCGTGACTTTAAAGGAGGATGGGAACTTTTTACAAACTACATAAAAAGACAACAAAATGACTTGGACTCCTTGGCAGGTTTTGAATAAACACCCACAATTTATTAGTAGAACATTTGATTGACAACGTAATGATACGTACAATTTATTAACATGCAGAAAATAATATGTATAAACAAATCAGGGAGGGGAGCTGAGGGAAGTCCTGAGAGGGTGGGGGAGGGAGGGAGGGGAGGGGGGAAGGGGAAAAACTACAATTGATTATTGGCAATTTGTATTGTTTAACCATTTTTTTCTTAATAAATATTTATTAGAAAATAAAATAAAAAGGGGACTGTCTAGTTTAAAACAAGCAGCTTGCTTTAAAGAGACTCCCAGTGCATTCTTTTTCTGCTGCTATTTGCGCAACCTACTGCCATCAAATGGGAGTACTTAAAAGAGGGCAACTAGTCAAGAGCTGTGGATTTATCTGATGAAGCATGGAACACTAATGAAAGGACTACTATTAGAGAAACAACAGTCTGTGCAGGAGGTGGGGGGAACCTCTTGGAACACTGGAGAAATTATTCAGTGAGCTCCTTTTGTCAACAGCAGCAATTTAGAGAAAACAGCATTCTATCACATGAATGGGTAACAATACTCTTAATGACTGTAAAACAGGCAAGCATTATAGTCACTGAATGAAATCCAATGCTTCCACTATGATTATGTAACAGCTTCTGACACAGGAGAGGCATCTGCTAGTGTTAAGACATGGAGAGGCAATTTTCTCCCTCTTCCCTCTAATCCCCCACATTGCGTTCCATGATGTTCTGGGGGATCCCCCAACACTCTGGAACTGATTGAGGGACACAGTGGGATGTAAGAGGGAAAACGGAGAAATTCACCTCCTTTTACATTAATCGACACCTCCACTGGATTAAAAGACATCCCATTAAGTAGAGCAGCAGCACTGGATTCTACTCATTTACTTTTTGCCCAGGGGGATGATGCTTCAAGGTCAGAACATGACTTAATATATTCTTCCTTAAACACTAGAAATCTTTCATCTTGGTTACAGAAATCTAAGGATGCATTTATTCATCGTTAGTTTGTATGACAACTCTGAAGGGTCTCATTGCGACATGGCAGCCGTTTTAAAAACACTGTAAAATAGATATCCAACAGTCAGAACAGCTCAAGTACTGACTGGAACAACTGGCAAACACTTTTTCACTCTTCAAATTATTTTTAGTTTTAATTAAGAATGGTGACTCAAGGTTACAAGATGTTCATATTAAGTGTTTGAAACTTGAATTCCACATTAGTGGGCATTATACAAAGTACTCTTGCCACTTTAGCAAATATCTACACCGTTTATTGTGGAACTGCAATGTTTTATCTACAGTTAATGATATTCTCATTCTCATATTTTGCAATGAAAAGACGCAATCCTAATCTGAGGAAACCAAGCACTGTAAGTAGTTTATTAATACTTGGGTATTAATCACCCCAGTATTAATAAACTAGTTACAGTGCTTGGTTCCTCAGATTAGGATTGTGCGTCTTTTCATTGCAAAATATGAGAATACTGAGAATATCATTAACTGTAGATAAAACATTACAGTTCCACAATAAACGGTGTTGATATTTGCTAAACTGGTAAAAGAACAGTTTCAAAATATATCAACACTTAATGTAGGAAAAACGAATTGCTTATTCATAAAAGCAGCTTTCAAAGGCCAACATTTTCCTGTATGTCACATTGGAAAAAAATTATTGGCACAGAAAACCAACTTACGGTAACGTTCATACTAGGGAAGTTAAGTCTTATTCCACTATTCTGGTCAACATTAGCTTTCAAACTGATACTAGAACTGTCACTGCAAAAATTTGCATATTTTGGTCACAACACAGATGGTTAAGCCACCCCAACAGGAATGGCTTTCGATTATTTTGTAAAGTGAGCTCCAAAAATGGAAGTGCAAAAACTTTGCTTAATTCTCATATGTAAATCAAAAGTGCTGCAGAAACATATGATTGGAATGTGCTAACTGCAAAACTGCTCCTAACATTCAGTAATGCAAACTGGTATCCTGGCTACACACACACACACACACACACACACAAAACCTCATTATCTGTATGGTTGCCATTTGGTAACAGAGGAACTTGTAAGACATAGTCTATGGATGCTGCAGTCACTTTAACGATAGCTCTCCATAAATTCTTAACCATGTGGATGTTAAGGTGGTATAAAAGGTAAGGTAAGGGACTCCTTTATGTTCAGACTATCTGTGACATCACAATAACATGGCATTGCCCAGCAAGGGGAACAGGCCAGGCCCTTCCCAAGATGCACATGGGGTGTGCGGGTGGAAGAGAGGGGTCGGGGTGACGGGTGCCATCACGCGGGAGGAAGATGACGTCACACAGCCGGGGGACCAGAGAGAGGTGTCGTGACATCTGGGGTGAGGAACAGGGGCGCTGAGTGGAGGAGTGCCGTGCCTTTGGGGAGGATGAATGGGTCGGGTCGGGGCGATTTAACAGAACACGCGTGGGTTTTTTTTTTAATGACCGCTTTCTCTTTCTGAGTCACAGCAACGCGTGGCCGGGAACAGCTAGTCTAATGGCTACATCCTCAGCTGTGCTGCTTTGACATCCAGCAGATGGCGACGTTTTTTCTAAAAAAGCATGTTTTTACCTGTCACAGGTGAGACATCTATATAATCTAGGTATATAAAAACATTCGTATACGGTGTGGCAACGTTGTGTCAAATTTTTAAAGCACTCGGACAAGCACTTTCGGAGATTATCGGTTTTGGACAAGGTCATCTTTACATTTTTATTTATTTATATAGATTACCACAGCAACCAAGATTATCACAGCACACACCACCTAAGGAAAAGGAAAAGGTGGTGTGTGCTGTGGTAATCTTGGTTGCTGTGGTAACCTAAGGTGAAAGGGTACTTTATCTTACCTTACATTTTATACCACCTTAACATCCACATGGTTAAGAATTTACGGAGAGTTATCGTTAAAGTGACTGCCGCATCCTTAGACTATGGCAAATCTTAGAATAATATTAGTTGCACCAGTCTTTGGAAAAATTCCTAGTATAATCTGAATTTTTCCAAAGACTGGTGCAACTGATATTATTCTAAGATGTACGATAACCTGTAACATTAACCTGCAAGAACCTGTGGTTTGATTTTTAGCAAAACACATTTGCCACAATTGCCTAACAGTCTCACAATATAAAAGTTCAAAAATGCATTAAGTTAAATCAAGCTTTCGTATTAATAGGGAATGTTGAAACAGCAGCAAGATCATACATTCTTGGTCACTTAATAAAAATAGATGTTTAATACTCTTAAGTCTTAAAAAAGGTTATTCACTAGTAGATGTTCAGCAATGGTTAGAAGTTGCACAGCACCTCTGAGGCAACAGTATAGTCATTATGCACCTTATTTCCCATGAAAGTGTCATTTATACTAAGTTGTAATGAATACTTAGTTGAAATGAATATTTAGCCCCTTGACATAGCCATACCACAAGCAATGCAGCAAGTTGGTAATGTTGACACAGTCCATGTCAACATTACCAATTTACTGCATTGCTTGTGCTATGGCTATGCCAAGGGGCTAAATATCAATGTTAGCAGCATAATCCAAGTTATCTCATAGTTCTTTAGTTCTATAATTATAACTAAAGAATAAAAGTGACTAATCATTCAAAAATACTCAACACCCATATATGTATGCCATCCAAAACATTTTATGATGCAAATTATTGAGCCCGGATTTGAATATTCTGCTCACAAAAATCCACACTTGTAAAGCAAACATTAGTTCCAACTGATGTTCAGAAAATTAGTCAGATGAACTGGTGTGGTTTTCCTCAGGAATCTTATCATTTCAACCAGAACAAAATAATTTCTTTAAGCCAGGAATATGTTGTTGCTCCTCAATTGCAAAAGCAAGACAAGATTGGCTTCACTGAAGGTCTTAAAAAGTAAATAATGCACACAGCATTAAGCCTTTCCAGGACTTAGGAGAAAGCACATTCTCAAACTGTCAAGTCAAAGTTTAAAATGTATCTTGCAGTTAACAAGAGTATTTTGATATATTCACTGTGTCAGAATACTTCATGAACTCTGAAGTGGTTGTCTAAGGAAGGTGCTTCATCAGCAAAATGAAGCTGGCTATTTACATTTACACCAAGCTCCTCCAGAATTTGCACAAATCTCTTATGCTCTTTTCCAATCCATGCCCTCATTGTATCAAATACCTGGTATGGTGTAACATGTGCATTAACTGAAATCCCAGTCTCTGAAAAATCTTTCAGCACATCAGGGTAGGTCACCCAAGTATTGCTTCCTCCAGAATGGCCACCATCGAGCCAGTAAATTGCTCTTATGTTTTTTATGAAGGCATTTGTGTCCTTTCCCTTTTTAGCTTCCTTTAGTTCATGAAGTAATTGATTCAAGACAACACAACCTTTACTGAACCCTATTAAAGTGAATGACGCTTCACCAATCACAGAAGGCTCAAAGAGGTTCATGGTAGAGCCGTTGAAATATTCACAATCTCTTCCCCTTTCTGTTGCTGAGCATCCGTTAGTAGTAGCAACAGTAGGTGATTGACAAGCAATGGCCTTTTCATCCTTGGTGAAATTATACAAGCTTTTCTGAGACAGAAGAACATTTTGAGCAAGTTTAAACGCATTAACTAGTAATGCATGAAGATGCTTGAAGGCTCCAAAATCAGTGCTGTGTTCAGGTGCACCAAACATATTGCTTGCCACAAAATTGTCATAGCAGCTGAATTTGTGCAAATGCATACGGGAACATTTTATAACCCAAATGTAACTCTGAGGGAAACGGCGACCCAGAATAGAAGCAACGTTTTCTAAGCACCATTGTTCCCACTGGAAATTTTCTGGATGGCAAACCATAATTTCATGATAGTTCTGAAATAAAAACAACATATAGCGAGCCTTACTATTTGGAACACAAAATGCACAATTAATCACTTAAATTATAATTATACAAGTAAGTTGCTGGGAAAGGTTATTCTTGGCAGCTAACAAAATTTTAATAAGGCATGCACTTGAAAATGAAATTAGAAAACAGCATAAAGAGGAGTATGTGAATCTCAACTGAAAGAGAACTGAAATGTTTGGAATAATTAGGAAAGAGACTGAAAACAGATCAAGTATCATTACGCCATTATATAATTTAAAGTTGTGAACACATTTAGAATACTTTGTAGCTCTGACTGCCTCATCTCAAAAGACATATTAAAGTGAATGAACATTGGAACACCTTCCCTGCAAGCAAACATGTACAATTTCTCAAGTAAGCAAGGCATTTTCTCTGCCTACTCCCAACCTGCCACCCACCCCCTGCCCCAGCAACCAAGGCAAAAGTCACTCTCAATTTTCATCCAATGATGATGATGAATCCTTGCAAACTTCTGCATTGTCACTACTGTTCTGGTATACAGAGCTTTAAAAAAATGTCAAAATCTTTCTACTTTTAGTTAAGAATTTTTTTTCTTTTTTTACTTGATTCAGGGGGGCCTGCTATCCCCCCCATGCCCATGGTAAAGGGCACCAAGGGAAGAAAGTTCCAAATGCCAATGTTCCTCTACACTGGGCACCATCAACCATCTCCTTGGTGCTTACACTGTGCATTTTTATTAATCTTCTGTGTGCAATCCCTTGCATAATACGTCTACAAGCAGTCTGCACTCGCAAACGGAACTATGCAGGAGAGATGCACATCTTAACACGGGGAGCAAAAACGCCCGAGTGTCCCTGGTCCAAAGGTTTTAACCTTCACAGGTGCTCCATCAGAAGCTGGAAAAACCAGCATCATGCGGAAGAAATACCAAGTTCTGGCGAGCGGGCTGGAAAAATTTAGGGCCTAAACAGAGGCAATGCTTCTTCCAGCAAATCACCTCTGCTTGGGTGCCCAACAGGAAGAGGTGGCAGGAGAGGGTCGTCACCCTCGGTCTGCAGCTTCGAAATCCCTCAGTAAATAACACGACACACGCTCTTTCGGTACAGCCCTCCGAGGGTCTCGGGATCGAGTCCCACATTGGGCAAAAGGATTCCTGCATTGCAGTGGGTTGGACTAGATGACCCTCTGGACCCCTTCCAACTCTGTGATCTAAATCCCAACTAACCACGTCCTATTCAAGAGGCAGGCTCCATTTCTCCCAGGCTCTCTGAAAGGCAGCTGGGCTCCCCTCCCGCCGCCGGGTTCCTTCCTCCCCTCAACCTTACCTGCACGTCCCCGGGAAAATAGACGACATGATGCTGAGGCGGCTCCGGCAAAGGGCCGCCGGCGGGCGGCAGCAGCAACAGCACGTCGTTGGCTCGGAAGGGCTCGGCGCCCGGCACTTGAGGCAGCCGCAGCCACGGCAGGTTCAGCCGAGGAGACGATGAGGAGGAGGCTCCGCCGCCGCCGATACTACTAGTACTACTACTACTACGGCCGCCGCCGCTTCCTCCGGCGCTCCCGCCGCCCGAGGGCCCCGACAAGCAGCTGGCCGGAGCTCCTCGCAGGCTCATAGTCCGCGCGAGGCAGAGGAACGCGGAGCCTACGAGTCCCCTCAGGACGGAATAGGCAGGTGGGCAGCGCCTGCTCATGGAGGCTCCGCGGCGCGAGCTCCGCCTCCCTCCCTCACGCGCGCTCGCGCACTGACAGACCTCCCAATGGCTCCCGCAGACGAAAACAAACAAGCCAACCAACCAACCGCCCCCTGGGCCGCCCACGCCTCCGGGGCGGAGCCACGCAGACTGCGCAGGCGCCCGAGCGAAAGGAGCTTTCCAGGGAGGGGAGGGGCGGGGAAAGAGTCGTCCTATCGCGTGATGGGAAGCTTCGGTTCCTCTCCGCTGATTGGGTGTGGGTGGCAGGGCGGGAAGCTCAAAGAGGGGAAGTGCGGGGGGGGGAGCGGCTGCGCGCGCAGTTAGTTCTGTTTGTTTGTTTTTCAAAAAAAGAGAGAAGATTTTATGCAAATAAGTACAACGATTTTTTGATATTTTTTTTAAGGGCTCCATTTTAAGCTGCGCCTTCACTAGCTAAGGATGGGGCCACGTTGGGATTGGGCGGGCCATGTCCCAGGGCATAGACCTCAGTGGGGCACAGTTTTATACAAATTCACAATTTTATTCAAAATGGTTCGTGTGCTAAAACATTTTCTTTTGCATTTGAGAAAGATAAGCAAAGGTAGTAGTAGCCCAGGCAACAATGCCCTGTTTGTGCGGGGGTCATTGTGCAACGGTCATTGCGGTCACAATTAAGCGTGTTCCATCACCTTCTGGAGCCAAAAGTCGGTCGCATATCAATTGGATGCATGCAAAATGTCCACCACCTGTATAACTTATTCTTTCAATTTAAAATATACTGAGCAGTTTCACATTCTGTGCTTTTCATTTTTTCTACATGTCTTTTGAAAACTGGAGTTGGCAAGTCGGTGGAAGTAGAGGTGCAAGCTTTGCCTAGGGTGCAAAACAACCTGACACCAGCATTGCCCTTACCTCTGTCTGGCCCTGGGACATTTCTCCAAGGCCACACCTCTCATGGGTCCTGCTCTGTACCCTTGAAAACTTGCCCAGCCAAAATGTGTCCTTGCTCTCTGCCTTGCGGGCCTTTCCCACCTGGCCTGGGATGGCAATACCATGATTGACTCCAACTACAAAAGCTGAGGCTGCTGAAGAGGCCAGAGACCACCTTGGCTGTCTTTTAGCGCCAACCCAGGTCTTTTGAGCCTGAGCTTCCACAGCCACCTGCTTGCCATGAACCACCATTGGCAGGATTGGCAGCGACAACAGCTGATATGATCACATTTTTAACATTCTGTTGGGAGCTGCCCAAAGTGCCTGGGGAAATCCAGCCAGATGGGCAGGGTATCAATAAATAAATAATAATAATAATAATTTGCTTCTTATAATCTCTGATTCTCTTGTTAATTGTACTGTTTTAAATGTGCATTTTATATCTGACATCCTTTAGTAATATTTTATTTTGAAATGTTCTTTATATATGCTAATGCAACCAGTGAAGAGAGTCACCAACAAAAGTGATTTTGCTTCTCATTACATTTCCTAAAATGTGGTGCAAGCACACACAGTTAGAATTATGTGGCGCACTTAAGCCCATTATCATTTTTGTAGAAGATATTGTTTCAACCTCAAAGTTTTCAGGAGTACAAAAACTTTACAAAAACGAACACTAACTGGAGAAAAACGGCCCAATAAGCATGCTCAGTAGCCACAGAACATGAAGTATTCATTGGAAAATAAAACATATTGTTGCACATCTTATTTGTTCCGCTCCTTTCCTGCTGCACCCCCCACGCATTTGTGCCCCTTGGGATGGCTGTGTTCTGTCAGTGTAAGGATAATGTTTTATTTTGCTGGTGAAAGGTGATTTAATAGCAATTCTTACCTCATCTAGGTGGCATGAGGTCGGCAGGATCACACTGTTACTTTTGAATGTGAAATATACTTTTGTTATCTACGTAGCTAATATTCTATTGGCTTCTAAATATAAAATGAACTCTGATCACCACAAGATGGTGCTGCACATTCTAGCTTGAATAATAAATTTACTATATATCCTATATTTTACCATCTGATTATTAGATTTAACCATAACGTTTTCAGTGATAGTATATATACCAGCAAACTCTTTCTTTTGACATTTATGTCCTTAAATTATCTCACAAAACACTTGATTGGGGAAACTCAGCCAGATGGGCTGAGTATAAATAAATTGTTGTTGTTGTTGTTGTTGTTGTTGTTGTTGTTGTTGTTTCAATTAATTACAGTATTGTTATTGTCACTCCACTTTTCAGTCCCGAAAGCCCCCAGACCACCTTATAAAGGTAAAGGGACCCCTGACCATTAGGTCCAGTTGTGACCGACTCTGGGGTTGCGCGCTCATCTTGCATTATTGGCCGAGGGAGCCGGCGTATAGCTTCCAGGTCATGTGGCCAGCATGACAAAGCCGCTTCTGGCGAACCAGAGCAGCACACGGAAACGCCGTTTACCTTCCCGCTGTAGCGGTTCCTATTTATCTACTTGCACTTTGACGTGCTTTCGAACTGCTAGGTGGGCAGGAGCTGGGACCGAGCAACGGGAGCTCACCCCGTTGTGGGGATTTGAACCACCGACCTTCTGATCAGTAAGCCGTAGGCTCTGTGGTTTAACCCACAAACAATAAAGTCCTTGCCCACAGGCTAACAATCTAAATATATAGGAAGAATTTGCTGCAAGAGAGGTAGATGGAGCTGAGATCAAAGCATCTACTGGGTGACCTTGGGTTAAGCACTCTATCACCTCACAGGGTTGTCGTGAGAGCAAAAGGGGGAGGAGCAGAATTATGTCATTTATGCCACCGTGACCTCCTCCTTGTAGCAAAGTCAAGATGTAAATGTCACCAAAAAAAATGCAGGATTGTAAGAGAAAACATGCTGCTGTTGCTTGCTCGAAAGCGCAGTAATCTGGACCTCACGTTAGCAAGCAAATGTTGCCAATTATTTGCGATTTACGTTCCCTTGCATGGGCATAGCCAGTATTTATGTTGGGGGTGTGTGCGCGCAAGACACCCACATGTCACCATCCTCTGTCTAGCAGATTCGGGATGAAATGTTTTAAAAAAATTTCTTTTGACCCCAAGTGCTCGGAGCAGTCTGTCAAAATCTTTCTACATTTTCTACTTGTTGTTGTTGACTAGATTTTTTTTTAGGGGGCCAGCTGTTCCCCTCCCCCGCTACACCCTTGGTAAGGTAGGTAGGCGATGCTACCTCGACAGTGCCCATCCAATACAGTATAAAAAAAACACCTCAAGATTGCGCGAAAGCAGACTTTGCAGAGGAAGAGGAACAAAGCTGGCATCTCCGAGCTCTTTCTTGTAACCAGCCTTTTCTTGCAGAGGAATCTGCAGAGCGATTCAAAAATCTCAGCGCGAAATTAATCCATGCATTTCCCGGGAGGAGCGAGGGGAGGTGGAGCGCGCGCGACAAATCCCGCACTCCTCCCGCACCAACAGCAGTGTGAAAATAGTCACACACCAGTTTCCCGGAAGAGGCTCCCAGCAAAGCACTAACCTTCCAAAACTCACGTGGCGTTTGCAGTCTGGGAGGTACAGTCACAGAAAGAAAGAAAAGTTCCTTGCTTTGCCTCCGCGCTTTACAGATTTGACGCAGTTGCTGTCTGGTCGGATGCTGCAAACCAGAGATACAGTACTACCGTAGTACAGTATTGGTTAATAGCAAAATACCCTGAACCTGCTCTGCTAGCCAACCAGGCTTGTTTCCAACATTGTAAGTAGACCACCAGTTAGTCTAGATAAAGCTCTGTCTTAATTTTGGGGATTCGTGCGGCAGACCCCCCCCCCCAAGCTTGGGTTTGCTGTATAATTTTACCCGATCATACATGCCACGATCAAATAAGATAGAAGTACTGAAACTAAAGTCTCGTTGTTTTCTTCCTTATACTGAATAAATTTGTAGCAAAATACTGTATGTATGGGACCCAGGTGGCGCTGTGGTTAAACCACTGAGCCTAGGGCTTGCTGATCAGAAGGTCGGCGGTTCGAATCCCTGTGACGGGGTGAGCTCCCGTTGCTTGGTCCCAGCTCCTGCCAACCTAGCAGTTCGAAAGCACGTCAAAGTGCAAGTAGATAAATAGGAACCGCTACAGCGTTTCCATGTGCTGCTCTCGTTTGCCAGAAGTGGCTTAGTCATGCTGGCCACATGACCTGGAAGCTGTATGCCGGCTCCCTCGGCCAATAATGCGAGATGAGCGCGCAACCCCAGAGTCGGTCACGACTGGACCTAATGGTCAGGGGTCCCTTTACCTTTACCTTTTTTACTGTATGTTTAAAACCGAAAGCAATGCAACCAATGCAATCCTATACATGTCTACTCAAAAAGTAAGGCAAACTTTGTTCAGTGCAGCTTAATCCCTTATATAGGGATTTAAGAGATAAAAGGGTAATTGGTATCAAAAAGGAGAAAACAATTATTTGATTTCCACCAGAAAGAGCGAATCTGTGTTAAGTGTGGGGGTGGGGAATACAGGCTGTGTCATTTTGATGTCAGTGGTATCATGTGGGTGCTGCAAAAAGCATCCACAAACCAGGAGCACGGATCCCATTTTTAAACCATCGTCTGGAAGCATCCAGCTTGCAACCTAAATTTGGCATTTAATCTATAACAACATGGAGAGTTTCATAACACCACTGCACTTGGTCAAGATGGGCTTGCTGGACGGAATTGCATGGTGCAGATCGTAATTTATGACAGTGTTACTTACACATGTGCATATGTGTACGTTTTGTACCAAATTTGTATATATTTTACTGAATGACATTGTATATATTACAACAGCCTTTGGCTATAAGCAATAAACTTGATACTATACATGTGCATATATGTATAGTTACAGGTAGGTAGCCGTGTTGGTCCGATGTAGTCGAAGCAAAATAAATAAATTCCTTCCAGCAGCACTTTAGTTGGTCTTTAAGGTGCTGCTGGAAGGATTTTTTTTATTTTGCTTCATATATGTATATGCACTCTCCAGAAGGGGCATCAAATTTTAGCTTCCCAATTCACAGAGAGACAGGGATTTAAAGCCACATAGCAGTGTTTTCCCAACCTTTGGTCTCTGGCTGTTTATAGACTACAATTCCCATCATCCCTGACCACTGGGCTTGCTAGGTAGGGATGATGGGAGTTGTAGTCCAAAAACAGTCAGAGACTCAAACACTGCCACATAGGATTGTCATACTGTATGCTAATATTTGCATACGCAAGATTCGTGTGAATGTCAGCATGGAAACAAATGCTTTCGTGTAGGAATTTTGAAGCGACTGGAAGCGGTTTCCTCCTGTTGAGAGAGAAGGAACACATTGACATCACCATTGGAGAATGCTACCGGTACCTTGCCTGTTCCGTTAGAATTAAGGAGTATTCTTTTATTATACAGGGGGAAATGACTTCTGGCAGAGCTGGCTTGCGTCTGGCTGCCTGTTTGCTAAACATTTCAGAAGGAAGAAGAAAGGACGTTGTTGAGAAAGTAGCCAGAGCTGCAGTTTGTGAGGATCATGGTAAGAATAATGTAGATCTACTCCAAATATACCTGGTCCAGCCAAAATTAAAACATTTCCAACCCAGTTCTAGGCACGTTTGCTTAGAATTCCACTGAACTCCTCTTTGGAACTTAAGCATGTGTGGAATAAGTTTGTCCAATTGGCTGAGACAAGGGATAAGGCCTTTCCTATAGTGGTGTGGAAGAGCCCTCTGAAATGTACCTGGCTAGCCCTGCCCTCGGTATTGCCTGTGGAAGGAGCCCTATGCACGTATCCATCTTCACGCGTGTAGGCCTCTGTCCGATGTGTGACCAGTGCTTGTTTGAAGGGGGCCAATGCCAGTGCAGAGAGTACACATAGGTGTCAGCTTACCTTCCAAGTCCCGGACTGCAGAATCCGGGACCGGCAGCCGTGTGACACCGGAAGTTGCGTCGACGTAACTTCCGGTGTCATTTTGCCCTTCTATGGGCACCAAAAATGGCCGCCGCCGGCTTCGAAAGTCGCTTCTACGCATGTCAGGAAGTGCGTCGACGCAACTTCCGATGTCACTCTGCCCATCTATGGGCACCAAAAATGGCCGCCGGCGAGACCGGAAGTCGCGTCTATGCACTTCTGGACATGCGTAGATACGACTTTTGAAGCTGGAGGCGGCCATTTTTGGTGCCCATAGAAGGGCAAATCAGAAAGAAAAGAAATGGCCACCAGCAGGAGAAAATAACAGAGAAAAACGGGAGATGAAGTGATACAGGGGACCACCGGGAAAAGGTAAGTAAAAACGGGGGTTTCCCGGGGAAAACAGGGTACTTGGCAGCTATGGGTGTCAGGCAGCAGTAAGCAACTTCCATAGCCAGTTGCCAGGAACGTACAAGACAAGGAAAAGTTCTTACCATCTGCTTTTTATTCAATATTTACGGAGAGAGGCTTGGAACACAGCCTCTTGGGATAACGGTGTTGTCCTGAGTGACTCTCCACCCTCCTTTTCTCCCACTTCCTCATTCGTCATTGTCATCATCTCCACTACAGGTGGTGCTGAGGGCCCTCTGAGCCCTTTCTTTGCGCTCCCTACTTTCAAGGCTTGCCGGATTTTGGGAGAGGGGTGCTGTCTGGAATGCTTTCTAAAGACACTGTATCCGTCAGCTGCTGCCCCCCCCCCCCAGTGCTTTCTCTTCCTCCTCCTCTCCCAATATTTCCCAGCTTTTCCCCTCATTTGCCTCTGAGCTGTGACCTCCCTCAAACCTCTGTTGTAATTCTGAACTGTCTTCTTCTCTGGAAGGCTCTGGCTGGGGAGGCGGTCTCCACCATTCCTCCTCTGCCCAGCCCCTGTCAATAGGACAGCCTGCCCTGGGATGCAAACCCTGATGGTGGAGGAGCAGGATCCCCTTCAGACAGATGCTGCTTGGGCATGTCCGGGAGGGGTGGCTATCCTGTTCTTTCATGGGAGCCCCTGCATGCAGTCATACTTGAATGCCAAAAGCACTTAGGATAGATCCAAAACTATGTGTATTGACAGAAAAAGGCAGACACCAGTTAGCTGGACTGAATACATAGGTCATGTCAAAGCCTCTTTCTCCATTGTACCAGAAGCACAGCTCAGCTGCTTAGAGCATGGTGCTGGTAATGCCAAGGTTGCAGGTTCAATCCCTGTATAGGACAACTACACATTTCTGCATTGCAGGGGGTTGGACTAGATGATCCTCAGGGTCCCTTCCCTTTATTTATTTATTTATTTTCCATTGAAGGGTTGTTTAACTGGGGGGAGATTAAAATAATTTTTAAAACCTTCCTTATACCATGCCAGACTTATCTGTCCATTTAGTCCAGCATTATCTGCTCTGGCTATCAGTGGCTCCCTAGGGTCTCAGTCTTTCCCATTACCTGCTACTTCAGGGTTGTTGATTCGGTGAGAGAATTGCACTCTGCACATTCTCAGAGGCACCTGACTTTACATATTCCAATATTAGCCGTGGTCCTGGAAACGGATGGTGTATCTAAGCCCTGGCACAAATGAAGCTTTGATTAGAAAACAATAGTTGAGCTTTCAAGCTTGAGCTTTCCATTCTCACCTACCCACCCAAACATTGACGTTGATGCTCGTGAAGCTCTGAAGCCGTATGTTGGGGGGAGTGAAGTCCTGCCTGAGGGCAGGAGCTGAGACCAAACTACGCCCTTGAGTCCTTTCCAACGCTCTTGTTTTTATGATAGCTATGGTTTGGTCAGCCATGCATTTCTGAAGTCCTACCAAATGGCAGCCTGTGAAGTTTTTGGATAAAGTTTGCATGAGCTGTGGTTGCACAAAAGAAGCCCATTGATCTGTTAATCACTAACTAACACATTCTAAAACTTTGAGGTGGTGTTTTTGTTTACGTCCTTGTAAAAGATTTTTTTTCCCTCCTGGCATCTCTTTCAGGCTAAGTCTGAGGTTCATTGTGTGAACAAACTTAGGGCAAACAGATGCAGAAGAGGACCAGCCCTCACCCATTAATGAAGTTGCCAAGAATTGGGAGTTTCAGCCAGTATAGTTTTCATAATGACAAGCCCTGGATTGTGTTGCCTATCTGTAGTGTAAATACTCTCTCAGACAGGGGTGGGGAACCTGTTGCCTTCCAGATGTTGCTAGACTACAATTCCCATAATCTCTGGCCACTGGCCATACTGACTGTAGCTGATGGGAGCAATATCTTTAAGGCCACAGATTGCATTGAGCAAAACTGTTCAATATTTTCCTAATCTATCATGCTTGCACCGATGTAAGCTCCATTTAGCTTGATAAAACTTATTTTGCAATAAATGGATTTAGGATCAGAATGTACCTCTTCAAAACATAGCATGTGCTTAAGCTAAATTGGAAGCCTTTATTTGTTGTCTGAACCATGAGAATTTTTCAACTTTTTCCCTCCCCGTAGGCCAGGAGCATCTCCGAGCCACTGTGCTTAATATATTTTCTGACTATGACTATAACAGGTCCGTCATAACTATTGCAGCTCCAGTTGACTGGCTGGGTAAGTTTTAAAAATATGTATTAAAACATCCCGACTCACATCATCGTTATTTTTGACCTTTGAATGTTGTGTTTTTGGATGCTAAGTTTGCAGTTGTATACATGTTTGCCTGAGAGTAAAACAGTGCATTTTAAAACACATTGCTTCTCTCAAAGAATCCTGAGAACTGTAGTTTACCACTCACAGAGCTGCAATTCCCTGCACCCTTCATAAACGTTAGTTCCCAGGATTATTTGGGGCAGGCATAGGCAACCTTGGCTCTCCAGATGTTTTGGAACTACAACTCCCATGATCCCTAGCTAGCAGGACCAGTGGTCAGGGATCATGGGAGTTGTAGTTCCAAAACATCTGGAGAGCCAAGGTTGCCTATGCCTGATTTGGGGGAAGCCATGCATCGTGTGAATATGGTCCTAAGTCCAACTGATCTTGGTGGGACTTACTTCTGAGGAGACATCCAGAGGATTGGAGTGGAACCAAAAACCATGCTCTGGTGTTTAGCTTCTTTGATAGATAAGGACTTAAAAAAGAAATCCTCAGTTGAAAAATTATTTAAATAACAAGTACCAAAACACAAGGCACATACTTTTTTTTTTAAAAAAAAGAGTGACATTTTAATCCCCTTGGTGGATGGTTGCATGAAAATCACACACTCAGAAAAATATGATGTGACTGATGGTTTGTGACAAGAAGCTCTTGTCTGGAAGCCCTCTTAACAGTTTTTGAAAATAGATAACATTCAGCTAGATCTGAGAGGGACGTGTTGTGTAGATTTTTCCTTCAACGCTGGTTTACAAGAGCCAGTTCCCCAATTAACACCACATCCTAACCATGTCTACTCAGAATTGAATTCTATTGAATTCAACGGGAACTTATTCCCAGGTAATTTGAGTCTGGACTGCAGCAAAGCTTACTTTTGAATTCAGGCTGTGTGATGGAGGAGGAGCAGCAGAATAAAATACTCTTTTTTATCTTTTCCGCTAAGGACGTTTTGTAGGGATGTTTACAAAGTTCATCAAAAGCAGTATTGTCAGACAAAGTTAGCAGGAGGATGCCAGGTGGCCATAATTAACACGGTTGTGTTCAGCTCTTCACTAAAAAAATACACCTTTGTAGATTGTGATTCAATAGGAAAGCCTCCAAGATACCAAGTGGGCTATTTTGTTAGCATATTTTTTAAAGTGTGCTTGTTGCATATAACAAGAACCCTGCTTCAAGGTGGGTAGATTTGTAAGAGCCGTAAGACCTTCACATTTCTCCCAAAATTAGTGCTTTGTGTAAATGAGAAAGAGGGGTTACCTTATCACTGTCACTAGAAACAGTCGCAAGGGGAGGAGAGTTTGTCTACGCCAGGCATCCCCAAAATTCGGCCCTCCAGATGTTTTGGACTACAATTCCCATCATCCCTGACCACTGGTCCTGTTAGCAAGGGATCATGGGAGTTGTAGGCCAAAACATCTGGAGGGCCGCAGTTTGGGGATGCCTGGTCTACGCTCTTTCTTTGTGTGTGAATGTTTTTAATTAGAACACATTTGGGGCAAGAGTGGCTAAGATTCAGTTTCCCTTTTCAGATTTAGTTAGTAATGGGTTTGATGGAATTTCTCTCGCTCTCTTGTGTTTCGTTAGGCAGGTCTGTCGTGGCTGCCTGTGTGGAGGCTTTCGCATCAATAGATATGGCGGCACATGCTGGCATCCACCCTTGCCTTGGCGCAGTAGACCTGGTGCCCATTTACCCGTTGGCGGGTGTCGATGTGGAAGAGTGTGGAACAGTGGCTCGAAGTAAGCAGAACCCGAAAATCCGGCACAGGCAGGGGTAGTTAATGTGGTTAGACTATGTGGTTAGACTAAGGTTACCAGATTGTTTTCAATGAATCCGGGGACGCTTTTCAACTTCCTACTACAGGGGTACCTCGCTAGACGAACACCTCGCGGCACAAAAAAATTGCAAGACGAAAATGTTTTGCGATTTTTTTGGCAGACTCGCTAGACGAAGTAGAGCAGGGGCGCCGCGAGGAGGAGAAAGTCAGACCGAGCCTCGCGCTCCCACCGCCGCCATCGCCCGGCTTCCGCAGGGCGTCACACTGAAACGGCCGCGGCAGCCAAGCAGCAGCCGGGTCCCCCCTCACTCTCACCTGCAGAACCCCGAGGGAGTGGAGCCCCTTCTTTGGCTGGGTGCACGGGAGAGCTGCGTGCGCATGAACGGGAGAGGCCAACCAGAAAGCCTGCCTGCCTGCCTGCCTGCCTGCGCACGAACGGGCTGTCTGTCTGGTTGGGCGCGAGGGTGCAGCTGCTGGGGAAGGAGGGAGGGAGCCTCTCCCTGGCCCTCCTCCTGCTTCCCCCTCCCCAGAGCCTTTAAAACTTCCGGCCGTGGCGGGTGAGTTGGCGCCTTTTGGGGGGGCGCTATTCCCCCCTCCCATAGGAACGCATTCATTAAATTTCAGTGCATTCCTATGGGAAACCGTGCTTCGCAAGACGAAATTTTCGCAAGACGAAATGACTTGTGGAACGAATTAATTCCGTCTTGCGAGGTACCACTGTAAATAGATGGATTTTGTCAGGGGACCGATCTGGAAATCCGGGGACAGTCCCCAGGAAATAAGGGACGTCTGGTAACCTTAGGTTGGACTCCAACTCCCATCATCCCCAGCCAGCATAACCTTTGGTCAGGGATGATGAGAGTTGTAGTCTAGCAGCAACTGGATGGCACCATCTTGGCTGCCCAAGATCTGACCTAAGGATCCTTAATGTAGTCACTGATAGATGCTGGACTGTTCCTCTGTCAAAGCAGAGGTCTCTCTCTAAATTAGGGGTAGGGCGAGGTGGCACCCTGCAAATGTTCTTGGGATTCAAACTCCCGTCAACTCCAGCCAGCATGACCCAACGTCAGTGGTGATGGGAATTGGAGTCTAGTAACAAGTGGAGGGGACTGCGCTGGCTAACCCCATTCTAAACCGTTCAGTGAAGCTGTTTAATGTATACTCCAAAGCATAGTTGTACAATTTGCAACTGGAATGAGGGCACAGCATTTGGGATAACCACCTTTCTCACATATTCACACTTTCTCAGATCTGTTGCCTGCTTGTGTGTTTGTTTAACACATTAATATCCCACCCTTCACTAGAAACACCAGGGAGGTTCACAGCAGTACAAATATATGTGTGTGTGTGTGTGTGTGTGTGTGTGTGTGTGTGTATATATATATATATTAAAAACAATGTGTTAAAATACAGCCATCACAGTAAAACCAGCCAATTCTACTAAAAGCTCTGCATTAATTACTAGCATATGCCTGGGTACATTAGAAATGTTCTTAGCATGCATCGAATCATGTAACAAAGGCAGCACTTGCCTTATTTTTGAAGGGAGATGTTTGTTTTCTATACCGTCCTTCATCCAAGGATCACAGGGAGGTTTACGAAAGAACAACACAAAATTACATACCATGATAACAAACAAAAACAGTAACCCTATTGTTGTTGTGTAGTCGTTTAGTCGTGTCCGACTCTTCGTGACCCCATGGACCAGAGCACGCCAGGCACTCCTGTCTTCCACTGCCTCCCGCATTTTGGTCAAACTCATGTTCGTAGCTTCGAGAACACTGTCCAACCATCTCGTCCTCTGTCGTCCCCTTCTCCTAGTGCCCTCCATCTTTCCCACACAGTTTAAAAGGCCATTGATAGTTGAGGAAGAGGAATGTTTTTGCCTGGCGCCTAAGGATATGTAACAAAGGCGAGCCTCTTTTTTTGCAAGATAGATCTCAGCAGGCCACCAGCTAGGCCGCCATCTTCTTTCTGGTACCCAGGTCTCAGGTTGTTTAGGGTTTCTTAGGTTGACACGAGAACCTTGAACGTGGCTTGGTGGCAAATTTGTAGCCATGGCAGTTCTTTCAAAAGTGGCATTACAGTATATGTATAGAGTAGGCAGCCCCAGTCTACAGCCTAGCTGCTCTCTTAGTCTTCTTGTTGTGTTTCTTCTCGCTCGGGGTCACCAGCATAGTGCCCAAAGGCCTGACTGTGCCTCCTCTAGTGCTCAAGAAAAATGCCAGTAATGATTCCCTCTGAAACCCACAATGCACAACAAACTCTTTGCTATCCCTGCTCAGTTTTTGTTGGCACTGGCAAGGGCCTCTACAACATTGAACACGCCTCCTCAAACCTGCCCATGTTTCGTCATCACTGCTTCCCTGTCCCCGTCGGCTAATGTGGGGCATGCCCAGACCTGTCCATCCTGTCTCTTTTTTCTGTTTTTTTAATAGATGTAGCATCCGTTTTGTGCTACGCCACATCCCCTTGACAGCCATTTTGTGTTCCGCCATGTTCCCACAGCAGCCATTTTGTGATTGCACCCACACCACTCCTTCAAAATTGCAGAGTACTCACTGGCCTCCAAAGGCCTCCTGTTCTAGCTGTTGTACTTCCCTTCTGTTCCTCCCTTCCCTCAGATATAGCAGAGACCCTGGTGTGCCGTGTTCCTGGTTGCAGCGTATTTCTTTTTGGGCAAGCTCATCTCCCAGAGAGGCAAAGTCTGGTTCAAAGAAGAAAACAGCTGGGATGGTTTAACCGTAGAGCTTTCAATGCAGCCACTGTTATTCCTGATGTGGGACTGTCGCCTACCTTAAGACACGGTTTAACAGGTATGAAATGATGGGAATGTTCATTGTTGCTATTTTTGTCATGGGCACAAGGCAATCAATGTATCTAGGACTTCACAGAGGAATATAGCCCACTCCCCAGTGGTCTGTGCCCCAAGGAGCTTACATATAAATATTGAGAATGTGAGAGAATGCAGATAAGAGAGAGGCGAGTATACCGAAAATTGAGACAGGGAAAACAGGAAGACTAATAGGGGATTTGTTGTCTTTGTCCATGGAGTTTTCTTGGCAGGGATACTGGAGTGGCTTGCCAGTTCCTTCTCCAGGTGGATCACGTTTAGTCAAAACTCTCCACTATGACCTGTCCATCTTGGGTGGCCCTGCATGGCATAGCTCATAGCTTCTCTGAGTTATTCAAGCCCCTTCGCCACAACAAGGCATTGATCCATGAAGGGTGCTGGAGGAGACTCTTGAGAGTCCCATGGCCTGCAAGATCAAACCTATCCATTCTGAAGGAAATCAGCCCTGAGTGCTCCCTGGAAGGACAAGATCCTGAAGCTGAGGCTCCAATACTTTGGCCACCTCATGAGAAGAGAAGACTCCCTGGAAAAGACCCTGATGTTGGGAAAGATTGAGGGCACAAGGAGAAGGGGACGACAGAGGACGAGATGGTTGGACAGTGTTCTCGAAGCTATGAACATGAGTTTGACCAAACTGCGGGAGGCAGTGCAAGACAGGAGTGCCTGGCGTGCTATGGTCCATGGGGTCACGAAGAGTCGGACACGACTAAACGACTAAACAACAACAACAACAACAACAATAGGAGATTAAAATTGCATAAGCTTGCTGCCCGCCCTTTGCGTACTTGGGTCGTCACAGAGTTCATTAGAACTTATTCCCAAGCCACTTGCACTTGTAGGGCTGAAGTCTTAGGCTTTTGAGACAGGGATGGGGAATAAAGTGTTATTCAAAAGGACTGGGGAGAGGACGACTTGCGGGAGTGTTGAGGAAGAGAGAGCACCAAGAAGCAACAGGAAATGCATAGAGTTATTTAAGAGCAGAAGACCTCGAGGCAACTGGCAGCTTTTTGCTCTTAATTTGATGTAGGCTGTAACAAATCAATTAATCTATTCCAGTGTAAGCAATATTTTGTGTTGTATCCCTTCAAGTAGCTCCAGAACCTTCTTGAAGTCTATGAAGGTGTTGGCTTCCCCACGTAGGCAATTTTTTTGGGGGGGGAAAGAAACCAATAAACGATTGTCTCTTATAACAGGGGTGGAGGGACTGTGACCCCTAGAGATGTTGTTGGACTCCAACTCCCATCATCAATAATCATGGGCTTGTCTTCACTGGGAACTGATGGGAACTGGAATCCAACAGCATTTGGGGCAGGGGTCCCCAAACTAAGGCCCAGGGGCCAGATGCCGCCCAATCGCCGCCTAAATCCGGCCCGTGGACGATCCGGGAATCAGCATGTTTTTACATGAGTAGAATGTGTCCTTTTATTTAAAATGCATCTCTGGGTTATTTGTGGGGCCTGCCTGGTGTTTTTACATGAGTAGAATGTGTCCTTTTATTTAAAATGCATCTCTGAGTTATTTGTGGGGCATAGGAATTCGTTCATTTTTTTTAAAAAAAATATAGTCCGGCCCCCCACAAGGTCTGAGGGACAGTGGACCGGCCCCTTGCTGAAAAAGCTTGCTGACCCCTGATTTGGAGTTTCCCCACCCCTGTCTTATAAGAGGCATTTCGAGTGTTGTGTATCTTAAGTCCCTGTGTAAAGGTATGAGACCTGGAAGGGCATTACCAAACAGGGGCAACAACTACAAAAACCCCAGAATTCCTGGAGTGGCTAAAGAACTCTCTTTTGGGCTCTGCTGCGTTGCCAGTAGGCAAATTGCCCATTTAAATAATTTGCACAGCATTCATTGTCAGCAGTAATAGGGGGTCAAATCACTTGACTTCTGAGTTTCCATGTGAGTTTACAAATGGTCATCATGTGGTCCAGGGGTCAGCAAACTTTTTCAGCAGGGGGCCGGTCCACTGTCCCTCAGACCTTGTGGGGGGCCGGACTATATTTTGGAAAAAAATATGAACAAATTCCTATGCCCCACAAATAACCCAGAGATGCATTTTAAATAAAAGGACACATTCTACTCATGTAAAAACATGCTGATTTCCGGACTGTCCGCGGGCCAGATTTAGAAGGCGATTGGGCCGCATCCGGCCCCCAGGCCTTAGTTTGGGACTATTGTAGATAGCAGTCTGTTGTAGCCATTCTTGAGCATGTACTATCAAGCATTTGGGTACTATTGATTTCCTTTCTTTTCTTTTTAAGCCCCGCAATATCAATGGGGCTTGTTTCTTACCCTGGGTTGTGCCCAGTAAACCATTTCAAATGTTTTGAAAGGGGGACTGATGAAGCGTTGCTACAATCCATTGAAGAGAACTGGTTAAATATTTAATATAGACTGGGGAGGGGGGTAGATATCAAGAGAATAACAGTAATTATTCTCCTATTGACCCACTTAGAATTAACCTACTTAAAAAACGCTCTGCATAAAACAAAGCTCCTTATGTACTTTTATTGAATAATCCATATTTTTTTTAAAAAAGAATCCTGTTTCTTCAGACGTCATTCCGCCGCAAGAATCCTTAAACCAGTTATTATTGCCAGTGCTGTCACACACATACTGCATTTGCGTTTGTGAGAAAGGAACACACACCAGATGTTAATTAGTGCATTTGTTTTTATTTTCCCTCTACCTCAACAATTTGGCCTTGGGGGTTTGCGTTCTTTTTTTTTGTTTGCTGTAAAGATCTTTGTTTCTATCCAGGCTCTGGCTCATAAGCTACAAAGACAATGAGTCAGAATTCCAAGGAGGAAAGGAAAAGAGAAGACCTCGGAGAAATATTAAATTTCCACACTCTTTTTTTTCATGATGAACAATTTGCAATGATGATTTATCCCGGGTGGAGTTTCTCCCCTTCCTTCTTTCACCTTGCTTACGAAGAGGCAGATATAAAACTGCTTTTCACTGGGGAATAGGTCTTGAGTGCAGCACCTTTGATTTATATACCACGTAGATTCGCCACTGGCTGGCTTCTACTTGCCCCAAGGTAGCTCAGTACTCAGTGTGAGAAACAGACTTTGCTTTGCAACTTCTCTTCTCCCGGAATGCCCTTCCAGAGCCTTTATGTAAAAGCTTGGGGCATATGCACTCCTCCAGACCTTTATTTGCAGTCCTGGGAAGTCTCTCTAGGCCATAAAACTCACCAGGCCTGCTTTGGACTCTCCTTGGGTCTGCTGGATCCAACTACAGTTGTACTTTGGTTGTCAAAAGCCTTGGAACTCGTACGCTTCAGCTCCCAAATGATCGAAATTGATTGACATTTATTACGGCCATTGGCCCATCACACAACAATTCCCATACCAACATATATGTACTTAAACCTCCAAATTTAAAACAGCCAAAAACTTACAAAAAACAAACAAACAAAAAACAAAAAACCAAAGACCAACAACATACAATACAATAAATTTGCAGCATGAACATCGCCCTCTGCTCATAAATTAATAAAAGACATCAATGATGATATCACCTAATTACAGCAAACGATTGAAAGCCAGAAGTGAGTGTTTTGGTTTTCGAACGATTTTTGGAAGCCGAATATCCGGCGCGGCTTCTGCGGCTTCCGATTGCCTGCTGCTAATCAGAAGCCGTGTCTTGGTTTTCAAACGGTTCCGGGAGTTGAATGGGAGTCGAGAACCAAGGTACGACTGTACTACTCTCTCTCTCTCTCTCTCTCTCTCTCTCTCTCTCTCTCTCTCTCTCTCTCTCTCTTGATAAAGAATACTGAATAGGTTATGGTGTATAAGTGAAGGATTAGCCAAAGTCCTTTACCTAACAACCATTAATTTCGACTCACACCGGTGGCTCATTTTCTGATCGTTTCAGGGGTCGGGGCCAGCCCTTACGTGATGAATTGCAACGTGACAGTCGACACGCAAGACTTGGCTACGGCCAAGGCGATCGCAGCCTTCATCCGGGGCAGTAGTGCCGGAGGCCTGGTGGGCGTGCAGTCGATGGCTTTCCCACACAACGGCCAAATCGAAATAGCGTGCAACGTGGAAAGCTTTGACGACCATGACACCAGGTGGGCCGCGGGCGACAAATCGGGATATGTTTCCTACAGCATTCTCGGGAGAACGTATCACTATGTGTCGCCTTGGCTGATAGAGGCTTCCATTAAGAAGTCGGCCAGAGACCACGGAGTCAGCACCGTTGGGACCGCACTGGTTGGGTTCACGCCAGAGGAATGCGCACGATGCGCTGCCTACGCATTGACAAGCGGTGTCCGTGAGTTCTGGAGAGTGCGGGGTGGTGTTTTCATGTGATAGCCTTGCTCCAAGGCTTACTGCACGCCATCTCCCCAGACAGACTCTTGCCCCACTCAGTGATCCTCAAATGTTTTTGCCTGGCTGGAGCACATCATCGAACTCTGACCCTGCCTCTAGCTTGCCTGTAGGGAGGGTGGAAAGGGTTGTGTCAGGTTGTGTGGAAATTAGCCTACCGTACAAAGGTAAAGAATTACACCAATTGCTGTGCCCAGTTTTACCTCTGACACTGCCCACCGCTGTTATGAAACTCCAAGAAACCTGCCGTCAGCCTGAAAAACGGTTCCCGGTCACTGTTTTAAATTCTTCTCCTTGCTAATTCCAAGGCAACCTTTGGGGGCCAGGAGACCAATGTATCCTGGCAAGGTAGAAGACCATTATATGTGCATTTATGTAGAGTGTATCCAACTAACACTTTGCTCAGAATTAGGACATCCTGGATTAGGCCAGAAATTCATCCTTTTTTCACGGTGGCCAACCTATGGGAAGCAGGACTTGAATGCAACAGTCCTCATTTGTGATTTCCAGCAACTGGTGTTCCAAGGCGTACGACCTCTGAGAGACTAGGAAAAGCAGAAAAACACTTTAAGTACATGCTTTGGAACGTTGCCCCAACACCTAGCTAGTGGCTGCCTTCCAGCACAGTCGCAAGTTCTTGATTCTCCAGGAGCAATGGGTGGCAAAGGGATGGACTCCAGAGAGTCTTGGCTGGAACCTCAGTGGGCCAGATGGGGAGGCTTCGCAGATTGGGACTGGCCATAGGGCACCAGTTCCCTCACCCCTGTCCTAGAGCAGGGGTCGGCAAGGTTTACCTCACCTGGGCCAGTTCACTCCAGCGGAGAGCCGAATCGTGTGTGTGTGTGAGCGTGCCCGCCCGCGATTTCCGGCATCTGCGCAGACGCGATTTCTAGCATCTGCGCATGCGCAGACGAGATTTCCGGCACTGCAGAAGTGAGTCCCTGCGCTGGACTGCAGCGGTTTAGCACAGCGTGCGGGGACTCGCCAAGCGGGCGGCTCGGTTCGGGGATGGGTTGTGGGCTGGTTAAAGGACCCCCGTGGGCCGCTTGTGGCCCATGGGCCTTAGGTTGCTGACCCCTGTCCTAGAGCCTCGCTCCTCCCTTTCTTCTTGTGCCTCATCCATGCCAAAGAGGCTACATGGGAGCGGCAAATATGGTAGCCAACTTGATGCCCTCCACATTTCATTGTACCACATCTCCCATCATCCCTGACCACGTCGGCTAGAGCTGATGCAATCTGGACTCCCGACAACAACTGGAGCACCAAGGTATCCCCCTTGAGTTTATCTTGGTTTACCACGTCCCACTGGGGAGGCTGCTGCGTTGACAGCAATAAAACCCAAGAGCAAGCAAGAATCCCCGCTGTAATTATTGGGGGAAATGGCTCACGCTTCCATGATGCCCTCTGTAGGGTGCTTCCCTTTAGAGCTACCTATCAGCCAATAATAGAAGATTGGCCTTTGCATTTCAGAAGCTATTTAAGGCAGTGGCTGTAATGTGAACCGGCAAATTCCACAAATTACCTATCTGATGTGTGCAAAATTGACTATTACTGCAAGATGTGGTGGTGACTTGGAGGAGTTTGACGTATTCCGGGAGCGTAACAAGGCTAAACGTGGAAGCAATTGCCTGTTCTCAGCACTTTCGGTTTTGCATCATGTCCACCAGGGGGCAGCAATTGCAAACCCTCCCTTTAAAATGACAGTTTTTTGCTATTTTGCTATCCTCTTGTTTTGCCATCCAGCGGCTAAGAGAGGGACTGCTCAGCAAGGGAACTTTTATAGTGCCCGTGCTCAAGGATGAGCTGTTGACATGCAAATGTTATTGTGCAGTTTCCGATCTTGATGTCAGGTAGTGGCTGCCGTTCATTAAAAAGGAAGAAGTGAGTTTCTGTTTATGTGTTATGGACTATATATGGGCTGCTTGAATGTTAAGATGCCTCGTGTGGTGGCACGAATGAACACCCAGGATAAATCCTGGTTCAAATCTCACTTGAGAATTGTTGAGTTTGAAGGGACTCTGAGGGTCATCTAGTCCAACCCACTGCAATGCAGGAATTTTTTTTGCCTAAATAGGGCTTGAACCCATGACCCTGAGATAGCTACCAGCTGAGATATCCCAGGCACTTCTGGCCTATGAACTCACTTCCTGGCTTTTCCTAACGCAACCTGCTCACATTCTTATGGAACAATTCATTTATTTACATATTGCTGTTTTCTGCATTGTAATGCCTTCATCCTGAAAATGTTTCAGTGAAGGAAAGTCTCTACTTCTCTTTATGTTGCATATATGTAAAAGGTAAAGGACCCCGGTTGGATTGGCAAGAGCAAGAGGCTCAGTGGCTTAGACCACAGAGCCACCCAACCCACTGTATATCAAGGGTGGGGAATATCTTTCAGTTTGAGGGTCACACACTCACACATCCACCTCTCAATCCTGCATCCAGGCAAGTACAAGACATTACAGTAGCTGAAGGTCACATTCCAGCCAGGTAGGCTGCATACACGCCCCACATTGAAAGCATGTGACCTCCCACCACCATGCAAAGAATCATGGGAACTGTAGTTTGCCAAGCTTGCGGGGAATTGTGGCTCTGTGAGGGGGTAAACTACAGTTCCCAGGATTATTTGGGGGACATCATGGGCCTTCAATGCAAGTGTGCACACAGCCTTAAAATCACTAGAGAAGGATGCAGAGCAGGGGTGAGTATCTGGGGTTGCAATGGACTGGGGCATCTCAAGGGCCAGATAGAGAGAGCTGGGGGCCACATTCAGTTTCTGGACCTGAGGTTTCTCACCTCTTCTTTAAAAGGTGAAAAGGGGCCAAGACCCCTCCTGGGTCGCTGTTAGGCAGGATGAAACTATCCCATGCCCTCCAACATTTATCCAATGAAAATAGGGGCATCCCATTCCATAATAATAATTTTGCTATTTATACCCCCACACATCTTACTGGGTTGCCCCAGGCACCCTGGGCAGCTTCCAAAATATATAAAAACATAGCAAAATCTTAAACTTTAAAAAACCCTTCCCTATACTGTACAGAATTGCCTTCAGATGGCTCAGGGGCCGGATAATTCCATACCCTCCAGCATTTCTCCCATGAAAATAGGGACATCCTACCATACTCTCCAACATGTCTCCAATGAAAAGAAGGACGTCCTAAGCAGGACATTCTGGGATCAAATCAGAAACTGGGGCAGCTTCTCTAAATCAGGGACGTCTCTGGAAAATAGGGACACCTGGAGGGTCTGCTATCCTGTGTGTAACCTACCAAAAAGTTCTTCACTTTGAGGGAGGAAGAAGAGTCTGCAGCAGCAGGTGAGGAATTTATAAGGGAGAGTCGGCTTTTGGGCTTTGCTCAGCTACAGGTGTCTTTGCAAAGCAATTTGCACCCAAATAACTGGGTGTCTTTGCAGAGCAATTTGAACACCCCTCCAAATTGCTTTGCAAAAGACACCCAGTTATTGGCCTATTGGGAACAATCATTGCTCTAAGCCTGACTGAGACAAGTTTGGCCCGAACAGCTCCAAATCATGATTTTGAACCCCGCACTCCCCCATTTCTGCTGCACTGCTTTTAACCAAAGACACTGGCCAATTAGTCTGAGTTGTGTTGCCTTCTCATTAGTCAGATAATTGGCCCCAGATTTCTACGATCACTACGTGCAACTAAATATATTTTAAGCAGCATTAATCACTAATCTCCTTGCACATGTTTCAGATTTTGCAAAACGATCAAATGAAAACACTCTCAACTGATTCGGTTCCAGGGAAGGATTCCTCCCTGCTATCAGCTCCAGAATCCCACCATTTGTTTGACCCCCCGCCCAGAAAAAAAAAGCCTGGGAAAACAGATTGGCCTTACAAACATACACATGTTGCATATAAGTAAGTTCATCACGTAAGTCACTGAAACAGCTTTAAATGCCATTTTAAAGTCCTTTTTTAAAAAAAGTCATCGCCATGGTACTGCTAATTGGCTTTTAGATCCTATTTCATACACATACGTCATCATGGACTTACTTTTATTTATTTATTGCCCAAGCAGAGTGCTATCCTGGGATGGATATTCTTTTAAGAATAAGGGCTTGGAGTTCAATTGAACTGCTGGACTCCTCTCCTCTCCCCACCCCACCCCCCAATTCCCATTTTGAATGGCTAACAAACTCCCCATCCCTCCCCCCAAGGCCAAATCACAAAATGCCTTTTGTAACTGAGGGGAGTTTTATAAGCAAATCTGCCATGCGGTCATCCATTTGCCATGTGCTGTTCAAGGAAAAGAAGTCTAAAGCTCCCTTGGGCTTGTGCGGTACCAGTTGCACTGCTCTCTGGATCAAGGCCCATGGCGATAAATCAGCATTTCTGGAAAGCTGAGGTTCTATGGGCTGAAAATTAGGAACATAGGGAACTGCGTCAGTCAGCCTGTCTAGCTCAGCTTTGTTTACACTGACTGACAGCATCCTGTTCTCATAGTGTCCAATGATGCCAGTGAGAAGTCCACATGCAGGACCGGAATTCACGGGGCCCTTTCCTCTCTTGCAACACCTGGGATAGCTCAGCCAGTAGAGCATTTTAACATTTTTTTAAAACTTCCCTATACAGGATTGCCTTCAGATGGTCAGTGAGTGCTGGCTGGCTGCACACCCAGGATTTTTGGTGATGCCCAAACCTAGCAAAAATCTGGGACATGGACTTCAGTAGACGGAGCAAATGCAGTAGTTCCTATCGACTACTGTAATGCGTAATTGAAACGATTATGAATCCTTCTTCCATCTCCCATCTCCACTTCCCTTCCCTTTGAGAAAGTTTGGCTTGTAAGCACCTCGGGGCAGGGAACTGTCCCCTTACACAATTTCAACTGGTATGCACACTGGTGGCACAACAATATTAACACCAGCGTAAATGTAACAATTTACTTCTATTATTATTTTTTAATAATTTTTTTAAAATTAAATTTTACATAGCAAGTTTCCATTTAAACATATCAATCGCCTTTACATTTAGGATTCTCAGAATCCTTTGACTTCCCTCTGCCCTTCTCTGGTTTCCATTGTACATCCCTTTTTATTCAACTTATTCCCCCCCCCCCCCCCCCGGTTTACAATGTTCTCTTAAGTAACCTATAAATTTTTCCCATTCTCCCCTAAACTTCTTGTCGTCCTGGTCTTTGATTCTCCCGGTCAATTTACTTCTATTTGTCCGTTTACTAAATCTTTGCGGATGTATGCAAAAGACAGAAGCACACTCTCCTTCTCGCATGGACCGACCTTATCTCTCCAACTTTCCCCTTTTATATTCAGGTGGCGACTCTCAGGATAAGTCTTTGAACAGGAATGACCTCCGATTCTGGCTTTGAATCATGGACTGACACACATGCCTTCCTTTGCCAGCAGTGACCCAGTCATAATGCTCAATGGGCAATTTTCGGTCACACTTTTAGCCTAATTAATTGGCCCTGGGCCATGCGTTAGTGCCAAGATGACATCAATGGTGAATCCAGCAACCCACACAAGTCCCAGCCTCATTTACGTTTCCTGCTTACGTGCAAATCCTTTTATAACAAATGCTAGCCACCTTTCCGTTGGAAATAGTCGATCTAGGTAGTTACTGCACTTTGGAGCCTTCAGTGTGCTTATCCTTTACAAAGGAGCCCTGAACCCGTTAGGAGAGCTCCTGTCTTAATGATGCCCCAACCAGGACGAACACACTGTTACCCCTGAACCATTTCCAAGACCCTGCTTTGAAACGTCCATAAAAAAAGTTAACCACCAGAACTACAGCAACAGCCAAAGAAGCAACAGTCTACACACCGAGATAAAACAGTGGTAATGATGTTCATAAATGTGCTTTTCGAAGTTGCACCTGAAAGTCTCCTTTATTTAACTGCTGGATTTTGCAGAATGTCCACCCACCCACACCTCTTCAGTTCAGCTGGTATCGCGCACCACAGAACAAAGCAAGTTTAGAACTTGCCGAAAGTTATTTTAAGTGTGGCAGCTCCTACACTTTGGGAACTCCCTGCCTATTGACATCAGGCAGATACGTTCAAAGTAGTAAACTTCTTGGCACCTGCTTAAAACATTTTTGTTTAGGCCTGCCTATCCAGACATATAGATGAAGATGTTGACGCGCTTGTAATCTCTTTTGCTGTTAATTTTAATCCATTGTAAATGTTTTCCATTGTTCTCAACTGATAATTTAACTCAGAGGCTTTTCTGCAGTGAAGCAATATATATAGGTTTGAACAATAAATAAAACAATATTGCCGATCAAGTTCAACGACAGCCTGTTTTACTGTCTCCAGTTTTACAAAACAACAACAGCAGCAGCAACAACAGCAACAGCAACCAAACAATATTTGGGTCAAATAAGCTCTCGCCCATTTCCAGTTGAACAATTTATGTAGCTGAACCAGTTCATCAGCTGCAGAGTGAACAAGGTGGCAGAAAACAGCCTCCTTCCTTTGAAGCCTTGAAGTCCTCCTTTGCTCAGTGTAAGTTCAGTCTAAAAGTAAAGAGCCATTAAGAAGGGCAAGCAGGGAGTTGCCCATCAAAAGTTAGCACTTAGACAACAGCCTGAGCCAGACACACAGGAGATACAGTGGTGCTTCTCTTAACGAATGCCCTGCTTAACGAAATTTCCGCTTAACGAAAGGATTTTTCGAGCGGAGGTTGCCTCGCTAGACGAATTCGTTTTATGAAAAATCCGTCTAGCGAATCACGGTTTCCCATAGGAATGCATTGAAATTCAATCAATGCGTTCCTATGGGCAAAAAAAAGTCAATTTTTTTCAATGCATTCCTATGGGATTCGCTAGACGAATTTTTCATTATAAGAAAAGACCCGTGGAACGAATTAAATTCGTCTAGCGAGGCACCACTGTACTGCCATTCCCACTATGGTGAAATGGGTTGTATGTGTACTTCCATGTTAGCAGTTATTGCTAAAGATCTATATATTTAAAAATGTAGAGAGTTCCCAGCACCCCGGGACAGAACCCACCCGGAGACCTGGGGAGTGGGTGGGATTTTGGCAGTATGTTGGATGTTGTTTGTTGGATGTCCACTGGAGGGGGCAATTTTTTGTATACAAATCCAGGTTTCTACCTGTCCTAGGTGTATGGACAATGTAAGTGGATAGAGACACTCTCACATGCACTCCCGATGTTGTGGGCAAATTTGAGGGTAAGCGGTTGTGGATAAAGTTTCATTTGAATAAACATGCGCCCTCTACATTTATATATATATATAGATTGTACTACCAACCTTACTGTATGCTTGTGAAACATGAACCACTTAAAAACGCCATCTCCAACTCCTCCAAAGGTTCCATCAATGGTGTCTCCGAAAAATGTTACACATCACTTGGGAAGACAGGCAAACTAATGCCAGTTCACTGGAACAAGCAAAGATTACCAATGTCAAAGCAATGATTCTTCAACATCAACTTCGTTGGACTGGTCATGTTGTGCGGATGCCTGCTGATCGTCTTCCAAAGCAACTACTCTATTCTGAACTTAAAAATGGAAAGCGTAATGCTGGTGGTCAACAAAAGAGGTTTAAAGACTCTCTCAAGGCAAATCTAAAAAAAAAAAGTAGTATAAGCACTGACAACTGGGAAACATTGGCTTGCGAACGCTCCAATTGGAGAACAGCCTTTACCAAAAGTGTCATGGGCTTTGAAGATGCTTCAATTCAGGACGAAAGGGTGAAACGCACTAAGAGGGAGGCTTGGCAAACCCTCACCATGATCAACTCCCACCCGGAAACCTATGTCCCCACTGTGGAAGGACGCGTGGATCCAGAATTGGCCTCTACAGTCACTTACAGACTCACTGTTAAAACCGTGTTCGTGGAAGACAATCTTACTTGGCTGTGAGTGATTGCTAAAGAAGAAGAGGCAGGTCTGTGTGTGCAGGGCAGCTGTGCTCACACAAGGAAGTCTCTTGCTGTGTGCTTAAAATGCTTGCCTGATCATATCAACTAAGGTCCATATTGGAGTTGCCATTGGTTTCTACAGGGCAGTTTTGTGGACCAGACTTTTGAAAAGACTAAAGATGAGTTATGCAGAAAGTCATGCAAAGGCTGAGGATGGAAGTTTTTAAATTGTCTTTGCGTGAAATGAATTAGCTCATGGCCCTCTTAAAAGATCCCCTTGCCTTCCCATATCTGAGGCTGAACTTTTCTGATATTCATCTCCTATTTATAGCATAATCCTCCCATCTGGAAAAAGCACCAGCCCACAATATTGCTTTCTTCTTCCTCCACACACAATAACCACCGATATTAAACACTTAATGCTCCTTCGTATGTTGCTCGCCACACATTTCAGTAAATTATTGTCAGCCTGGCCTCCAAAGGAAAGACGGAAATTATTGCTGGGAGCAGAAGGTTCTTCTGGGATTTTTTATTTAATATCAGAGCAATTAAGTGGGAACGCGTTATTGAGCAGCGGAAAGTACATTTTGTGCAAGCAACACAAGTGCAGTGTTGTAATATAAATGTGTATTGGAATAAATATTGAGCTTCTCTTTTATGAACGCTCAGGATTATTCCAAGTTGTGTAAAACACAATCTGGAGGAAAGAGAGTGCATGCGTTGAAGTTTAGTGACTATACACAGCAATCCTACTCAGGAGTAAGACCCATTGAGTTCCTTGGCACTTGCTTGTGACCTTCTGAAACTTGTTAGATTCAACTCCCTCCAGCCCCTGTTAACGTGTTGAAAATGTCCTTGACAAACTTGGTGGCCTGTTCTCACAAGACCTTAACCTAGGTCAGTCACCTTTCTATGGTGGCTAAGCAACTCCTAATATGTTTTTAAATAACGATGAATTATGAAAAGGGTAGAGCTTGAGATCTGCTCTTGGCATCTCCAAAATAGTAGGGCTAGATATGTCCCCTTCCTGAAACCCTGGAGAACCACTGGTGGTCGTTGTAGACAATGGTGAGCTTAGATGGACCTCAAGATCTGTGTCGGTAGAAAGCTGTTTATTATGTTCCCAAGAACATAATAAACATGCATGCTCTGGTTATCTCCCGCTTCGACTACTGCAATGCGCTCTACGTGGGGCTACCTTTGAAGGTGACCCGGAAACTGCAATTAATCCAGAATGCGGCAGCTAGACTGGTGACTGGGAGTGGCCACCGGGACCACATAACACTGGTCCTGAGAGATCTACACTGGCTCCCAGTACATTTCCGAGCACAATTCAAAGTGTTGGTGCTGACTTTTAAAGCCCTAAACGGCCTCGGTCTTGTATACCTGAAGGAGCGTCTCCACCCCCATCATTCAGCCCAGACACTGAGATCCAGCACCGAGGACCTTCTGCTGGTTCCCTCATTACGAGAAGTAAGGTTACAGGGAACCAGACAGAGGGCCTCCTTGGTAGTGGCACCCGCCCTGTGGAACACCCTCCCTGCAGATGTCAAAGAGATAAACAACTATTTTACTTTTAGAAGACAACTGAAAGTATTTCAGTTCATAGCTGCCAAGTTATCCCTTTTTTAAAGGGATTTTCCATTATGCTGAATAGGCTTCCTCGCGAGAAAAGGGAAAACTTGGCAGCTATGTTTCAGTTTAGGGAAGTTTTTAATGTTTGATGCTGTACTGTTTTTAATATTAGGTTGGAAGCCGCCCAGAGTGGCTGGCGAAACCCAGCCAGATGGGTGGGGTATAAATAATAAATTGTAATTGTTGTTGTTGTTGTTGTTGTTGTTGTTGTTGTTGTTGTTGTTATATAAGAATGTTATTTTCCAGAGTGGAAGGCATGGATTAAAGTTGTAGAGCCAGACTATTGCTCACTAGTGCCTCTCATTCACAGTGGTAAAGCTAAATAGAATCGTGAAGTTGGAAGGGACCACAAGGGTCCTCTAGTCTAACCCCCTGCAATGCAGGAAAATTTTGCCCAATGCAGGGCTCGAACCCACGACCCTGAGATTAAGAGTCTAGTGCTCTCTGGACTGAGCTATCCCACAGCTTATCCTGCAGCTGACTAAACCCAGGTATAAGGAAATGTGTGCTTCCCTAAAACAGGAAAGTGCTAATATGGGTGTGTGTCTGTCCCCGCCCCCCCATGTGCAGAAAAATGCTTGTGAGTACAGTCCTCCACATGGATAAATAGCTCCGTCAGTACAGCATGAGTCTCTTAATCTCAGGGTTGTGGGTTTGAGCCCCATGTTGGGCAAAAGATTCCTGCATGGCATGGGGTTGGACTAAATGACCCTGGCGGTCCCTTACATCTCTATGATTCCATGTAGAAGTTGCATAACATTTGAAAGTTCTTTTTTGAAGTGGCGCTGGCCAAACCAGGCATGCTACAGCTTGGTGCAGAAGCATGTTTATTCCAGTCCAATGTGCTCTTGCAAGGTGAAATGCAATGCCTTGTGTTTTGGCATATTACTATTAGTAATACTTTTATTATTTATACCCCAGCCATCTGGCTGGGTTGCCCCAGCCACTCTGGACAGCTACCAACACCTATAAAAGCTTCCGCTCTAGCCTTCTGAGCCAGGGAGCAGGCAGCGCCCTCTGCTGGACAGGCGGACAGCAGCCCATGTCCTCTTGCACAGCCATGCCATAAACCCCTGGGGTGCAGGCTCCAGAGGTTGGCCGCCCGCGCCTCGTTAGGAGCCTCTTCATCCATTATGTGGTAGCAAATTGAGGGCAATGTGCTCCCTTCCAGCCGTGGTAATTCAAAACACATACAGGATTCCTTCCCTGCCGCCGTCCACATCAAGGGCATAGGATGGACTGCTTCTGGTTCTGGCTCACGGGACGATGTGGCAGTAATTTGAGCTCACAGCTCGGTGCGGTCGGCCTTTTGCTCTCGGGTCCCCCGTTCAGATCCGTAAAATGGCAGGCTTCCTAGTTGTCCTATGGCTGTTAAAAACCTTTGAATGTCATTTATATGTGGTGCACCCAGATGCTCGGCGGGTGTGGGTCGATGTTGCTTTGTCGAGTGGGTTTGCAGTGGAGCTCTGCTAATTGACACCAGCAGCACCATGTAATGCGACGTGAAGGTGAGGAATGGTACAGTTTAGCTAACGGCTCTCATTGATGTTTATAGCGGGAAGTTTCCAAGATGGCTGCCCACAACCAAAGCAGATGTACAGCTGAGTTTCCCCCTGAATTCAGTTTCTCTCTCTCTGTCTCTGTGTGTATTCTTTTTCAAAACAGGAGGTTTTCTCCCCCATATTTAACACAGACAACATGACAGTAGGGAGTGGAAAGGATACGGTGGGGGGAGGAAGGCTCGATTCTGCCCTCAGACAGTGGCCAAATCACATTGTTTCTTTGCTTCATCATCATCATCATCATCATCATCATCATCATCATCATCATCATATTTATTGAATTTATATCCCACTCTTCTTCCCAAAGGCAGCAAACATACCCACTTTTTTAACCCTTCTAAAACAGCTGAAATAGTCTTAATAAAGGTTATGCTTTAAAATTTTATTACTTGCTTAGAATACAGGTACACACATCCCAGCCTCCAAGTGGGGAGAGATTTCAGGGGCTCCATTGCGTACCTTTGGTTAGAATGAAGGTCACTAAAGACTAAAGGTGTTTTTCTGTGATATACACATATCCTGTCATCACATATCTACAAGGCTGAGTATAAGATAGGGAGGGTTCACAGGGTTAACTGACCTTCCTTCCACATTAGGTTAGGGGTGGGGGAAGCCATTCCCCTTGAATGCTGCATAGGGAGTGTGAGTCAAGCCCCCATCTCTTTCCAGATCCAGGCCCACCAAGACTGCCAGCCTCTTTTCTCTTTTATATGCATACTAGTGGATTTTAGCCCGTTTAAAAACGGGCGCTAGAGGAAGCGGCCTGCCGGGACTGGCTTGGCGGTGGCGGGTCTTCCCGCCACCACCAAGCCAGTTCGCAGCGGGGGCTTTTCGCCGTTTGCCTTCCCCTGAGGGGGAGGCAAACGGCGAAAAACCCCGCCGCGCCGCAATTCGGCTCCGGGACTGGCTTGGCGGTGGCGGGAAGACCCGCCACCGCCAAGCCAGTCCGCAGCGGGGGCTTTTCGCCGTTTGCCTTCCCCTGGGGGAGGCAAACGGCGAAAAACCTCGCCGCGCCGCAATTCGGCTCCGGGACTGGCTTGGCGGTGGCGGGTCTTCCCGCCACCGCCAAGCCAGTCCGCAGTGGGGGTTTTTCGCCGTTTGCCTTCCCCTGGGGGAGGCAAACGGCGAAAAACCCCGCCGCGCCGCAAATCGGCTCCGGGACTGGCTTGGCGGTGGCGGGTCTTCCCGCCACCGCCAAGCCAGTCCGCAGCGGGGGGTTTTCGCCGTTTGCCTTCCCCTGGGGGAGGCAAACAGCGAAAACCCCCGCCGCGCCGCAATTCGGCTCCGGGACTGGCTTGGCGGTGGCGGGATGTTTCCGCCACCGCCAAGCCAGTCCGCAGCGGGGGCTTTTCGCCGTTTGCCTTCCCCTGGGGGAGGCAAACGGCGAAAAACCCCGCCGCGCCGCAATTCGGCTCCGGGACTGGCTTGGCGGTGGCGGGTCTTCCCGCCACCGCCAAGCCAGTCCGCAGCGGGGGCTTTTCGCCGTTTGCCTTCCCTCGAGGGGGAGGCAAACGGCGAAAAACCCCGCCGCGCCGCAATTCGGCTCCGGGACTGGCTTGGCGGCGGCGGGAAAAAGGGGAGGAATTCCTCCCCTTCTTCCCGCCGCTGCCAAGCCAAAGCGGGCCTCCCTCCGCGCCCGCTGCCGCTTCGGCTTCCTCGGGTTCCCCGAGGAAGCGCCGTCCCATGCCGGAGGTGTGCGGCAAGGCTGCCGGGGGGGGGAGCGCTTCTCTCCCCCGCCGCCTCACCGCGCACCTCCAGCATGAGACTGGGCTTCGGAGCGGCGGTTGGCGGAGCGGCAGTTGGCTGTTCCCTGTGTCCCGAGAGCACGGGTCCAATCCCTGTGTCCCTGGTTGTCCCTCCGTCCAATCCCTGTGTCTCTGGGGGACATGCGCAGTACCCCAGGGACACACGGGACATCTGGACGCAGGGACAACATGGACATTATTGTATAGGATGAAAGAGACTTTTCATATACTTAAAAGTCTACCAAGCACCACCTTGCAAGCATCACCTACCGGTAGAGCGTGGTGCTGATAATGCCAAAGTTGCAGGTTCGATCCCCATATGGGACAGCTGCGTATTCCTGCATTGCAGGGGATTGGACTAGATCAGGTGTAGGCAAACTCGGCCCTCCAGGTGTTTTGGGACTACAACTCCCATCATCCCTGACCACTGGTCCTGTTAGCTAGGGATGATGGAAGCTGTAGTCCCAAAACATCTGGAGGGCCGAGTTTGACTATGCCTGGACTAGATGATCCTCGGGGTCCCTTCCAACTCTGCAGTTCTATGATTCTATGGCCTCTAGGTGACGACCTGCCACTGGTGACTCCAACTGAGTGGCTGCTGACCACTGCCCCGTGCCCCAAGTCATGAGGTCACCGAAATTCAGGGCAGGTGACTGAAACGGGGGCTTGGCTACTCATCCGCACTGAGTCTCTCTGCTTCCGAGCTGTCAGGGACAAGTATCTGTAAACAGATAGATAAATGTGCTCCTAAGCCATTTTGACATAGGATTATTCACTTTTGACATGTTATGAACATTAAAGGAAATTTAGTGTCCATCTGGACAGTTGGCTTTTGCCAAATGCCACAACTACCAGCTGCAAAGTGCACAAGCTTGAAGCCATCCAGCTGCCGCGCGCTCAGCCGCTGCCAAGAAGGCGCAATCTGCCAACACACTCTCTCTTTCGGTTAGTACGCAGTCAGCATTCGGAGAGCTGTTGTGTGAAAAGAAATTGGCAAGGCCTCCCATTCTCAAGTGGGGCTCTTAGTGCAACCTCTCTCTCTCTCCTCCCAACCACTTGCATTTGGAGCCTTTTCAATAAACACAGCGGTGGGGAGAACTGGGATGGAAGGAAGGAAGGAATCAGTAAGTATGGGAGGGCATCGTGGTTTGCAATAGTAATGAATGGGCATTTGTGAGGCAGAACCTTTGAGCCTCTCTGGAAAGATCCTGTTTATATATACAGTGGAACCTCGGTTTATGAACACCTCGGTTTATGAACTTTCGGTTTACGAACGCCGCAGACCCATCTGGAACGGATTAATTCACTTTCCATTACTTTCAATGGGAAAGTTCGCTTCAGTTTATGAACGCTTCAGTTTATGAACAGACTTCTGGAACCAATTACACCCATGCTTCGGGTTAAGTACGCTTCAGGTTGAGTACTCCGCGGACCCGTCTGGAACAGATTAATCCACTTTCCATTACTTTCAATGCAAAAGTTCGCTTCAGTTTATGAACACTTCAGTTTATGAACAGACTTCCGGAACCAATTGTGTTCATAAACCGAGGTACCACTGTACTGTCCTTGGTGAGACACGAGCTGACATTGGGTCAGAATGGGGGCGGCAGGAAATTGGTTTGGGGGTGTTTGTACATCTGATTGGAGTTATTTTGGATCGTGCCTCTTTTTGAAATATCAGTTGCACAGTGGCAGGCACTTTTCCTTCTGTTAAACCAGGAATGGGGGAGGGCAGTTAAACGGCTCCCCCCAAATCCCAAGTCCACACCACAGCCTCTAACTAAGGCCAGGACAGTGACCGTTGACACAGGCACAATACATACACAACAGCAAAGGGGCTCAGAAAAGCAGTCTATAAAATTGAAGCAATAAGCAGATGCCATGTATCGTACTGCTTCCTCTGACAATCCAATGCAGTATGGAAAACTGTAGAAACCTCAAATAATTGCCAAGGGTTTGACCAATTTCCTTGGTTCCAACAAGTGTGGGCTGCTGTTTTTTAACACACTAAATGCAATGCATCAGATCCTGTGAAATACCACAGACGTGGACAGCCCCCCTAGCAGTGCCGCTAAAGTAATCCCCATTGCGAAGATCATCAATAGCAAGATGGTAGTGGCGCCTGCCCGGTGGAATGCCCTCCCATCAGATGTCAAAGAAATAACTATCTGACAACTTTTAGAAGACATCTGAAGGCAGCCCTGTTTAGGGAAGTTTTTAATGTTTGATGTTTTATCATGTTTTTAATATTCTGTTTGGAGCAGCCCAGAGTGGCTGGGGAAACCCAGCCAGGTGGGCGGGGTATAAATAAATAAATACGGTGGTGCCTCGCTTAACGAATGCCCTGCTTAACGAAATTTCCGCTTAACGAAAGGATTTTTCGAGCGGAGGTTGCCTCGCTAGACAAATTCGTTTTATGAAAAATTCATCTAGCGAATCACGGTTTCCCATAGGAATGCATTGAAATTCAATTAATGCATTCCTATAGGCAAAAAAAAAATATATCAAAAAAATTCAATGCATTCCTATGGGATTCGCTAGACAAATTTTTCGTTATAAGAAAAGACCCGTGGAACGAATTGAATTCGTCTAGCGAGGCACCACTGTAAATAATAATAATAATAATAATAATAATAAGATGGAAGGGAGGCTCTTGCAGTCAGGGACGGCGTGGGGGGAATTGCAAAGGTAAATATATCCATTGGTCCCATGCAGTAGCTGTTCCCTAAGGATCTTCGTCATGGGAATTAATTTTTCTTTTGTACACTTGTTTTATTTTGAGGGCTTTCATCTTTAAAAGTGGAACCAGAGAGGCGGCAGTGGGCTATGAATGGCTGGCCCAAACCCCTGACCTCCTTGAGATGGAAAACAAGAGCATCTTCGCCTGAGGCCTCATCGGGACGTTTGCCAGGAGAGTTCTGCTCCCAGCCAAGGCCCCGATTAGCACTCCCAGGGAAGGCTTCCCATGCTCTGTGACCGGCTGCTTTCAGGGAGGATGTAGAAACGCTGCCGCTTTGTAACCGCTCAGCGAGGCCAAGAGCGCCAGGGAGTACCGATCAGGGCTCTGTTTATTGATCATCATTCCTCCTGATTGCTTTGTGTGCCAGATCAACCTCCCCCCCCCAATATTTTTATTGGTTTGCTTGTAAATACAAGCAACTTGTCTTTTAAGCTTCATACGCAGTACATAAGCAATGTGTTTATTTATGCATTATCAATTCAAGTATCCTCTCCACAGCGATTCTTGTGCTGTGGGTAGAATGAAAGTATGTTCTGCCTCATTGATAAAGGAAAAGAAAGGAAGCCAAGTGTCACCAAAAGTTTCTAGCCTTGAAATGCCTCTGTTTACCCTTCTTTGGCAAGTAAGGCATTCCGATAGAGCCACATTCCAAATACTATTGAACCAGATTTCAATGGGGATTTCTATAGCTTGTTTCCAGTGCAGTGGTACTTTGGTTCTCAAACGGCTTTGTTGTCGAACAAATTGGCTCCCAAACACCGCAACCCAGAAGTAAGTGTTCCGGTTTGTGAGTGTTTTTCGGAAGCCGAATGTCCGACGTGGCTTCCGCAGCTTCCGATTGAGTGCAGGAAGCTCCTGCAGCCAATCAGAAGCTGTGCCTTGGTTTCCAAGTGGTTTCAGGAGTCGAATGGACTCCCAGAACGGGTTAAGTTCAAGAACCACTGTATCAGGCTATTGTTAATCAGGCTGCTGATAATGGGGGAAAATATTCAATCTCTGCATTTAAGGTTATTGTTTAAATTTGAGTCTAAGGATAACAAGGCAAGAGTCGAATTGGGTGGAAGGGATTGCTGCATTATTTTGGAAATAACGTGAAACAACTTTGTGCCAAATCAACTTTAATTGCACAGTGGGAATTTGCTGGGATGTGCTTGGATCTCAACCAAACATTCTGGAAGCACCGAGAGAGAGGGCCTGTAGTTAGGTGTTACAGGTCCTGAGCTGTGTGTGACCACACTTAACCCCACACTCTTAAAGCACATGGTTTAACTTCTGCAAAGATCACACCCACAACATACCTTTAAAGCACGTGGTTTCTCCCAGATAATCACAGGAACTGTAGCAGCGCTCTTAACAAACAATTTCCCGGGATTCTTTGGTGGAAGTGTTGTGCTTTAAATGTAGTTTAAATGAATGGTTTGGATGTGAAAACGAATGAATTAGGCGAAGCCACAAGTTCTAGGGGGAAAAGAAACTGTAAATTGGGCATACAAGTACAATGTGTAATTTAAATGTAGGGTACGAACGTGATCTATGCAGGAGTCTGTAGGCTGAATCATTGGCACCCATAATGATAAAAGCAGCTCAGTCTGGGAGAGAAGCTCTACCTAAGACCCTTGATTCCTCGTGAGGAGGTCAGGCATACAGTAGGAAGGCCCTACAAGACAGGTGCTTAGCACCTGCTATAATCTTCCCCTGTCCTAGCCTAGGGCAAGAGAAGTCAATCCCCTGAGAATTCATTTCACCCATGGAAAAGGCACTGGGACTACAGATCCCAAGATGGACCACAGGAAAAGGATGCCATTCACATCAGTTTTTGCCCTGGGGGGTCTCTTTCCAACAGCAATGAATGACTGCACTTGTGACCTAGTTGTCATCCAGTCTCAGAGGTGAGAGATTTCTCAGGTTTCATTTCCTTAGAAGGAACAAGTTGTGGTCTGATTGCAGACCAGAGCTTTGGGTTTGCATATTTAAAGTCGACCGAAGCGTTCTGTTGCCATAGTGCAATAAATGGACCCAACCTCCACCCACCTCCAAAAGACACCCCCCACCCACTGACTTTTGCAGTTTGGAAAGTAATGGGGGACGTGAAAAGCGTCAGATGAACAAATGACAAACAGCAATGTGTGTCAAAGCCAATCAGGATGAACGGAGGGCGAATGCTCCTTGTCTTATGGCCACCCTGTAAACAAGTAAACAAATGTTCAATTAAGACCAGATACAACTGGAACCCCCCCCCAATGTAAGCTTGGCACAAGCAAATTAGGATGCTCAATGGAGGGGCTCAAGGTCGATTAAAATGCCAGTATCTTTGCGATGTAGTCAAGCTACACTCCTACAGATCTTCCTCTCCCAACAGGCACATATCACAGGGAAGATATCAGACCTTGCATCTTCCCAGCTCCAAACTAGACTGGCCTACCTCTTTGTTAATAATACTAATACTAATACTAATAATAATTTATAATTTGTACCCCGCCCACCTGGCTGGGTCTCCCCAGCCACTCTGGGCGGCTCCCAATCGAATATTAAAACAATACAGCATCAAATATTAAAAACTTCCCTAAACAGGGCTGCCTTCATATGTCTTTTAAAAATAAGATAGCTGCTTATTTCCTTGACATCTGTTGGAAGGGCGTTCCACAGGGCGGGTGCCACTACCGAGAAGGCCCTCTGCCTGGTTCCTGTAAGCTCACTTCTCGCAATGAGGGAACCAGCAGAAGGCCCTCGACGCTGGATCTCAGTGTCCAGGCTGAATGATGGGCGTGGAGATGCTCCTTCAGGTATACAGGACCAAGGCTGTTTAGGGCTTTAAAGGTCAACACCAACACTTTGAATTGTGCTCTGAAATGTACTGGGAGCCAATGTAGATCTCTCAGGACCGGTGTTATGTGGTCCCAGTGGCCACTCCCAGTCACCAGTCTAGCTGCCGCATTCTGGATTAATTGCAGTTTCTAGGTCACCTTCAAAGGTAGTGCCACGTAGAGCGCATTGCAGCAATCCAAGCGGGAGATAACCAGAGCATTCACCACTCTGGTGAGACAGTCTGTGGGCAGGTAGGGTCTCAGCCTGCATACCAGATGGAGCTGGTAGACAGCCGCCCTGGACACAGAATTAACCTGCGCCTCCATGGACAGCTGTGAGTCCAAAATGACCCCCAGGCTGCACACCTGGTCCTTCAGGGGCACAGTTACCCCATTCAGGACCAGGGAGTCCCCCACCCCCGCCCACCCCCTGTCCCCCCAAAACAGTCCTTCTGTCTTGTCAGGATTCAACCTCAATCCGTTAGCCGCCATCCATCCTCCAACTGCCTCCAGGCACTCACACAGGACATTCACCGCCTTCACGGGTTCTGATTTAAAAGAGAGGTAGAGTTGGGTGTCATCTGCATACTGATGAACACCCAGCCCAAACCCACTGATGATCTCTCCCAGTGGCTTCATATAGATATTAAAAAGCATGGGCGAGAGGACAGAACCCTGAGGCACCCCACAAGTGAGTGCCCGGGGGTCTGAACACTCATCCCCCGACACCACTTTCTGGACACGGCCCTGGAGAAAGGAGCAGAACCACTGTATGACAGTGCCCCCAGCTCCCAGCCTCTCTAGACGGTCCAGAAGGATGTTATGGTTGATGGTGTCAAAGGCTGCTGAGAGATCCAGCAGAACTAGGAAACAGCTCTCACCTTTGTCCCTAACTTGCCGGGGACCAAAGCAGTTTCTGTCCCATGGTGAGGCCTGAATCCCGATTGGAAGGGATCCAAATGGTCCGCATCCTCCAGGCGTGCCTGGAATTGTTCAGCAACCGCCAGCTCAATCACTTTGCCCAAGGATGGTAAATTTGAGACTGGGCGATAGTTGGCCATATTGGCCGGGTCTAAAGATGTTTTTTAAAGAAGCGGTTTAATGACTGCCTCTTCCAGTGGGTCTGGGAAGGCTCCCTCGCAGAGGGAAGCATTCACCACCCCACGGAGTCCATCGCCCAGCCCTTCCCGGCTTGCTTCCAGTCAGGGGAAGGGGGAAGACCTGTTCCCTTCTGTAAGAATTTCCACTTAGCAGTTTCTGCAGCAACCACTCACCTGCACTCTTTAGTCATGTAAATAGATACTTAGCAGAGTCATGTAAATAGATACTTAGCAGACTCGTCTGTTAAATTAACAAACCACTTCAGCTCTCTCTCTTTCTACGGAATCCTATTTCGCCTATAGAAAACCACAGCTTTCGAAAGGACCTGAGAGGTGAAACCCAGGCTTACTCCACAATCCTATAACATGGTGTTAGTTTCCTGCAGGAACATGTGGTTCCAGTCCTTTCCCTGTGGAGGGGAAACAGATCCTTCAAGTGTCCATCCTGCCACACCCCCTGCAGCTACCTCCCCCTCTCTGTTTGTCAAGGAGCTGTCAGGCGAGCACAGGTCGTCCACAGAGCAGGAAATAAAGAAATGCAACTAGCTCTTATACACAGAAAGCAAGAACGCTTGGCCTCGACTCATTCACTTTGAGACATTCCAAGACTCTCCTCGAATGGGGTGTCAGAGGAGAAGAATCAGCAAGACGGGGACTGTATGGCTGCTGGGTGACAAGGACAACCTCTAACTCCTCTCTCTCTGAGTCTGCGCCCACACTGCGACTCTCAGCCTCCATCCCTGTCCTGGAAGGACCTCCTTTTTCTGACACCCCTTGATCACTCAAAGCTCCTGCTTCTAGCACCTCCCAGCTCATCCCTTCCCCAGACTGCTCTCCTGTATCCCACCACCGCAATCGAGGGTTTTCTTCTTCCATGTTGTCCCCAGGGGGCTCTTGGGTAGTCGAATCCCACCATTCTTCCTCATCCTGCCAGTCCCTGACGCCGCCTGGGCAAAGTCCATGGGCCTTTTGGTGGACTGGAGACCATAAGGGGACATACCTGCCAAGTTGCTGTCAGAGAAATAAGGGACCGGGCCGGAAATAGCAGACCGGAAGTAGCGCTGCCAGCATTTTGGAACTGGGCGGAGCATGCTCAGAAGTGACTTTTGATGCTGCTTTGCCCAGTTCCAAAATGGCCGCCGCGCCAGAAGTCGCACTGCAGCCATTTTGGAACTGGGCAGAGCAGCATCAAAAGTCGCTTCTGAGCATGCTCCGCCCAGTTCCAAAATGGCCGCCATGCCAGAATAAACCGGGGGAAAACAAAAAATCCGTTTTTTCAGCTAGGAACAGCTGGAAAAACGGGGATTTCCCGGGGAAAACGGAAGACTTGGCAGCTATGTAAGGGGAAGGCAGCAGCAGGCTCTTCAAGGTCCTGCGATTACTTAGCACATGTTGGGCAGGAGTGCCTGCAAACCATTGACCCTTCATGCGCACGTGCTAGAGCATGAGCATCGAGTTCCTTTCAGCGCAAATTGGGAGGGGTACAGCTTGCAGTCTGATGTAGTGTAAGGCAATCTCTGGAGGGATACAGGCTCCCCACCCCTAGAGGAATGGATGATTCATTAGTTTTCAAAACATGGGAGCAACCCGTTACTCCATTGAGCATGCATGCTGTGACTGTGTGAGGAAGCTTTGCTGCTTCAGAAAGGGAAAATTAGGTATTTAGGTATTTCCATCTGGAAATGTAAAGAAAAAGAAGGTACCTTTTAACATATGTGGTGGACCTGTAAGGTGGTAAAAAGCTTTCTGGGAGATGATATAAAATGAAATGAATTTTTTTAAAAAAAACTTTTGTTAAAAAGCCAGAAGCTTTTTTTATTAGGAGTTACAGGTACCGATATTCCAAAGGACCAGAAAAGACTTTTAATGTATGGAACAATAGCCCCCCGGATGTTATTAGCCCAGAATTGGAAAGAAGACAAAGTTCCTACCAGAGAAGAATGGCAAACCAAGCAGATTGACTATGCCAAACTGGCAAAAATTGACTGGAAATCCAAGAGAACAAAAACTTTATAAAAGTATGGGGGGAATTTATAAGTTATTTAAGAGACCACTGTAAGCAGATGGAAACCTTGGTAGGATTTTGATTTCCCTTGTATTTTAACGATTACCATGGAAAATATGCATTGATACAATAGTTAGAGTTTAGAAGGTGCAGTTTTCATTGTTTAAAATGGGACTCCAAGAAGGGGATGGGGGAATGTCCTGAGATTTGGAGGAATCTCTGCATATGGGTATGTATTTGAATTTTTTTAAATATAATTTTGTATTGTACTGTAGAACCAAATAGAAATGATTAAAAAACAACAACAACCAAAGGGAAAATTAGTCAGATTCACCTTAAAAGTGCAAACTGAATTTGTGCCCCTCTCCTATCGGCAGGTCATTGTGGCTGCTTGTGTGTAGAGGAATCCGACTGTGGGAACCGGGTGTCCATTAAACTAAATTTTAGGGGCCGCCCAGCCATGTAGGAGGCTGAAGGGAACCTGCTTCCTGCAGCATCAGGAAGCAGAGGGGGGAGCAGACATGAAATGAGGAACTGGAGTCTGAATATCACAACCAGACTCTGTAAACTGCTGGTCCATTTGGGTTCCATTTTGCTCAGTAAAATGCCTTGGGCCAGCACTGCCTGATTTTCATAGGCCACCAGCCTACCTGGTGGAAGTCAGCATTAAGGTAAAGGTTAAAGGTAAAGGGACCCCTGACCATTAGGTCCAGTCATGACCAACTCTGGGGTTGCGGCGCTCATCTCACATTATTGGCCAAGGGAGCCGGCATACAGCTTCCAGGTCATGTGGACAGCATGACAAAGCCGCTTCTGGCGAACCAGAGCAGCACACAGAAACGCCGTTTACCTTCCCGCTGTAGCGGTTCCTATTTATCTACTTGCACTTTGACGTGCTTTTGAACTGCTAGGTTGGCAGGAGCTGGGACCGAGCAACGGGAGCTCACCCCGTCGCGGGGATTCGAACCGCTGACCTTCTGATCGGCAAGCCCTAGGCTCTGTGGTTTAACCCACAGCAACACCCGCGTCCCTGGGATAAGGGTTATGTCGAGTTAAAAGGCAGGGAGGCCCACCTGCCCAGGCCAGGTGAGTCTGCTGAGATGATGTAACTCAACAACTGGTGCTTGGTTTCGCTTGCTTCTCTCTTCACTCCCTGTTTCCTTTCCCCCTTTCATGTCATGTCGGCTAGATTGCGAGCCTTATCTCTCAATCCCTGGGCAGCACCAAGGAAAATTCGTAAGAGAAAGCAATGTCGATATTGGGCCCAGAATGCAGAAGCTGACCTTGTTGTTGTTGTTTTCATAAGGCTGAAGAGAATTTTGATGTCACCTACTGTTCCCCTGCTTGTCATAAATCCCCAAGCTCTTTTTATTGGCTTCCTTGCTTCAAGGTCAGGATTAGCCAGCTTTCGGGATTGGCACTCCTCTCTGCTATCCAGGCTGAAATAGACCTCCATATCCCACCGCTGCGAAAGAGCCAAAACCTTAATATAGCCGCCGGCCTGAGATTCCAGCGCCGCCCCTGCCTTTGCTGAGCAGCCTTAATACGTTAATAACAGGGGTGCGAATAATATCAAGTGGCTTTTATTATTTCTCCTTGTGTGGTCCCGCACATTGAGCCAGGGGGATATGTCGGCAGCGAAACCACCATCTCGCCCTTAACGGAACTCTAAGAACCAGGGAGCCGGGCAAGTTCCTTATCTTTAAATGGATATATTCTGTTTTCTTTGGTAAGCAAACCCTCTTCCCCTTATTTCCATAATATTTCAGAAAGTGGTATCTCAACCAGCACTTCAGGACTGAAAGGTTAACTGTTTGCACATAGGGGGCACCTATCAAAGCATTGTTTCCTCTCTCTCGTTCTCTTTAAATTAAAAATTAAAAAAATGTTTCACCACCGGCATCATAATCCCTCCCACGCAACTGTGCACTCTCTGATTAAGTGCCCATTAGCACCATGGTGGGCTTGCAGAATTGCATCAATTAGTACTATAGACACCATGATTAATTCACATCCTGGAGGAAGCAGATAATGCCTCGTGTTAAAGCGACTTTTAATTAGAGAAAAATAAATAACAGAATGAACAGCCATGGCTTATTTTTAGAATACAGAGCGGGAAAAGTGCTGGGTCTTTTGACTTCTCCCTTGGAAGACAAGTGGAACGTTCCAATGCGTGGTGAACAGAAGGTGATCTACTGTGTGTGTGTGTGTGTCAGAGGCCCCAGGCAAGTCCATCAATGTGAAATCAATCTTAATTCACTGGCTACTAGGAATGCCTAAGATCTCCTTGTGTGCATTAGTTATCCTTGCAGCAACCCGACCCTGCCATCATTTGCGGTTATGTCAAGCTAGAAACTGGGAAAGAGCAGTTTACACACACACCTCAGTTTGTTCAATCAGTGCCCAAATGTCATTTTTCTGGAGCATGTACAAATTTATTGAAAACATTTGTGTGACACCCCTCACCATATTTAAGATGCCAGGGTAGTATGCAACCAGTTGCAATCACAGCTAGCAGATGTGCAAATATGTCTGTTTCACTTCCTCTCAATTCCTTCCTTCCTTCCTTCCTTCCTTCCTTCCTTCCTTCCTTCCTTCCTTCCTTCCTTCCTTCCTTCCTTCCTTTCCAATTTTAAGATCAGTTTCCCACATATTGACATCAGTTTCTGTTTTTTTTAAAGTCCTCACAAAAATTCATCAGCATTTTAGTGTGAATTCCTCAGAACATACACATCCTTGCATACCCTCCAACATTTCTCCGATGAAAATAGGGACATCCCCTTCCATAATGATCATTTCACTATTTATACGCCACACGTATGACTGGGTCGCCCCAGCCACTCTGTGAAGCTTCCCACATATATAAAAACATAACAAAAACTTCCCTATGCAGGATTGCCTTCAGATGGCTCAGGGGTCGGATAACTCCATACCCTCCAACATTTCTTCAATGAAAATAGGGACATCCTAAGGAAAAGTGGGACATTCTGGAATCAAATCAGCAACTGGGACAGCTTCTCTAAATCAGGGACATCCCTTATGTGTATGATTTTCTGCAGATCCTTGAAAGATATCACAAACAATAAATCCAGATCTCTCCAACTCAGAGCAAACCTGCAAACGCCAAGTTTGCACCTTCAATCCCCATATGGGACAGCTGTAGATTTCCACATTGCAGGGGGTTGGACTAGATGATCATCAGGGTCCCTTCCAAGTCTGCAATTCTATGAAATGCGTGCTGCCCAAATTATCATAACCAAAACCACTGAAAAGTTTAACTCAGAGTAAAACCACTGGTATTAAGGTACCTGGTGGAGTTTGTTTAACTGAAAGGCTCCACTGTAAGTAAAACGTAGCAGAATGCCACCCTTGATCTTTGGGATATTTATTGCATTCTGAACTTCAGGTGAATTTGCAACAGAAACTGAAATAAGTTTTTCTATAGAGCTGTATTCAGATCTCTCACCCTGACTTCGTTTTTTGCAGCTCTTTGATAGACACATCTGGTGAGGGACTGCAATACCCACTGTGTTCGGAAGAGGGTAGCATTAAACTTCTGATTACGTGGAAGAGTCTTCCTACACAGACCTGGCAAATGTCGAAAGGGGTAGGAAAAAAGCTCCAGCCTTGGTGGGAAAGATTCCAAAAGCTTTACTAAATAACATTTCCTGAACACAAATCCTACGGTTTGGTTTGTTAAAACCAGAATCTCTCCTCAATTCTGACAGAGTAAATCTGTAATCTGTAATTACAGACGTTTTCATGGTGTCATGTCGAATTATCTTCATGCAGGGAGACTGAATGGATTGGTCCAGAAATCGGGTAGGCTGAAGCGGTGCTCTTTAAATACTTTCCCCTAACATATACAGCCACGGGTTTGGTTCAGGGACCGTGGGCCTTGTTGAGAACGCAAATGGAAATCAGATTGGAAATAAAAGCTGGTCGGAATTAATTTGGTCCGAATCGGACTTTTCTTAGCCAACTTTCCAATTTCCTTCTCTAAAGACCTGGCTGGGCAGCTGACATGAGAGGAAATCTTTGTTGCTAGTCGGCCGCAGCGCAAGCTCGTCACCAAACAGTTCGCGGCAAGAGATTGGGACTGGCGGAAAGGCTTCCCTTAGTACTGGCAGGGCGTCAGCTAGGCCACAATGTATGACATCGCCCGGGCCAGTTTTTGCGAGGCGTGAAACAAGTGGCCCTTCGATAAGAGCGGGAGAACTTTCTGATGAATTAGGGGCTATGCTTTCCAGTGGCAATCTGGGTTTCTCTGACCACCCACACTTGACTGAAGCTTGCCTGTGCTTGGTGTTTATCAAGGTCCTTCACATATCACAGAATTGGCCCAGACGTGGCTCATATTGGTCTGATTAGTAAAAAAGCAGGCTGAGCCAAAAGGCAGGATTTAGTCAAAAGGCTGTGCAATGTTTTCCCCCTCCTCCCCTCTCCACTGGGATGCTAAGTTATATATATATAATTGGGGGTGGAGAGACGGCCTGTTTTCAGTTCTGCAAGAAGTGAACTCCGTCGGCATGGGATTTAATATGTTGGGGGGCAGAATTCAGCAGTCCTTATCATTTCTGCTTTTAAAACAATGTGTTTCTAGTCCCTATGAACCCAGTGTTTAGAGGAACTCTTAGAGTAAGAGTTAAGTTCCCCAGTTAAGTTCTTAAGTTAAGAGTTCCTGATTTTCTCTCAGTGTTTCTGATGGGCCTAATGTTGAGAAGCCTTATCCTCACCGAGAGAGCAATTTATAAGGAGTATATTTGACCCAGAGTAAATCTGATATATTTTTTGGGAGAAATGAAGGGAAGATTGGAGGTCAGTGGTCATGCCTCACCTGGGATACAGGCATGAACATGACAAAAGGAGTTGATGGTCTCTCTGAGAGCCTGGGCCTGGGCAGACAGAAGTTGCCATGGTGATGGGGTGTGGGTTTGAAGTGTCAGGAAAAGAGATTCTTTAGCAAGGTGTGCTGGGAAGAAGAAGGGAGGAGAAGAAAGACTGGGATCCATCTTGGGCAGGCTGGCCGAAGGCTGAGTGGGAGAGATGCCTGGGACTTCAGGGCTGCACTGCTGCACAAGCCCCTCTTGAAATGACCATGCTGTAAGATCTGGACTCTCTCCATGCAGAATGAAGGTCTAAATAGGTGAATAAACCATATTCCTTAAAGCTACAACAGTCTCAGCTGTGTCTCAATTCTCTAAAGGAGCACAGACCCTGGGTGAGTGCCTGGAACCCCCCTGGAATCTTTCAGAGAGAGGGGATAGCACCCAACTTTTGTAATACCAGGAAACCTCACCCTCATTTCCCCCTCAATATTCCTCCGTTGCAGGACGTCTGACAGCCGAGGGATAGGGGGAAATCCTGCTGGTGCAGCTTCTCCTATCAATGCACCCATGTGTTTCGATCTCTCTCTTGTTAAAGGTCCAGCTCTGGGACAAACTGATCAAAATGCAATGGGCACAATGGTGGACAGGCATTTTCATTCAGAAGCCAGAAGGAGGGTGAACAGAGGGAGATCTTGGTGCCAGTGGAGTTTCAGTGCTTTGGGGGGCAGCGTGATATTGTCTCATGGGCAGCAAAGGCAGAAACATTGTGCAGGGGGCACAAGCCCCCACCCCCTACTATTATTACCCTGTGGTTCCATTATGGGTTGCAGAAGCCGGGGCTCAGCAGATGACGTTCGCCTCCATTGCCCATTGCCCCCTGCCAGTGTGGTTAATGACCAGGGATGATGGGAGTTGTAGTCCAGCAACATCTGAGGGTCACACAGGATCCCCATCCCTGCACTATGCCTTTGGTGGTACAGCCATACCTTGGTTTAAGTACGCCTCGGTTTGAGTACTTTCAGTTTAAGTACCCCGCGGACCCGTCTGGAATGGATTAATCCACTTTCCATTACTTTCAATGGGAAAGTTCGCTTCAGGTTAAGTATGCTTCAGGTTAAGTACAGACTTCTGGAACCAATTGTGTACTTAAACCGAGGTACCACTGTACTATGATGCCTTCGGGCAAGACAGGAGAATTTAATAGGCTTAGATTTAGTGTGTTGCTATTTCTTACTTACCGATCTTCGAGAGTGTGGGCATTAGCGCGGCAAACCGACTAATGTCAGAATGGGAAACACGTGAAGAAGGACAGGTCGGAGGCTCAGGTCAGCAGGGCAACAGGTCACAACAGAGCTAGAAGGATCTAGGAGGATCTGGACGGAACTGGATGAATCAGGACAAACCAGATGGGTCCAAGCCAAGGAGGGCAACACAATGGGAACTAGGAGGGGGTGTTTACAGAGTGACATGTGCTTGGAGCATGGACAGAGGGCATGGCAAAACAACACGTGGGCTATGGAGGATGTCTTAGGGAGTGACCGGTTGTGACGTTACAGAAAACATCACCTTGTATGGGACTGCACTGCTGTAATTGGCTACAAGTTACACTGTCGTAATGATTAACTGTCATCCTGAGCTTTCAATAAAAGGAAGCGCTCGAGCTCTGCTCTTGGTCGCCTTCCCATTGAGTTCAACCTGCCTTGAGTTGTGTCGTCTTTGCCATTACAACACTGCCCCCTATTTTGGGGGACTCCAAATTAAGAAAACACCCCTCAGCATTACCTGTGTATAAGCCGAGCCCCAATTTTAAACTTTTTTTTGGGGGGGGGTAAAAAAACCTAGTCTTATACACGGAAAAATACGGTAGGTAGCAGAGAGGTAGATAAATTAAAATGTTACAACAACTTCTGTGCCAAAAGGATGTATATATGCTGGAAGCTGCCCAGAGTGGCTGGGGCAACCCAATCAGATGGGTGGGGTACGATTATTATTATTATTATTATTATTATTGATTTAGGTTTGTTTTTTTAAGAAAACAAATTCCTTCTTGCAGAAGTACACAGGAGTTCCTGTTCAAAACAATCACCCCAATTTATCACATTGTTCTGCCCGCTCCCCAGAACTGATGCACATTCATAGTATACAAAGATTTGGGGGCACATCCTGAAGTACCAGGAATTAAGATGCCATTCAGCCACTCAGCCATTGCTTAAGCACTTTTAAAATTCCATGGGAGGTTCTTACACATATGTTTAATGCCTTCTGAAACCAGTCAGTACAATTTAAAGAAGTGCTTGACCTTGCCCAGGCAAAAACCTTCATTTGTGTTGACCCGTGTAGACGATTGCTCCCTTTTTCCTCAGACTTTTCTGAAACATGTAAGGGGGTTTGTCTCAGTCTTCCACCCCCAACCTTCCCTAAATAAATTTGATGAAAAGAACCCTGCATCTTAAAGCTGTCCCAATTTCCAGAGTCAAAGGAACAGGAGCATTATGCTGTTTTGATTTTGTAGATCTCAAGGTGGATAATTTAACCTTGAATTATGTATCAAAATCCCCTGTTTCAGCATAAAGGCTTCCTATGTGAGCATTTAATGAATAAGACCCTTATGGCTGCAGAGAAGCTAGATTTATACATTCCATTAAACATGCTCTTCACAGGCTAATTAGCCGGTAATTTCACCCTTGCTTGTAATATACACCAGTTTATGGTCAATAATAGTAAAATGTATGTAAACCATGCTCTTTATTAATAAACATTATGTGCTTCTGGCTTTCCGATAAAGTAATGGATGACTCTTCTCCCGCTCATTGCCTCGGTGCTGTCAAAAAGTCAAGAAATTGGAAATATCCATTGAATGCTTGGATGTGAAAAGGGAAAATATGTGCAAGATGTACAGGTTCTACTGAGTGCTTTCACACCATCATGCTTTACATTATCATGACATCTGAAGAAGGCAGGATGTCTGGTCCAGCCTTATCCCTCTGATCACCTGCTTCCAAGGGCACAAGGCTCCCCTCGCCTGCATTGCCCATTTGGTCATGCCAAGGAAGGATTTATGGCCACACAAGGAAGAGGAGTGGGAATATCACACCCACACACCCCAGAAACAACAAATGGCTGTCTTACGTCTGGCAAAATGTCTTAGGGCAGATCAACACTCATGGTTTTTCACATTAAGGAAGGGTGAAGGAATGGTTTTGATAACATAGATGGACACATGACGTCCTACTGTTTACGTTCATAAGGCGTTATTACCTTGTCTTTCCCCCAGCTTAATTTCTAAGCGTTTTATTCCCCACCAGTCTGTGAAATCTGGCCCACAAGAATGGCCCTGATAAGGATCTGGTCCATGGAGCAAAAATCCTTTGCAACCCCCTGTCTCAGAACCTAGACTTAGGGTCAAACTAAATGACATATGAAATGCACAATTACATTTCCATGAGCAGGATTGGAAAACTCTGCTCTACAAAGCTACACTTTGGAGAAGAAAACACCTTCCGACATGTTGTAGTCCCGACCCATACCAGGACTGCTGCAGGTGCCTTTTCATTTATTTAATACAGTAATGTGCAAACTTGGCGCTCCAGCTGTTTTGGGACTCCAGTTCCCATCATCCCTAGCTAACAGGACCAGTGGTCAGGGATGAAGCTTGCGTCGAGAGGGCAAGCTCATCCTCTGGGCCTGTCTGGCCCATTGATCAGCAATGTGCAGGACTCTCCTTGATCTACCTCGATCTACCTTGATCGTGGTGTCAGAGGGTGTCAGGGTCTGAGCAGAAGAGGAATGATTGGAGACCCCAGCTTGACCCTTCCAGGGAGGAGGAGGAGGAGGAGGAGGAGGAGGAGGAGGAGGAGGAGGAGGAGGAAGACAGTTTAGATTTATAGCAGGGGTTTGAGGGAGGTTGCAGCTCAGAGACAGATGAGGGGGAAAGTTGGGAAACAATGGGATAGGAGGAGGAGAAGGAAGCACCAGGGGGCAACAGCTGGCGGACATAGTGGCTTTAGAAAACATTCCAGACCACCACCCCCATTTCCCAGAACCTGGCGAGCCTTGAAAGTAGGAGAGCAAAGAGCTCAAAGACATAGCAGCACCCGTAGGAGAGGTGATGAGAATGACAAACGAGGAAGTGGGAGAGATGGGCGGTGGAGATTCACTCGGGACAACGGCATTATCCAAGAGGCTGGGTTCTATAGCCTCTCTCTGTAAATACTGAATAAAAAGTGGACAGTAAGAAACGCTCCCTTGTCTTTGTATGTTTCTGGGCAACCAGCTGGGAGTCGCTGACAGCAGCCTAACAGAGGGAGAGGCGAGCCAGAAGGACTTTGGACTGTCCTGCTGCTGTGTAGCAAGGCCAACTTCTGACTCCTCTCTATCTAAGTCTGAGCTCACACTGTGGCTCTCAGCCCTTAACCCTGTCTCAGAAGGCCCTCTTTCTCCTGACCCCCTCGATCGCTCAACCCTCCTGCTTCTAGCACCTCCCAGCTCATCCCTTCAGCAGACTGCTCTTCAGTGTCCCACCACCAGGATCCGGGATCTAAATCACCATTTTCTGTGCCCTCCCTGCGGGGTTCGGGCTGGTGGCTCCCACCACTCTTCCTCATCCAGCTGGTTCCTGACATAGTGGCTCTGGCTCCACCAACTGCTGAGGTCTCTAACTTCTGCCTTCCCTGCCCCGCCACTGGTGCGAGCCATATCATATCAGCATAGGTAGAAAGCTCTTCCTGTTCAGGCCAGAAGTGCATACATCATTAACAACACATATTGTTCTGCTGGAGAGGAACAAATTACATCATTTGTCCATTTTTGTAGTGTTGCCCATTTTATAGTAAAGCGGCTTCCCTTAATTTTGGAATTTGGTTGCTATTCCAGTAATAGCCACATGCAGTCACCAGGTGTTTTCAAACCGTTGTCACACAAGAGGCAAGGAAGGCCTGAATAACTTTTTGTCTGCGTTTTGTTTGTGACCATGGAAGCCAAAGTCTAGGTGATTAATGTCTCCTCCTAGGCAGCCGCCATTTTGTTTGTGAGGGAAATTCCTCCATTAGTATGCATACGAGTGCGCTCTGATTTCTTTCGGTTTCTAGCAAACATGACCCAAAGAAAGAAATTAAATTATCTATCAGGTTAAGACGAGCAATCTCTTTTACCACAGCTGTATAACTAACTTATGTCTAATTGTTTGGAATCTTCAGAAGGGTTTGAGCTTTTTTTTATTGTCTTCCTCGCCACACAATAGGCTGGGCAAGTTAAAGAGCTCTAAGTTTTCAAAGGCGAAAGCATTTGAGCGTCTGCCAGCACATATCTGTTTTAACAAACAAGCTGCAGGGTACTTATTAGTTGGCTGTGGTTTGCAAGCCATGAAGCCCCTGGAGTCAGATCTGCTGATCAAATAGTTAATTTCTGTATATCACTGAGGCCATTAGATGAAAAGTGAAGCTCAACTACATATAAATATGGGTTTCGGTTATACCGCTGTAAAAGACTTTCGGCTTGGAACTCCAGCAAATGAAATATTAAACATTAGTAGAATCAATGCTTGGCTTAGAACAGGGTTTCCCAAACTTAGGTCTCCAGTTGTTTTTGGACTACAGTTCCAGTCATCCCTGACCACTGGCCCTGCTAGCTAGATATGATGGGAGTTGTAGTCCCAAAATAGCTGGAGATTCAAGTTTGGGAAACCTAGCTTAGAATCTCCTGATGGGGAACAGAGCGCCTTAGAACTTTGGAATTGAGTGCAAAATTGCTTTAATTGTGATCTTTTGCAATGCCATAGAACCAGCCCCTCTCTGCAGTTCTGAGTGATTGCTCAATATTCTTTTAAAAAGGGGAAGGTTGCAATGTATCCTGAAATGAAACAGACACATCACAACTTGCAAATGAGGGTGCAGTTTGCTTGTGAACAGGGGCCTCTGTAATGGTTCAAAGCACAGAGAGCCAACATGGAACCCTCCAGGTGCACCTGGAGCCCCAACTTCCAACAGCCTGTCGTCGACTGGATGGATGCAGAGGAATGGTGGGAGAAACTTGCTGGAGAACCACCAAGGGAAGAAGGCTCAGAGCCAGGGAAGTGGTGGTGGGATGACGACGGGTGGTCAGAGGGAGAAGAGGAACAAGAATGGGAGGAGGATGTGTCAGAAGCTGAAGAGGTAACAGGGTTTAGTGAGCTGGGAGAATCCGTGGCAGAGAAAAGTCAAGAATCAGACGCAGAAGCTGAAGCTGGCAAGTTGGAAGAGGGAGGTCAAGAGGCACAGATGAGTCAGGCTGGTGAAGAGCCATGGATGGCTCCCCTTCCTGCTGCGACAAGCTCCCCTCCCAGAACCAGGAGAGGCATAAAAAGGGCAGAGATCAGCTGCACATAGGCACAGTCTCCAATTGCTTGGAAAAATGCCTGGAGAGCTTAGCTGGCTGTGGGGAGGCGGGGACCTTTAGTCTCAGCAACTGATTTCATGGAGGAAGACCCACAGGGAACAAGCAACATTTAGAAGATACTATGTTAGTTCCCCACAGTCCAGAGATTGCTCTGTGTGATTTTCTGGTGCATATGAGCAAGATTAGACCAGGCAGAATTTACTCTGATGACGGTCATTGTCACCCTGTAGCCTTTTCATTCCCCCTACACTCAGGTGAGCAGAGGTCCATGGAAGTCCATGGATGAGCCAGGAATTGATGTAGGCCTTTGCACACATTCATTGCTTAGTGCAGACGACTTCCCAACTTCTTGAACTATAGATCCCTATATTATGTGCTTTAAAGCATGTGATAGCACAACCATTCTGTAATTTGGTACCTCTGGATTTGGTCAAGGTAGAGGACCACTGTATGCACTGACTTGATATCCAAGGAAGGAAGGTGAGATATAAATATAATCCTGTACCCTTTTCGTCAGCTGATGCCAATTCCCAACTGGTCTTGAATTCTGGATCCCATACATCCTACATAGCTCAAACATCTGCTCAGCAAATGTAACATATATTGAAGGAGATGACCAAATGATTCTGCAAACAATTCTCCCCCAATCAATTTGATCTGTCCCAGCAAGCACTCCATTAGTAAATTTTTAACTGATTGCTCTTCATGGCTTATCCATCCATAAGCAGACATCAGTTGTTACTAATTAGTCTGTGACTCAAAAATTCTTTGACAAATTGTTTATAGGACTGGATTTCATGCCGCGAGTTGCTCATGAATAACTCACTGTGACTACCGCTCCAAGTGTTTGTTATTTGTGGTGAGTGGCTGGTCTCAACAAGTCATCTGGGTGCCTTGCCAACCAGGGAGTCAGTGTCCATCAATTGATAGAACATTGGAGATGGCTGAATGATTAGTCAGCAGCACACATACCCCCCACTTTCTTTTTCCACTTCCAAAGTTTTTGGGAACAGAATTTCCCTCACAAATTGTTTTCAGGGGGGACTTTTAAAAGTTTGAGAAACTAAACTCCTTAGCCAAATGAATGTTCAGATTGCATAGCTCCATTTACTGATAACTATTCTTCTTCTTCTTTCGCGATCACTCATAGCCAAGTAAGATTGTCTATAGTACACAATAGGCAACTCTGTTTTACCTTTATTTAAGCAAAGGCATGGATGTGTTTCAAGAGTGGCCAGTGAGGTCCAGCAGGCAGAGGAGGGTGGCCGCGATGGCGCAGCTGTGTGGTCATATTTGGGGGAGAGGCAACAGATTGGTTCCATCCGTGTGCTCAAGCGTCACCCACTTTCTGCCTCCCCTCCCCAGCCCCTGGTGGCAATTTAAATGCATCAGCAGAAGTGTTGGTGCTGACCTTTAAAGCCCTAAGGGACCTCTGCCCAGTATACCTGAAGGAGCGTCTCCACCCCCATCATTCAGCCCTGAGGTCCAGCTCCGAGGGCCTTCTGGCAGTTCCCTCCCTGCGAGAAGTGAGGGTACAAGGAACCAGGCAGAGGGTCTTCTTGGTAGTAGCACGCGTCCTGTGGAACGCTCTCCCTTCAGATGTCAAGGAGATGAGTAACTATATTACCTTTAGAAGACATCTGAAGGCAGCCCTGTATAGGGAAGCTTTTTAATGTTTAATGTTTTATTATGTTTTTATATATGTTGGAAGTTGGCCAGAGTGGCTGGAGCAACCCAGTCAGATCGGCAGAGTACAAATTAATAATAATAATAATAATAATAATAATAATAATAATAATAATAATTCCTGCCTGGAGGAGCACACTTACCCCTGATGTAATCACACTGAGACTTTGATTATGGAAAATTATATATATATAAAATTATAAAAAGCACATTAAAGTGCAAGTAGATAAATAGGCGGGAAGGTAAACTGCGTTTCCGTGTGCTGCTCTGGTTCGCCAGAAGCGGCTTTGTCATGCTGGCCACATGACCTGGAAGCTGTACGCCGGCTCCCTCGGCCAATAATGCAAGATGAGCACGCAACCCCAGAGGCGGTCACGACTGGACTTAATGGTCAGGGATCCCTTTACACACACACACACACACACACACACACACACACACACACACACACACACCTCACACACCTAAGTTTATTATAGGAAATGGATGCTGGATAGGACAAAATCCTAGTTCTAGCTAACAAAGGTGGGAATGTGAATAGCCATGCTTGCTCTTTCTTCTCTGCAGGAGTGAGACAAAGGATGCCATTCCCTTGTTTCAAGAGAGGCTCAAATATCGATTTTCTACAAGTCATAAAGTCAGAGAAACCACATTTTCGTAAGCAGGTATTTAAGCACCTTCAAGAAAGCTAGTCAAACATGGTGGAGGGAAATTATTTTTCTAGGGGAATGAAAATCTATAGCTGTACATTTGTCATTTGGCAGTGCAGCTATTACAAAGGAGGGTTCACAGGTTCAGATCCTAAGAAGGCATCAGCGGGGAATAATTAATGTTGTGACACTTGGTACAGAGGAAGAGGAGTGAACTTTAAATGGAGACCGCCCTCTGAAGAACCATTGCAGGGTTCATTTGATCGTAAGTATGATGATAATAATAAGAGAGGTTGCAACAAAACACCAGGTAAGCTTTTATGATACAGAGAGCACATTGTTGTGCATTGGAATACTGAACTGGCCTGCTGTCAGGTATTTTCAGGCCTGTAATATATTTTGCAATTCCCACAGCAAATGGAATCTTGGGAACAGAACATCAGACATATGAAACTGTAGGGAAATGGTGGGTTTAGGGTGCTATAAAATCTTCTTCTTTGGTGATTACATGTAGCCAAGTAAGATTGTCTTCCATAAAAATGGTTTTATCAATGAGTCCGTAAGTGACTGTGGATTCTGGATCCACATTTCCTTCCACAGTGGGGACATTGGTTTCCAGGCGGGAGTTGATCACAGTGACGGTTTGCTAAGCGTGCCTTCCTCTTAGCACGTTTCTCCCTTGCGTCCTGAGTTCGAGTGTCTTCAAAGCCCATGACACCTTTGGTAAAGGCTGTTCTCCAATTGGAGCGCTCGCAGGCAAGTGTTTCTCAATTGTTGGTATTTATACTACATTTTTTTTAGATTTGCCTGGAGAGAGTCTTTAAACCTCTTTTGTTGACCACCAGCATTACGCTTTCCATTTTTAAGTTCAGGCCTGTAAGATATTTTGCAATTCCCACAGGAAATGGAATCTTGGGAACAGAACATCAAACATATGAAACTGTAGGGAAATGGTGGATTTAGGGTGCTATAAAATACGGCAGGCCTGACTCATGGTTTGCGTTCCCCATGGCGAGTAGAGGATTCTTGCAGCAAGATGACATAGTAACAATGTCGATCCATTTCATTTCATTTATATCCTTCCTTTCCTTCAAGCATGGTTACACACACAGAGAGAGAGGGAGAGAGGGAGAGAGGGAGAGAGAGAGAGAGAACTTGATCTCCACAACAATCCTGTGAGGTAATAAGGCTAATCATAATTATAATCCACCTCCTGGCTGATGGGCCTGATGTCCTCAACTGGGAAAATCCATTATTTCCTAGTAACAAACAGATTAATATTTTATTTGGAAATCCCATTAGAAAAGGCACACAAACAGTATAGACCAGGCATCCCCAAACTGCGGCCCTCCAGATGTTTTGGCCTACAACTCCCATGATCCCTAGCTAACAGGACCAGTGGTCGGGGAAGATGGGAATTGTAGTCCAAAACATCTGGAGGGCCAAAGTTTGGGGATGCCTGGTATAGACACTTAGGGTGCTTCCAGACCCACTATTTTGGGGATTCAGTCACACACTGGTAAATTCAGATTGTGCCGTTATAGTTCCTTGGGAGTTCTTGTGTCACAAACCACCAAAGCTTAAGACTTTTCAGTGATAACGAAAGTGATGGGAAAACTCACTGTTGAAAGTCTGGAATAGCACTTACACTGACGCTCCGTCATCTTAAAGTAAAGGTAAATAGACCCCTGACCATTGGGTCCAGTCATGACCAACTCTGGGGTTGCAGCGCTCATCTCGCGTTATTGGCTGAGGGAGCCGGCGTACAGCTTCCAGGTCATGTGGCCAGCATGACAAAGCTGCTTCTGGTGAACCACAGCAGCGCACAGAAACACCATTTACCTTCCCGCCAGAGCGGTACCTATTTATCTACTTGCACTTTGACGTGCTTTCGAACTGCTAGGTTGGCAGGAGCAGGGACCAAACAACAGGAGCTCACCCTGTCGCAGGGATTTGAACTGCCGACCTTCTGATCGGCAAGCCCTAGGCTCTGTGGTTTAACCCACAGCGCCACTTGCATCCCCTCCATCATCTTACCTTCCCACAAATGAAGCAAAATTAATGCTCACTGAATAGTCAGCATTGTCTAATCTCCTCGAAAACAAGTAAGAATGAATTATCAACAAACAGGTCATCTGGAAGCGCTCTTGCTCTCTGACATGTGTCAGGCAGGATTAGATAATGGATCCCAACACAGACACTTTCACCTGCTAAGTCTGGCTTTGCAAGCTCTGCTGGCTCCTAAAATGGAGCTGGTGAACCAAAGAGGTAGATGAATTCTCCACATTTCCATGTCAGTTTATTATTTTTTAACAAATTTAAATTTTTTAAAGAATCATCACAAAAAAAAATCATCAACACTTTGTTATGTGCAGTTGTTTTGACTAATATAAACATTTTTCAAGCAATCTCTCCATATATAATGCATTTCTGCATGCGATGTTCATAGATCTATGCATGTTATGCCCATTTTAACATAGCACATGCATTTCTTTACGCATTACTTGGTTGGAGAACGGCATTGCAAAATTCAGAGAAGCGCAAAAATTTCAGAGGTTGGCTTCTGTTTCAGTTTGCATATTGTTTCAGAAAGTGCATGCTACGTAGGTTCACCTTTAAATGCAAACGGAATCAATTTCCACCCTCATTCTTAGTTCAGGATAAGATGGCAGCGGCTATGCCACGCAAACTCGTGATCCTCCCAGCTATATATTAGGAGGAGCTGTTGTTGGCTGAGCCGAGAAGAAACCTCACAGCCCCAAATTAAGAACAGCGCTGTAAGGTTTTAAAAACCTAATTAAAGTAAATATGTTGAAATGATTAAAAGGCACACACCATTTTTCAAGATAAAAGTTTATTATAGTTTTAAAAGGAAGCTCTTTAATTTGAAATGGAAAGTTTATGAAGCTGCAGGATAAACCTCAGCTGGGAGTAGGGGGGATAACAATTTTCAGATGTTGCAAGTATCAGACGTTAACCCCAAGTGATCCTGCCTCAACACTGTTTTCCACAGTCTATGACACTGGAAAGCCAAGCCCCCAATGTCCATTGAGCGAGTAACAGGGCTAGCAGTTGCTGCCGCTTGTCACCTATAAAATGGTCCTTGACCCAGACAGACATTCTCAGAGGGAAGATTTAATAACAGGCAACCTTACACATCCAGTGACATGCGAGGTGAACATGAAGCAAACCATTAATGTAGAGATCTACTCTGACATGTGACTTTTGCAAACAGATATGTTTTAAAAGTGATAACCAGTAAATACCTCAGAGGCGAGTTTTTGTGCTCTGAAAAGCACTGCAGAAAAGTTGGGTCTAAAGTCTAAAAGACGCAATAGAGGAGAAGCATACACAGGATCTCTCCTTCCATGTACATTTTAACGGGTTAATAGCAGCTGCAGGGGCTGATTTAGCTTGAAAGCCACAGAGCTGAGAGAGGGTGGTTTTTAAAATGATAATAATAATAATAATAATAATAATAATAATAATAATAATAATAATTTCTCCCCCCGCCATCAAAGAGAAGGCTTTTAGCTAGATTCACATACTGGTACTGAGAGATGCTAGAATATGGGGGAACTCAAATTCCACGCACACCTATTTTAAGGTGACAGGGAGACCACATGAATTTGGTTCTTGGAGCTGTTCTCATTTGGAATAGTAAAATGGTTTTACAGTGGTACCTCGGTTTACAAACACAATAGGTTCCGGAAGTCTGTACTTAACCTGAGGCGTACTTAAACTGAAGTGAACTTTCCCATTGAAAGTAATGGAAAGTGGATTAATCCATTCCAGACAGTCCGTGGAGTACTTAAACTGAAGCGTACTTAACCTGAAGTGAACTTTCCCATTGAAAGTAATGGAAAGTGGATTAATCCATTCCAGACAGTCCGTGGAGTACTTAAACTGAAGCGTACTTAACCTGAAGTGAACTTTCCCATTGAAAGTAATGGAAAGTGGATTAATTCGTGACAGACGGGTCCTCGGAGTACTCAACCTGAAGTGTACTTAACCCGAAGTATGAGTGTAATTGGTTCCGGAAGTCCGTACTTAATCTGAAGCGTACTTAACCTGAAGCGAACTTTCCTATTGAAAGCAATGGAAAGTGGATTAATCTGTTCCAGACGGGTCCGCAGAGTACTTAAACTGAAAGTACTCAAACTGAAGCATACTTAAACCGAGGTATGACTGTATTGTGTTTTAAATATTTTGTTGGGAGCTGCCCAGAGTGGCTGGGGCAACCCAGTCAGATGGGTGGCATATAAATAATAAAATTAATATGATTATGATTATGATTACATCTGGTGTATGTACAGTATATTCTGTCTGCCACAGAAACAGGAGTGAATGGATCACAAGAAGATCAACTGTGGGTGATCAACGGCTGTGTGGAGCCCTCAAAATGGAGGTTCTCTATGAACTAGTCCTAGAATGTGATCATATCCCAGATTTCCCCTTTTCTTGACCATGTGAAAAATTCCTACCTAAATGGATGGTATGCTCCTGGACAGTAGCAATTTGGAGCGATTCTGCCCACTTGTGTGGCCCAAGTCCATCAGTGAAAGCTGAGGGAAGCCCAGAAGAATTTGCTTTTGTTCGCAACCACACCACCGCAATGAGCAGAAATGGCAATGCTCCGTGTTTACTCCCTTCTGAGCTATCTGATAGTATTGAAATTAAAACGGTCTAAACAAAGAGCCATCGAGCTCTTTTACAATGGGGTCCATGCGGCTCTGATGAAGCCCAAAATGGATTCCTCGGTGCAGACAACATGTCGCGACCCTTAATTTGTTTGTCAGATCCAAAATGCAAATCCTAACACAGACACACTCCCCTTCAGCAATGGTGATTTCCCTCTGCGGCAGGATACAAGGATGTGCTGTAGTCTCAACTGTCAACATTCAATCTCTAGAAATTATGCTTGGTTACATTGCCAATTAGATTGGCGATTCCTTGTGATTTTGGCAGAACCTTGTATTAGTCAGGAAGATCCTCAGAGGCTGGGGAATCGGCATGACAAAGAGGCGCTGGTCCTGACCTTTGTCAGACAGAACACCCACCGACTTCTTGGACGGCTTCCTCAGCTTTTAAGAAGTCAGCAGAACTCCAAAGAATTGTTTTTGGCCTGGGTATATTACTAGCTAGTCTTATGAGGGAAGTGTGTGTGTGTGTGTGTGTGTGTGTGTGTGTGTGTGTGTGTGTGTGTGTGTGTTTGGCATGGTATCTTTATGAAGATAATAACTAGTCTTCGGAAAGCGCTATATATATATATATATATACAGTATATATACTTGTCGGAAATGTTAACGTTTTAAAAGTGAGTTTCTCTTCCAAGTGAAAATGTAGGGCACATTGGAATCTGCCTTATAGCAACTCAGACAGTTGGTCATACTGTCAATTTTGACTGGCAGAAACTTTCCAGGATTTCAAACAGGCGACATTCCCAGTCCTGCCTGGAGATGCTGGGGACTGAACCAATGGCTTTCTGCAGGCAAATAAGATGCTCTACCACTGAGCTATGACAATAAAAGGATCTATTGAAGGAGGGGCAGGACTAAGGGGACAGGCAGCATCCTCTTAACCCTCAATGTGTTTTGTAATACAGAGCCTAGACACATACTGCCATCAAAGTCACTTCTATAAGAGTCCAGAGAGAAAAGAACTCTGAACCCTAACAGAGACTTTTTCTTGCTTCAGGCAGGTGGCATTCAACCGAAACATACGTAGGAAAAACTCCCTCAGTTTCTCACAGCCAGTCATAGTCCGTGCATTACCGATGCCTGCCAAATATCAATAGGGAGAGGATTCCAGAGAGTAGGCATTGCAATGCTGAAAGCCCTGCTTCAGCTTATAAAAACCATCCTGGCCAGACTAACTAAGTCCAGACCAATTAAGGAACAATGGGGAACCAAGTACTCAGCCATTAAGGGCCATTGGCAATGCTATGAAGAGTGGGCAGAGACAGGAGAATGGGCAGGTTGCCACGGTGATGGAGGGAGCGTGATGTCACAGGAAAAATGGTCCTTTTTGAAAACTAAAGGTGTTCTGGGAACAGGAAGTCGGCCGAACCATCTCGGCCCTGGCTGGAGGAGAGAGACTAGGAATGACTGTTGCTTTGTACCCAAGCTTGCTGAAGCTGTGAGAGGCGCAATGAGAGACACACTTGGAACATAATGTTCTGCACCCACCCCATTGAAGACTTTTAGGTGTAAATATGTGTAAAATAGGGGGCCCAGGTGGCGCTGTGGTTAAACCATTGAGCCTAGGGCTTGCTGATCAGAAGGTCGGCGGTTCGAATCCCTGTGACGGGGTGAGCTTCCGTTGCTTGGTCCCAGCTCCTGCCAACCTAGCAGTTCGAAAGCACGTCAAAATGCAAGTAGATAAATAGGAACCGCTACAGCGGGAAGGTAAACGGCGTTTCCATGTGCTGCTCTGGTCTGCCAGAAGCGGCTTTGTTATGCTGGCCACATGACCTGGAAGCTATACGCCGGCTCCCTCGGCCAATAATGCGAGATGAGCGCGCAACCCCAGAGTCGGTCACGACTGGACCTAATGGTCAGGGGTCCCTTTACCTTTACCTATGTGTAAAATAAACAATATTTCTCAAAGCCACTAGCCTCCACTGTGCCTTGATTTACCTGACGGAAACACATCCCCTCAGCAGAGATTGGGGGTGGCACGTAACCTTCGTAACAATCTGTTAATATTTATAATTCCATAAGAAATCTTTGGCTGAACAGATTTTGGCTGTGTACACTACAATACTATGTACATTTGAAGCTCATTCTGGCCATTGTAGTTTACCCCCACAGAGTTACGATTCCCAGCAATACCTTTTTTTTCCAAAAAAAACTACGGTGCCCAGAATTCTCTGAGGGGGGAATTGTGCTTCGGATGTGCTTTCTTGTGTGTACGCAGCCTTAGAGATCCAAGACGTGAAGAAATATTAGGTGCAAAAGAACTTTTTCTTTTCTTTTATCGGCTTACATACCACACAGTAAACAAAGGATCTGGGTGGCGAACATTACTCATCCACAAAGCAGCATAAAAATACTTAGCCGACATCTGGAAAGCGAGACACTGATGGTTGAGCTATACATCAGGAAAAAGCCTATATAAACAGAAGAATCTTAAGTAGACGCCCGAAACAAAGTCCCGATAGCCGTAGCATAACAATAATGGACAAGGATTTCCACAACACAGTCACATACTAGAGTCTTGCGGAAGCAAAGCACTAACATTATTCCACACCCTTACTAGTGCCTTTTCCAGGTCATATGCGTCCCTCCTTATATATACTTAAAGCATTTGGGTAGCAGGTCTCCTGTTTTATGCTTGCGCCGGGGTGAATGATTTTGATTAACTCGAAGGGAAATCACAGCTTTGTTAGCGCATTCTCACTCTGAGCAGCTCTGCCTGATTCCTTTGGAGTTGGCTAATGCTGTTTTCTGTGCATGTAATTTCATATAATCTGATCATTTTGCATGCTTTTTTTTTAAACTGTCACTTACATGGGGGAGCAAAAACGATGCCGGAAGAATTTCCTGGTCTGCTCTGAATTAGGGGGCCGAAGCAAAGCTCTTCTCTACCTAAAGCGTTTCAAAACTCCCTTGACTGAAAAGGATAGGAACTCAGATATGGTCTGTTCAGGGTGTTTTCTGCAACCCACACATTGTTTAACGATGGTGTGCTTTAGGGTGGATTCGTGTGTGTACGCAAATTGCTGAAGAACTCATCAATGTGTGCATACTGAATAAAAGGGGATGTGAGATCTTTCCTACCTGTCCTGATCCCTCCCTCCTCTAACCAGTAGCTATCCATAACATACTGCCATCTTGCTATGAGAACTTATATTTGTGTACAACAAAGATGATTTCTCCCTTAGGCTAAACTTATAGTGAACAGATAAGAGTAAAGTGTTTGGGGTGGTAATTCAAAACCTCTCCAGTGGCAAAGGTGTTTTACCTTTTTCAGAGGGGTGGAGGTAATTTGGAAAGGGGAAAGGATGGTTCCACCTGTGGTGTTTTAATTTTTTAAAATAAATGAAGGCAGCACGACATTCTATCATAAAAATGGAGCTATGACAGAACAGGACAGTTTGATCTTGACCTCTCTCTTCCCGTTCTACAATGGTGATTAAGACATACCTATGTTGTGGTGATCTGCGCAGACTGCTCATAAGTGAAATGAAAGGGGTTGAACAACTTGAGACCAAGATACTGTTGGACTATATGGAGATGGCAAAATTGACGGCAAAAATAAGAGACCCGGAACTCAGCTACATTAGTAAAAAAACAACACATTGAATGCGTTATAAACATGCAACAGCAGATGGTGCCAGAGAGCAAACAAATTTTCTATGCAATTTTTACATAGGTTTTTTTCTTTTCTTTTGTTATAACGATTTAATTTCCGACTTATTTATAGCGTTTTCCCCCTGTCTGTAGATCTACCCCCAAAAGATGAAAAGTTTGTTGAAGAGTGGAGACCCTTTTCAGATTATCTGAGAAAATACTATGGCCAAATGAAATCACAGGCAGGGCTTAAAATATAAACAAAGGAATGAGAATGTAATGTAGGATATATGTTATTGAAATAAATATTATATTTAAGCCAGTAGTTAAAAGGATTTGAACAGAAACATCACGGAAGTAAGGATGGGAAGTCAAAATGCTAAGGGAATATTGTGTGGAAACTTAATTGAATTTCTTAAATTGTAGTAGTAGTAGTAATAATAATAATAATAATAATAATAATAATAATAATATATTTATACCCCGCCCATCTGGCTGGGTTTCCCCAGCCACTCTGGGCGGGTTCCAACAGAAAAATAAAACACAGTAATCTATTAAACATTAAAAGCCTCCCCTCTTCTAAAAGCCTGGTAGTTGTTTTCCTTTTTGACATCTGTTGGGAGGGCGTTCCTCAGGGCATGCGCCACCACCGAGAAGGCCCTCTGCCTAGTTCCCTGCAACTTGGCTTCTCACAACAAGGGAACCGCCAGAAGGCCCTTGGTGCTGGACCTCAGTGTCCGGGCAAAACGGACACTTCTTACAAAAAATTGTAAGAAGATCAATTAAAAAATATGATAAAATGTCCTTTGCTGTGGGTGGGAGGGGGTGAAAGACAGGGCCTTCTATGTAACTGCACCCTGACTTTGGATGTCCCGCCCCTCAGAGACTTAGGATTCAGCTATACAGCTGCAAATAAAACATTTTAAGTGTGTTTTAAGTGCAATATACAATGTGACACTAGATGGCGATGGTGAGCCTTATGGAAAATTCAATTTTTAAAAAAAAAACACAGAATGGTTTTTATATGTGTGTAGATTCCACCACAGATGGCTACATCATTGCTCAGTTCCCATCGCTTAATTAAGGCCCATGGGTTCTCCCAGGCTTCTGGAGGCTTAGCTGACTCCATTGAGATGTTTTAGGATTGTCTGTGTTATGTAATGAAACTGCATTTGGTTAAGGGTGCTGTGAATTGTAGTTCATTGAAGGGGAAACTATGGTTCTCAGGATTCCTGGGGGGGGGGGAGAGATCAGGTGCTTTAAATGTGGGTCTTCCCTGAGACTTAGTCAAGACAATATTTAAGTGCTGTTGTCTAGTTAAAAAATAATAAAAGCTAAGGACATGGATTTTCTAAACAGACAGGATTGGGTGCAGAGCCTGAGAGTTCTCCTGCACCTCGCCTTAGTCCTGGGAGCTCAGATGGTGGTTGTCGCCAGCCGTGGTTTTGCACAGCTTCGAGTAATGTCGCAATGGCATCCCTTCCTGCGGATCTGGCCACTGTCAGGCATTCTTTGGTCAGATCCTGGTTAAAATATATAGCAACATGCTCTATCTGGGACGCCTCTCGAGAGGATCCATATAACTCGTGCCAGAATGCAGCTGCCAGGGTGGTATCAAAGGCTGTCGTCTTAGAACATTTGATTCCCGTGCTTTCTTAATTTCACCGGCTCCTTGTCTGTTTCCGAACCCAGTTCGAAAAGCTGGTTTTGATCTTTAAGGCCCTGAATGGCTTGGGTCCAGGGTGTCTGGACTGCTCGCTTCCACATGAGACTGTCCAGCTGTTGAGATCTTCAGAGAGGGATCTGCTCTGCATCCCACTGTTTTCTGAGGCCAGACTGGTGAAGGACTGAGCCTTCTCCAGGGTTGGTGCATTTTGACTGTTCTCTTCTCTCCTTCCAACAGATGCTTAAGACCACCCTTTTTCCATTAGGCATCTTATGAGCTGGTTGTCCCAACTCAAGGGTTTTTGTTGTTGTTTTCAAAAAAAGACTCTATCTATCTATCTATCTATCTTCTATCTCTATCTATCTATCATCTATATATCTATATCCCTTTAAATACAATTTGTTTAGAATTTTAATTTATTTGATCAAATTGTTTTCCATGACTGCCTGTACATTTTTTTCAGCCTTTTCTTAAATTATTCTGTTTGTAACGTTCTAACTGTTGTTAGCTGCCTTGAGCTCTCTTGAGGAAAGACAGGATATCATTGTTTTCATTTTGTAATTTAATTTTAACGCACCACAGTCTGGGGGCTGAAAAACAGCCTAGGAATGAACTCCAGCACAAGCACCGCACTTTATGATTATTATTCCTGGAGAGGGGGAACTCACATGATTCAGACACTTTTCCATACCACATTTTGTTTGGTTGCTCTCAAGAACTTTTGGATTTGCGTCCGGCTCCTCCATGTGGTGAATTACAGGACTGCAGGTGACCTCTTTTCAAGGAGGGACTTTCAGGAGCCTGGACTGAGTCACCCCAGCCTGGCTGGTCATTGGCTCTTTCTGGATAGGAAGGCATACAAAGATCCAATGACCAGCCTGGTTGGGCAAGTCAGTCCAGGACCTGAAAGTCCCTCACTGGAAAGGGGTCGCCTGCAGTTCAGTAATTCACCACAAGAAGGAGCTGTATACTTCCTGTTGAAATGGGCTTCCTGTTCCATCTGAGACTTGCTTGAGCAACGAAGACTTACTGAGTTCTGCTGTGGTCCTGCCTCCTGTAATGTCCGTCAGGCCCAGCTTCTGGCTGGCTCTTTAGTCCTGCCTCTTTTGTCCTTTGGTCCCCCTGACTTGCTCTTCAGGTCTTAACTCAGTGGTTACATGACTGCATACCCTCCAACATGCTACTTTTTAAACTGCACTTAGTTACTTATTAGCAAACCATCTCTTTGTCGGATACAAAGAAATGAACTGTTTCTCTTTGAACTTTTAAAAGGAGTATACAGTCATACCTCGGTTTATGTCCGCTGCGGTTTGAGTACTTTCGGTTTGAGTACTCTGCGGACCCAGAAGTCTGGGTTCTGTGGCGCACGCATGCGCAGAAGCAATCTGCGTGGTTCACGCATGCGCAAAAGCGCTCCATCGGCACTTTGCGCACGTGCGCTATTGCTGCTCCGTTTAAGTACTTTTCGGGGAGTGAATGGCTCCCCGGAACCAATTGTGTACTTAAACCGGGGTACCACTGTACATGAATGGAGTGGAGTACCCTCAGTTTTTTTATGAACGGTGAAGCTGTTTCCATGAATGAAACTGATTAAAGGATTGGAAAAAATTCAAATAAATTTTAAAGGACCCTGGATCTTGGCAAATCCTACCAAAGCTCAACAGGGGAACACTTTTCCATAACAGGGGGAAATCTCAGGGAGGAGAAGTGCCTGGGAGAGCGGGAATAGGAAGGGGGAAAGCTTTAAATGAGCAGGGCCGTACATTGGAATATAAACCGAGGAGAATATTATATATTGGATTATAAATACCATTCGGATTACGAATACAATTTGGATTACAAAATTAATTTACGTCTGGAAATTATTGGATTTTAAATAATAGTGGGAATATTTTGGATTACAAGATACATTGTGGACTACAAGATACGACCAGAGACTTTGAAAGCACCAGACTATCATCAAGGGAACAACGCAACACTATTTGTGGACTGTGATAACTACCAGGTTTCTTTTTTCTTTAAATTGTGTATATATGTGTGGTTTTTTTCCTTTTCCTTTGGATTACTTTGGAATTGTCTGAAATTTCTGTAAAAACAAGGATTACCTTGCCTTCCTCAGCATATTTGAATTAAAGGATTGACATTGTTCCTCATTCTTTCTTTTATTTCTCACTTAATTATTAGGCAATCTCTTTGGATTCTGGAGCACTCTGTGTGGTTGGATTGTGACTCGTGGATGGCATTCCTCCCTCATGGGGCTTATTCCCTGCATAGCACTGAAGCCGTGCTGGTGGGGCTGCTGTCTGCTGAAATGGGCCTACAAGTGGTGCGTGGTTCTTTCAGAAAGGGCCATGGTTTTCCTAAAGACCATCAAACGTGTGGAGAATATTCCTTGTGCTCCAGAGAAATGAAAAGAGACAACCCTGCGAACTGAGCCCAATGCTCTGTTACCTTAGCACAAGCGTAGCCAATGTGATGACCTCACAAACGCTGCGGGACTACAGCTTCCATCATTCCGGATGCCTGGTCTTGTTGGCTGGGGCTGATGGGAGTTGGAGTCCAACAACATCTGCCCTAGAGATTGCTTGAAGCATAAAGCCACCCCCAGATGATACAAAAATGGATAGGTGAACAGTGAATTCTTTTCAAGTAAAATCATCCAAAGCATTCTTTGTGCAACGAATGTGTGGTGTGTGAATAGTTGTTGTTTTTTTTGCAGGGAAGTGAGTCAGAGCCAATTAATTATTCCCGTTTTCTACCAGATGGAAAGTACACATCTTCTTTTTTTTTTCAATGAACGTATAAGGGAAAATGGACCATGCAAACACACGCACAGTCAATCCTCGCACACCAACAAAGCATCAATGTTTTTTATTAAAATGTTTTTTATTAAAGATTTCTTAAGTATACAAAAACAGTGAGGTGTCTCTTTCTTCAAGTTAGGATTTCTACAATTCAGTTGCATTTGTTATGAGACATTAATGATACATACAATGTTAGGTTAGGAAGAGAAGCGGGGGAAAGAGGGGGAGTGGTGGGTGGGGTGGTTATGTTTCTATTCTTCTACTTAGGGTATGTGTGGGCGGTTTTGTGTCAGCATTACTTGTATGGGTTTTCTTACTACAGTGGTACATCGCAAGACGAATGCCCTGCAAGACGAATTTTTCACAAAACGAATGCGTCTTGCGATCTGATGGTGACTCGCAAGACGAATTTGTTTCGCGAAAAATTCATCTTGTGAATCGCGGTTTCCCATAGGAAAAATGCATTGAAATTTAATTAATGCATTCCTGTGGGCAAAAAAAGAAATTTAAATGCATTCCTATGGGAAACCGTGATTCGCAAGACGAATTTTTTTGCAAAAGGAATTGACTCGTGGAACGAATTAAATTCGTCTTGCGAGGCACCACTGTATTCGCTTGTTGTGTTTCCTTGGTGATGAGAGGGAAGAGGGTGGCCTAGGGTGTGATTGGTTGTCCTTGGGTGGCTGTAGTGAGATTTATTTGTGTGTGAGAGTGGGATGTGTGAGTGTGTATTTTTTTTAATTTAAAAAAACAGAATGATTTGTATGCTGTTGGTGGAGTTTTGTCGTTATCTTGTTGGGCTGTGTGTACGTGATAAAGTACAGCCATACTGGGGTGAAGGCATCTTCTTCCATTTGTCCCCATGTCAGTTTCAGTTTTTGGGTTAGTTTTTCTAATAGGGCTGTTTCCCATACTACTTGATACCAGTGGTCCATAGTTACTCCTGATGTTCAGAGTGTGTGATGTTGCAAAAAGTACCTGGTAAATGCAAGTTAGAGGTGAAACAAATTTGCTGCCTATAAATCCTGGTTGGCTAAATTCAAAGTCTAACGTCTACTAAATTTTAATATCTGGCGATGGTGATGGTTTTCACTGTTCAGAATTAATAATTGTTGGGGGAGGTTGTTCTTTGCTTAGGAGTAGGGATGGGCGAATCTCTCCATTTCAGTGTCTCTCAGATTCTTGTCTTTCCACTCTCAAGTTCAGCTCTCCACATTTCGTCATCAGTTTGCAATTTAAAAAAAATCTCATGAAAATTCATCAGCATTTTAATGCAAATTTCTCCTGATTTACACATTTTGCAAAACATTTGCAAAATAGCATTTCTGTATGCTCTTTTCACTAATAAGTGCATTTCTATGCCCACTTTACCCTGATATATGCATTTTTGTAAGTATTGCTTGGCCATTGCAAAATTTAAAGAAGGTTGAAATACGAAGGATGGCCCTTTCTAAAGCTTGGAAAAGGAAATGTGCTGATAATGTGCTGATAAGTGTGGGATGAAAAGAATGGTGAGTGAGAAGACTCCCCCCCTTAGGTTTTATTAAAGTGTTTTTACATAATACATTAAGATAAAAGAAACTAACCCAAATAAAAACAAAAACAGAGGAAGAGAAAAGAAACAGAAAGTTGTGGGTCTTCCCAACTTTTACATGGGAGTTTTCCTTTCCTCTCCCAGTCTCTCACCCTGGGATATCTTCCCTTCCCTGAATCTCACTCAGGTTCCTGCCACCAACCATCTACCACCTTCGTGTGTGTGTAACCCTTTGACCATGAATGGGAAGACTTATAAGCACTGCATAAGCAAATCAGGATGAACTCAGGATCAGTGGCATAGCGTGGGTTGCCAGCACCCCGGGCTGCATAGTATGCATAGTATGTGCATTCAACTGCCTAACAACATCCACATCACCCAGAAGATCACAGCCGCAGAATCTAAAAGTCGTCCTGTTGCCTGGAGAAGCCACTTCCTGGTTCTCACGGCGAAATCATTTTCTTTTGAGTCCAGCGACAGAAGCATGCAGCTGTATTGAGGCAGTACTGGGTGCTGAAATTTTGCACCCCTAACAATTTTGCGGCTGGGGCAACTGCCCCTGTGGTCCCCTGCCCACTACGCCACTGCTCAGGATGAATAATATATAACCTCCCTACAAACAAATCTGAACAAACTCTTAATAAAGACCAGGCACAGCCTAACCTTTGTGAAAGCAAATTGGAACGAATGCTCAATAGGCTGTTGGGTGAGCCCCAAGAGTGGGTCTATGTCAGGGGTCCCCAGACTTAACTGCCTTCGGGCCGGTGCCCGCCGCTCCGATCGCGCGACGGGCCGGAGGGTGGGGGAGTGCGCGCCAGTGCGCATGCGCACACCCATTTACTGGCGCGGTGGCGCGGTTCCAGGCCGGAAAAAACGCCGAAAATTGTTTGTGCGCATGCGTATGGGCCTCCCCCGACCCGGAAGTGCACCGGAAATGACCTCTTCTGGGTCGGGAGAGGCCCATACGCATGCGCAGAAACGATTTTCGGCAATTTTTTTCAGATCTGGAAGCGCGCCGCTGCGCAGCGCGCGACAAGAGCGGGCGGCGGCAGCGGGTGGCGGGGGTCGTCGCGGGCTGGATTGGGAGGCCAATTGGGCCGCATCCGGCCCGGGGGCCGTAGTCTGGGGACCCCTGGTCTATGTCCTTTGCTCTGGGGTAAGAGGGTCTGAGAATACAATGAGACATTGCCTCTTGAGGAGAGAACCACAAAGCTGCAATCAACCCTGGCTCTCGGATGCAGGTATCTCTAAGCATGGGCTTTATCTCATGCACACCGGGTATTTTTAGGCATATACTTAAAACATTTCCAGTGCATGCCGAACAACAAAAAACGTGTGAAGAATCCCACAGGCCAGCCCACATCCTAGCCAATGGAAACGACCTTTCCAGCTCAAGAAACAGGACTTGCCAGACTGCCTCGGGAAACATTGAGCAAATATAAACCTTGAAATGAAAATCAGGGAAGAAAAACGAAGGGAAAGCCTCGCCAGCTCGTGTCAGTCTGCTCTGCACCTTGCAGCTTTTTCAAAAACAGTCTACTAAAACCGATACTCTAAATGTGATTAAACTCTGTGCGCTTGAGGCTTCAACGAGCCAAACAGACTTTCAAGTGGCTTTTCCTGTTAACATAATGTTACATGTAAGCAGTCGGCTGAGCCAAGTTTTACCAAGAAAAGGGCTCCCAATGAAATGTCGAGCTGGGCTTTCAGCAGGTTCCCCTTTCCTTCCTAGATTTACATGTCTGGGGCTGCGTCGATCTGCAAGTGGCAGAGGAGGATTAATTCTACATCTTGCAAATAGGTTAGCGTTGCCTGCGATAATGAGCACCCTTTAAAACACACGCGCACGCTCATACGCCCACCAGAATAATTGTACCAAATCCTGGGAAGGTTCAACCGTTTCGTTAGCAGACTGAAAACAGCAACGTTTCGGATTTCATTGAAATCAGATGTAAATGCCTGTGTTCCAAGATCAATTGGAAACAAAAAGAAGGGACGGCGTTAAGCCACAATAACTAGACAAGGAAGAGCCGGGCAAATTGTCAGACGAGAGACTCGGTGCTGAAATAGTTCATCTGGCACCGCTAGCTTCTCACGCTCATCCTCTGCAGTTACTATGAAAGACAAAACTGGTGTGGATCCAGGTAGCAGCGCCCATCGCAAGCAGGTGTCTTGCTATGAGCTGCATCCTAACTGACGGGTTTGTATGAGGACCACTTACTCTTAAACAGCACAAGAACAATCCAGTTAAAGTGAAGCATGTGTGCGTCTTTTTAGTTCCAGTGAGAAAGTTATGCAGATGCTTAAACTTATTCCACTGAAATAAATGGAATGTGAAAGTACTTAATTTGTGCTGGACTGGGAGTCAAAGGAATCCATCTCCAGTTGCTGCTGCCAAGAACCCCATTTTCCCCGGGAACCCCCCATTTTTACTTACCTTTTCCCGGTGGTCCCCCGTATCACTTCGCCTCCCGTTTTTCTCTGTTATTTTCTCCTGCCAGCGGCCATTTTTTTCTGATTTGCCCTTCTATGGGCACAAAAAATGGCCGCCGGAGGCTTCAAAAGTCGCATCTACGCATGACCGGAAGTGCGTAGACGCGACTTCCGGTGTCGGCGGCGGCCATTTTTGGTGCTCATAGATGGGCGGGGCGACACAGGAAGTTGCGTCGACGCACTTCCGGTCATGCGTAGAAGCTACTTTTGAAGCCGGCGTCAGCCATTTTTGGTGCCCATAGAAGGGCAAAGCGACACCGGAAGTTATGTCGATGCAACTTCTGGTGTCACACGGCTGCCGGTCCTGAATTCTGCAGTCCGGGACTTGGAAGGTAAGACAGGAAATTGTGTTCCATCAGGACTTATTCACAAAACTACAATTTGTACAATGACAGCTGCATGACAAGGTGACAGTGTGTAACTCTAGGCACCTCTGCTTCACCACTTTCTGTCCTTACTGCTTCCTGTCCCATCAAGCTGCATCTCCTAGCAAGAACTGCCACCAAATCTCACCACTCCAGGATGCGCTTTTCAGTTTACAAAGCAGAGGGGTGGAAGTCCAGAAACTGAACTTCCATGCCCTTGACGTTGTCTTTTGGGAGGAGCTTAGGGAAGGAAGGCTAGGATTCTGTTGGACAAGCAGAAGAGACGTCTCTTATAGAGTGGTGGAGTATCTTAACAGTTCCTTCTAATTTAATCTTTGAACCCAAGTCCACACCATCTGGAACCACTAAGATAATGTTGGAAACACTCATGGTTTACTTTCTGAGACCCTTTAATTAATGTGCATTTTCTCTGAGAAGCTGAACTGATTGTGGGTTGGGTGTGTTTGTTGCCTCCAGTACTCAGGAGAGACCACCCGATTGCTTGGTAGTTGTCACGGTCCGGTCAGCGGGCGGTTGAAGCCCTGGCTGAGGATGTCAGGACCAGAGGCAAAATGGTGGTGTAGAAGCAGGAACAGGTGCAGGGTTGAGGGTCCAGCAGCAGGCAGTCGCAGGGTCAAGGAGCAAGGCAGAGGCGGAGGTCTGGGAGTCAAGGAGCAAGGCGCTGGCAAGGCAAAGGTCCAAGGGTCGAGGATCAAGGCGTCGGCAAGGCAGAGGTCCATGGGTCGAGGATCAAGGCGTCGGCAAAGGCGAGGGTCCAAGGAGCAAGGCGTCAGCAAGGCAAGGGTCCAAGGAGCAAGGTGTCGGCAAGGCAAGGGTCCAAGGAGCAAGAGGCCAGATGCAACCAGGCAGGGATAGCGTTGCTGTGGCAAAGAGCTGAAGGGAAATGCTGAGCTTTTATCCCTCCCAGCTCCTTCCACCAGGTGCAGTGAGATGTCAAGTGGTCTCACCTGAGTGGTCACTCCTTGCCTCTCCAGCACAAGCTGAGGCCTCACCTGAGTGGCCACTCCTTGCTTCTCCAGCACAAGCTGAGGCAGGCCCCAGTCCTGCAAAGCACTACAGGCCCCAGAGCCTGACTCCTGCCCATACTCCTGACAGTAGTTGCTACTGTACTGAGCGATGTAGGAAAGGCACACAGATACTGTAGGTACTGAATCTAGACTTTCCAGAATACCGGATGTATATGAAAATAATCAGGATTTGTGATTTACTAATTTATGACCTTTGCATACCACCCTTCATCTACAGATCTCAGGGTGGTTCACAACATAAAAATACAAGATAAAAAGCGCAAAATACTTAAGAACAATAAGAACAAAAACAAACCAATCATCCCCTCCTCTCACAACATATTTAGAAGTTCATCGGATATCAATCAGCCCAAGGCCGGTTGAAGAGGAACGTTTTCACCTGGTGCCTAAAAATATATAATGAAGGCACCAGGCAAATTTTCCTGGGGAGAGCATTCCACAAATGGGGAGCCCCTACAGAGAAGGCCCATTCTCGTGTTGCCACCCTCCAGACCTCAAATGGAGGAGGCACATGAAGAAGGACCTCAGAGGATGCTCTTAGAGTCCTGGTAGCTTCATAAGGAGAGAGGCAGCCCTTGAGGTATTGCAGTCGTAGGCCGTAAATGCCTTTGGCAACCACATCTTTGACCCTGCCCCAACGCAAAGAGAGATGGGAGAGGGCTCTTCTTTCTTGATCTCACGCTGGGCGGGCATGCTGTCTTGAAGTCAAGGAAAGAGCCCTCCTTCCCCTGAGTTCAGAGAAATGCGGGGTCTTTCCTCTGACCTCGAGTGGTAGCTTCAGGTAATTTAGATTCTGGACATAACGGTCTTGTGAATGTGGCAATGTGTATCGTTTCAAAATGTGCAAGGCCAGCCCTGTTGTCTTCGGGGGCCTTCCCTGCTAATTTTGCTAAGTGGGTCCTGGACTTCTGCTCCTAAGTCCCATCTTGGTGGCACCTGATGTTGACCTAGCTTTGGGTGTTAGGGGCACCCAAAGTGCCTTTGAAGTTGTGTGTCATGCCAGTGTAAATACCAAGCCCATCCTTGCTTACAACTGAGTCAGGGAAAAGGTGGAGGCCTCCTGTCTGACCAGGTTGCACTGGACTTAAGAATGAAGCATTTTTTCTGCCCCTGCCCCACATTCCTTTAGGCATGCACCCACTTCCACTCCCATCCCTGTTCTTGAAAAAGCCATTTCTGCTCCAGCTTGCCCCATTTGTTCCCAGCTATAAGCTTCAGCTCATTAAACAACATGTGCATGGCTTTGCATAGAGACAACAGCCTGGGGCTCTTTATGTGACCATTTCTGCGAGATTGATTTTTTAAAATGAATGCTTTATCTGCCTGAGTTATTTATAAAATGTGCGTGATTTTTAAAAATGTAAATAACTTTCAACCTATCGAAGAGCAGTGTGCAATGTTAATAAAATAATGAAGAACTGGAGGAGAGACCTGCTGGATCATTCAGACCAAAGGCCCATCTAGTCCAGAACGCTGTTCATACAGCAGCCAGCCGGGGAGATTTCTTTGCTGACTCAGAAAAGACAGAATCGTAATGTCCTTCCGATGCTTTATTAGCACACACTTCTAAAATAAATGCCACACACACACAAATACACACCTCAGTATAGGCTTCCACAACTTAAATCATGACAAAGTAAGTGTAGCACCAACAAACAACGCAGGCTAAACTCACCACACAAATCAATAATTAGTTTAGATAGTCAATGAATGGGTGCAGATCCTACTTAGAGTCAGGGATACAAGAGATGTTCTGAGATATGTCCAATTTGGCCATCAAGTGAAAGGGCTCTTACATAGGCTAACATTGGAGGTAATACACAATGTCACCCAGGGATTCCTGGCAGCTTCAGGGTGTGGTGGTGGTCGGATTGATGTAACTGGTGAAGTGAGAACATGTACGGAGCACAACTAGGATGTGATCAGGAGATGCTTCTCCACCCCAGCACAGTCTGTTTATTGTTCTCTCTAACCTCCACCTGGTGTTTGGGCCTAGGTTCCCAGTTGCCCTTATCTACTGATGTTGGTTATACTTCTTAGCATAGCTGCCAAGTTTTCCCTTTTCTCGCGAGGAAGCCTATTCAGCATAATGGAAAATCCCTTAAAAAAAGGGATAACTTGGCAGCTATGCTTCTTAGCAACCCACCTAACGAATGGAACACTTCACTGTAATTAAAGATCGCACAAAGATGGGTTCCACTCTCATGGAAAGTCCCTTTTGTGAAGTCCCCTTTATTATCACATGTAGTCATCTATATCATTCCTGCTTCACTAGGCCCAAAGCCTAGTGTAAGGGCAAGACAAGAACTGAACACAAAGTTTGGGAATCCCTGTAGAGACTCCCCCACTCAGTTTACCTTAAGCAAGAGGTTCCACTCTGGGTGAAAGCGGAAGGCCGGTGTTTTTCCATTTCAGTGAGTTAAACTCCCTGATCACTTATCGCTGAGAAACTTAAGCTGCACCTCTCATGGCAGGAGAGGAAACTTGAGAAGTCAGAGATGGCTAGTAGCAGTTGCAGCAGAGAAGCTGTGCAATGATGAACAAACTTAGGATCTCTCTCTCTGGGATATGAGAGAGGAAAGTTTACTGAACTACTTAAAAGATTGAATCACACTGATTGTTTGCAATGTGCTATTTTGTCATTTTGTTCTTAGTAACATTTATATGCAACTAGTTTTAAGAGTGTTCTGCAGCAAAACTTTGAATCTCATTCTTGGGATGGAAAGCCCATTTATTTCTGCACAAGGTCCAGATCAGGAATTAATTTTTATTTTATTTATTAGATGTATATCCATGCTTTATTTTATTTATTAGATTTATATCCATCCTAAGATCTCAGGGCATTTCACAAAACAAAATACAGGATGAAAAGAAGTAGATAATTCCATAGACACATTTTAAAAGCTGTAGAATATTAATCAGCCCAAGGCCTGGGGCCTAAAAATATATGTATAATGAAAGTGCCAGATGAACTTCCCTTGGGAGAGCATTCCACAAACAGGGAGCCACTATAGAGAAAGCCTGTTCTCGTATTGTCACCCTCCAGACCTCAGTGGAGGAGGTACACAAAGAAGGGCCTTAGATGATGAATACAGATTCTGGGACGGTTTATATGGGGAGAAGTGGTCCTTTGAGGTATTGTAATCCTGAGCCATTTAAGGCTTTATAGGTCAAAACCAGCCCTTTGAATACAGTCATTGGCAGCTATCGCAGGGCCAGGATCAGCGTAATATGCTCAAACCATCTTGTCCCAGTGAGCAACTTGGCCGCTGAATTCTGCACCGCTGCAGCTTCTGAACCGTTGTCAGAGGCAGGGATTCCACTGAACAACTCTAACACGGCAATCACCGCCCTGATGTCCTCCAGATATTTTGGACTACAGTTCCCATCATTCCCAGCCAGCATTTGGCAAAGCCACTGTGTAAGCACAGTGGAGTGGATCGAGCCCAAAGTTCTCTTTCATAACGGCGATTTATTGTGCCTGTATGCAACTTAAGATGCAGTTTCCAGACACTAAAACAAAAACCTGGCCCCTTCGACGGGGGAGCTTGAAGGCCAAAACAGAAAAAGGAGGAAGCGGAACAATAAATATAGAGCTGTGTTTAGATATAAATATTATGGTATGTGTAGGTTTTCTGCCAGACATGAAAGACAGTAAAGCTGTCCAGATCCAGTCTAGGAATATTTTTTCTGATGCATACAGGCTCAGCCTTTGGACTTGGGAACCCAATATTTTCCAACATTAGGTGGGTGATTATCCTTACGGGCACTGATTCGCCCTCCTGGCAAGGCAGAGACTGGGGAGAAATTCAGCTGGATTTTGGAACAACCAAGGACCTTCAATACAGGCCTTGTTCCCTGTTGCTTTCCCCCCTATTACACCATGGTAACATTTAAGAACATAAGAAGATCTTGCTGGATCAGGCCATTGGCTGATTTAGTCCAGCATCCTGTTCTCACAGTGGCCAACTGGATCCCTGTGGCAAACTCACAAGCAGGACCTGAGCACAAGCGCTCCAGTTTCCTGCAACGGGTATTCAGGAACAATCTATTGTGAGTTGGTGAGATGCAGATCAGTTTCTTGTGACCTGCAGAACTCCAAAGCCAGGGCTAAGTTCTCCATTGGCAGTAGCTAAGGGGTTTACCAACCTCTTCCTCCTATCACAGATCCACAGCCAGGGAGAATTGCATTGCCACCTTCCAGGGCGGCTGTCGTTCCCCCCCACCCCGGCCGCCCCTGACAACTCTCCCTTCCAACACATCTGCTTCATGAGTGGCAAATTAAAATGTCTGAATTGGGTAGAGACGGCCTGCCGCCAGCACACATGGCAAGCATGTGAAGTTGTGGCTTTTGCTGAATTCCCCACTGGGGCATGAGGACAGAAATGTTTTGGAACTCACACAAGAGGGAGTTCCGAAAGAAAGCAACAAGATTTTTGCAGGGTTGGAGAAAGAGAGCCTGGAAAGATTTCCGTTCAAATCAGCTGTCCTGACTGCTCCTCTAATATTTTTTTTGTTTTGTTACCAGCTTTGTGTATAGAAACATCTGTCCTCTGATCTACCTTTGCTAGGGAAAATCAACTTACAACCATCGCCTCAAAGTCACCAGCTTCAATAACGGTGGGAAAACTACCAAAATACCTAAACCTACAGCCCGTGCTTTTTTTCTGGGGGAACGCAGGGGTACGCATACCCCTAAACATTTTGTAAATCTTTGTACTTTTGTCCATTTACTGTATTCATTTCCCCCCGATTTGAACTATAAAATGGTGGTTTTCCTTAGTCGAAATGAGAGTACCCCTAAACATTTTTTTTGAGGAAAAAAAGTGCTGCCTATAGCTACATTGGAACTAAAGAATCATTTCAGACCCTCCAAGTGTCCTTATTTTCCAGGGACAGCTCCAGATTTACAGAAGCCATCCCGGTTTCCGATTTGATCCCAGAATGTGGCGCTTTTCCTTAGGACATCCCCTGTTTTCATTGGAGAAATGTTGGAGGGTGTGTCATTTCTCTTTTCAGGAAGTGAAAAGGAGCCTGGTGGATGTATGTGTGAAAATGAGGTACTACAGAGATAAAAGTTCTGTGGGTTCCAGCACAAAGAAAGAGGTGTTGGTATTCCATACTAGTGAATACCACCGCAGAAAAACCACACGCACAAACACATCACACGCACACACACAAACACACACACGGCTGCTCTTCTAAATATACGTAGAGGCACAATACACATATTACAAACACCTAGAAAACATCTTTCCCTTTCCCTTTCAGGAAGCATGTTTAGCATCAAATTAACTGTTCGTGACAGCTAACCACAAGTTATTAAACATGATTTCGCTGCTATATTGCAAAGCCCACTGGAGGTAAGGGAGCAGATTCAGAGACATTCTGTTGGATTCATTGCTATTTGATACAAAGGGGCTTTCAGAAGGAGAGACATGGAGAGGCTTTCAGTTTAAAACGATTTTTATTTCTCTTCTGCCCTTTAAAAACAGTTATGTGAGCTGGAAAAGACTCATGCTTTACTCCTGGCGCAGACCCACCCTTCTCCACCGCTCCCCACGGCACCCCAGCAAATCCTTTCTGAGTGTTCAGCTGCAAAGTCTTAAAGATATTAACAAGCTTGTGAGAAATGGCTGTGGGTAGCCAAGTCAGCAGAAGCATTCGAAGTCTGTGTCAAAACTAAATTTGTTTGACAAGTGAGACCCAAATGTTTGAAGCTGGCATGATGAAAGGCGTCTCCTTTCTTTTAATTCCACACACACACACCCCTTTTAATGGCTAGCAGTGCAGTTCTATACATGTCTACTCAGAAGTAAAGCCGTATTGAGTTCAGTGGAAATTAGTCCCAGGTAAGTGCATGTAGCATTGTAGCCTAGGGCAAGAAATATTCAGGTTTCCTCTTGTGGAAGAGTTTCATGGGTGTGCAGAGGAAAACATAATTTCCTATCTGGCAAGGAATCTGAGTTGTTGCTGTTGTTTTAACCCTCAGATGCAATCCTAAACATGCTTACTCACTTACCTGTGGTAAACATAGGATCAGGTTCTACAGAGACAAAGCCAATGTGATAGGGAATACAAACAGGTGCACACAGGATGAGTATATATAAAAATTATGTATAATTTCATAGAATCATAGTATCATAGAATCATAGAGTTGGAAGAGACCACAAGGGCCATCCAGTCCAACCCCCTGCCAAGCAGGAAACACCATCAAAGCATTCCTGACAGATGGCTGTCAAGCCTCTGCTTAAAGACCTCCAAAGAAGGAGACTCCACCACACTCCTTGGCAGCAAATTCCACTGCCGAACAGCTCTTACTGTCAGGAAGTTCTTCCTAATGTTTAGGTGGAATCTTCTTTCTTGAAGTTTGAATCCATTGCTCTGTGTCCGCTTCTCTGGAGCAACAGAAAACAATCTTTCTCCCTCCTCCATATGACATCCTTTCAACAGCACAATTTGAAATTGTGCTGTTGCCTCAAATCACATTTGGTCCTTTAAGAAGAGACGTGTGAGGTGAGGGCTCATGTCTCCTTGGAAATTGTACCTCCAAACCCATGAATCCCATTTATTATAACCCAAGGTGAAAAATCTGGGGTTGGTTAATGGCAAGGAAGGGCACTCTCTACATGCTCAGAGACAGCCCCGTCTTTATTGTGGGACATATGCTCTTAAGGACTGGCCTAGAAGCACCTACAGTTCACCAGTCCCCTTCCTTGCATCTCCCTGCGGCTAATCCAGAATTACCTGTATTGTTGTAGCTCATGGAACCCGCAGAGGCTCGTTCTCTGCTACAATTTCATCCTATTAGGCGGCTGTCACCATTGCTTGTGCTTGCGTCTTAGAACGGCAACAGACATTTCATTTGTCCCAAGGGGGGGTCTGGGAAAGACAATATAGTTCATGTAACAAATTGCCTACTCCCATGTGCCGCATAACAAATTGACTACATTGGCTTTATACTTTGCTTAGTAAAAGGTAAAGGTAAAGGACCCCTGGACGGTTAAGTCCAGTCAAAGGCAACTATGGGGTTGCAGCGCTCATCTCGCTTTCAGGCCAAGGAAGCCAGCGTTTGTCTGCAGACAGCTTTCCGAGTCATGTGGCCAGCATGACTAAACCGCTTCTGGCGCAACAGAACACTGTGACGGAAACCAGAGCGCACGGAAATGCCATTTACCTTCCCGCCGCAGTGGTATCTATTTATCTGCTTGCACTGGCATGCTTTCGAACTGCTAGGTTGGCAGGAGCTGGGACAGAGCAACGGGAGCTCACCCCGTTGTGCAGATTCGAACCGCCAGCCTTCTGATCGGCAAGCCCAAGAGGCTCAGTGGTTTAGACCACAGTGCCACCTGCATCCCTCGCATAGTAAATACAGAATAAGAGTGAATAACAGTGGACTGACCACAGCAGAAGATCATTCAGACTGAACAGACTATCATGCAAAACAAAGATGGCTGCCGGGAAGTGGTGCTGGCCTGAAAGACATATTTCTTCCCTCAGTGAAATTCTGTCCTGTGGGAGCTGTAAAAATGGGGTTTAATGGAAGACCCACTGCAGGCAGCTGCAGGTCAGAGAGGATCTGTCCCTTGGGAGGGTAAAAAAGCAGTAGAAAAGGAAAGGCACAGACCTTCCAAGTGTCCCTATTTTGGGGGGACACTCCCGGATTTACAGAAGCCGTCCGGGTTTCTGATTTGATCCCAGAATGTCCCGCTTTTCCTTAGGACAACCCTATTTTCATCAGAGAAATGTTGGAGGGTATGGACTTATATGGCCCTGGAGCCAAGGAGATAAGTAACTATACAACCTTTAGAAGACATCTGAAGGCAGCCCTGTATAGGGAAGTTTTTTTTTTAATGTTTAATGTTTTATTGTGTTTTATATATGTTGGAAGCCACCCAGAGTGGCTTGGGCAACCCCGTCAGAAGGGCAGGGTTTGAATAATAAAAGTATTATTGTTTTTATTATTATTATTATTATTATTATTATTATTATTATTATTATTATTTTATTAACTAGGATGTCCCTATTTTCATTGGGGAAATGTTGGAGGGTATGTACTTTGGAGCTGCCTGAAGTAAAAGAAGGAAACAACAAATACAAAAAGGGAAGCTATGATTTCATGCTCCCACTCAGGGTGGGGGAGGACGAAGCAAACTCCAGAGGTGCAAAGGACAATGGCCACACATGGACCAAACCAGGTTCACCCACACCTTATTATATAAAAACAAAGCAAGGTGTAGGTGAAGACTGAAAAGCAGGAGATCGTCTCTGTTGTATGATTTAGGCAGAATATGGTGCTAAGCCTTTCTGGTTGACCAAAGGCCCAAACTACACATCATGTTTCCTTCCTCGCTGCAGTGTGTCAAAAATCACTCTGCTTCTTCCACAGTGGCTTTATTTGGTTGCCGGGGGGGGGGGGTTAAGATCACATATTTAACGAAAATTGTAATTTTTCCCTTTGGTGTTGCTTATAGCATTGTAATTAAAAAGGGTTTTTTTCCCTTTAAGTCAAAGATCGAAAGATCACTGTTGCAACCAACAACAACAGAAAACAGTTGGAGACTGGATGTTATTTTTCGGAGTTAGAAATGGAGATTTCTAAACTGGCTTGTGATTCTCTTCCGTTGACCAGTTTGAATATTAGCCATCAGAAATGAGCAAGGATCTCAGAAGTAGCAAATCTGTCTGGAAGAATATGAGGTGCTATCTCCCTTCGCCATAGTCAGTTTAGGGGGACTGCTTTCTGTTTACACCAGAAGGACCCAAAAGATGCTCGAAGTGTGGGGAGAAATTTCCTGTGATGGCACAGAGTGGCTCCTTCGATTTTTTTGCCTTTTTTTTTTAAGGTGGCAAAGACAGCAGCCATTTGAATGCCAGAAAACGGCTCCCCGAATGAATACAAAAGAGCAGACAGCTCCACTTATTCCTGAAATTAGATGCAATCATATCTGTGAATCACAGAGCAGCAAATCACAGTAATTGACATTACAATGCATTATCCCACTGTACTACCTAACTGCAGTGTACCGCCTCAGCAGAACTACTCCTCGGTGACCTGGACTGTTATTTGCCTAAGGCTCTGAGCCAGACCAAAGCGATAAAACTACAAAAAGAAATGCTTTCTGCTGCAGAAAAGGCACAAATTAGAATGGGAGTCAAGCCCCCAGCTAATGCAAGACTAGCATCTTCTTGTTCACAGTTTGCATAATTAGAGATCATGAATGGTTTTGTTATTGTGCTAAAAATACTCTGGCTTTGTTTAAATCAGCTATTTCATTAACAGCATGACTTTTGCACAAGCATTAGCAAGGTAGACAGGGCAGCGAAGGGAGAAGCTATATCCTTTAGTTAACACTTAAAAAGTAAATTCAATTTTCCCCCCACCGCGTAGTAGCCCACTTAATTTTGATCCGCAAAGGCACTTGAGACAATTTGAGGAGACCCTGTTCTGCTATCTACCCTGTGGTGTTAATAAATGATACCAACTCCCTCCCCCTTTCTCTAAGCGGTGGGGTGTGCGAGAAAGGCTTTCTGTGGCTATTTTCCTTTCCGAGAAAAAGAGCGCTGGAGTTTTATGGTGTCCCTGTGTAAATGGCTTTGATTGTAACACACTTACAAGTCGAGGAGGAAAAGATGAAAGAGTAACAGCCAGCTCAGTCCCACAAATGCAGAATCAGGGCTCAGAGTCTGTAGTCCAGGGAGTAGCCAGGCTGGTTCTGCTCAGTTGTTCTGAGTCCAGGGACAACTTGGGAAAGAAACACATATTTGGCATGTATAAGACCTCATGTTCCATCCTGGCACATCCAATTAAAAGAATCTTGGGTAATGGCGGGGTTGTGAAAGACCTGATATGTTGTCAGATCACACTGGAGGACCAGGCTAGTGGGACTAAAGATTTGGCTCAGTGCTAGGCAATCTCAAAAGATGGGTGGGAGACCATATCATGTCAAAAGGTATCCTTTTTTGAAGATGCCTTTTATTACTCACCGATGGTATGTGCTGGATTTTGATAGACCAATGCTACACATGTTATTAACCCAAGCCTCTATTGGTATATTAGAGGTTTCCTTCCATCGTTGGGCAATAACTAGTCTAGCTGCTGTGAACAGGAAGGAAATTATTTCTTTAGATTCAAGGGTAGAATTTGGGGTTAAATCTAGTGATAGGAAGGCAAGTGCCAAATTAGGAGAGATAGATTGTTTAGTGATTTTGGAGGTCAGATAAAAGACTTTCCTGCAAAAGGCATGGACATTCCTTCCTTTTCCCTTTTCAGCTGAGCAGACATGGGGAACCACATAGAAGCACAGTGCATGCCACCTTGAGTTCCATGATGGAAGACACGTAGGAGAAAAAAAATGCTTGAAATAACTTTTGTTAAGAATCCTGAAACCTTTTTATTAGGAATTTGTCAGGAGTCCAAGTTCCCAGCTTGATAACACAGTAAGCGTAGGTAATTTAAAAGGAGGATTTATTGCAAAAACAGATAGCTCCAGATGGCTCAAACAAAGCCTCCGTCATCATTACTCAGGATGACCCTTCTGAAGACTCCTTCCGGTGTGTACAGAATGTATTGAACTTTCGCACCTTACGTCTCTTGTTTTGCTTCCTGTCTAGCAGCCCTCCCATTTGCCGACTGTGTGGACATTGGATAAGCTCCAAACTCGTCCTTTTCAGAGAAGCTGCCTCTGGATTTGTTCACGCTTTGTGCTTCCTGCAAGCTTTGACTGTGTTCTAGCCTACTCTCAGCTACTGCCTTATCAGCCAGCCCGTCAAGGTCAGGAAGAGCTGAAGTCTGCAGCTGCCGGCTCTCCCCTGCCTGACTAACATCTAAGCCTCTCTGTTCCTGGCTGCTTTCTGCCGTTGGCTGCAAACCTTCGCTTGGAGCTGGCTGATTCCTGACTTACAGGAGCAGAAAAGACTCTTTGTGTATGGAACAATGGCCGCCTGGATGTTATTAGCCCAGAATTGGAAAGAAGACAAAATCCCTACCAGAGAAGAATGGCAAACCAAGCTGATGGACTATGCCGAGATGGCAAAGCTGACTGAAAAACTCAGAAACCAAGAGGATAGAAACTTTATAAAAGAGTGGGGAAAATTTATAAGTTATTTAGGAGACCACTGTAAACAGATGGAAACAAGAGTAGGATTTTGACTCACTTTTAGTGTAAAAATTATTGTGAACAATAAGGTTTGATATAAAAACTGGAGTATGGATGAATATGCAGTTGTAGATGTTTAAAATGAGACCCCATGGAGGCGATGGAGGGGAAGTCTCGAGATTTGGAGAATCTCTTTATACAGATATGTCTTTACCAGTGTGTGCTTATTTACACTTTGTATTTGTAAAACCAATAAAAATGAGTTCATTAAAAAAAAAAAGGAAGACACGTAGGAGAGCCAGTGTGGCATAATGGTTAGAGTATTGGACTATGATCTGGTAGACTCAGGGTTCGAATCCCCACTCAGCCATGACCTTGGAGTCAGCCACCATCTGTTAGCCTAGCCTGCCTCACAGGGTTGTTGTGAGGATGAACTAGGGAGGGCGAGAACTAGGGAGCTCCTTGGAGGAAAAGGCGGCATATAAATGCAATAAATAAATAAAACAAATGCACTAAAAATAAATAAATAAAAGCCCCCGTGAGATGAATTCATAAGCCATCGTTGCCACATCATAAGGCAGCAAGAACAGCAGCATGTAACTGCTGGCTCCCTTTTTCCTGATGATGACAGGCTAAAATAGGGCAGCTCACCAAAGGCTGCTTTCTTTCAGACACGCAGAGTTTGGTGGCACAGGATATCCAAATACACACACGCTCCTTGGGGTAATTCTGTCCCATTTGTGGGCGGGATGATTTTGCAGCGGGTGTTGTTCCAGGCAGGACTAGCCATAAAATCCTGGAATAGATCAGGACTCGAAACTCCAGTGCATTATTGTGGCCACTGTGGTAACCTAAGAAGTCAATGGAAGGGTTTTCATGGGTTTCGGCAACAGATTTAAAAAAGAACAAAGTTGTATTTCTGGTAAGCGACTCAATTCAATGGATCGGGAAAGGAACTGCGGCGTGATCATAGAGTTCAGGCCTTTCCAAGTTCCTAGCCTGTTACAGGGAGACCCTCATAAACAGAGGGACCTCAGGGTCAGAGGTCACTCTCTCGTTCCTGCTGAAGATCATGGTGATTCATGCCTCTTCTTTAACATTACAGGAACAAGGTCATTCAGAGAGCCTTTCCCAAAGGACCTTGGGATATAAAGTAAACCAGCAGATAACTTCTGAACGGAGAAATGCTATCAGCTAGGGGGTTCGAACCTATTTGGGGGTCAGATCATGCATCCTGGAAGCCTCAGGGACAGGAGGCCAGATGCTGGGAATCGCAAGAGAGGAGTGTGTGGTTGAGCTTGTGCGTCTTCTCAGAGGCATCTGGTTGGTCACTGTGAGAACAGGATGCTGGAGGAGATAGGCCATTGACCTGACCCACCAGGCTCTTATGTTCTTAGGCTGCAATCCTATACACACTTACCTGGGAGTAAGTCCCTTTGAGGTCAGTGGACCATTCTTCTGAATATCCATGTATAAGATTGCATTCTAGAGCAGGTGTCCCCTTCTATTCCTGATAGCCTCCAGGAAAATCACAAATAAACCAATGAAAATGTATAAAATTCTCTCTCTCTCTCTCTCTCTCTCTCTCTCTCCCTCTCCATCAGATAGAAACAATGAAGATGTAGATTAAAAACAGCAAGTCAGCCAGTTAAAAGTGGGGCAGATATTAGTAGAATAACAAAAGTCAGAGCTGCTGACTTGAGTGTAAGACTGGAGCGGGTGGCTTAGTATCTCCATTTGTGGGTGCTCTCTGACCAAGGGTTCATTGAGGGCTTCCCAGTTAGCTATACAAAAATACAAATATGTGGGCAGCTTCCTCCGGATTTTTGGCACCAAGAGTATGAAACATCTAAACCCCTTTCTGCGGAATCACAGTAAAAAAAAGAAGTATATATATATATAAATTTCTTCTGAAGTGGGAAGCCAATAGCCCAGCCACCAACCATTCCCGCCAGAATGACTATCTTAAAATAGTTCTTAAGAGTAAATCATACTCTCAAGAATCCTGTGGCACCACAGATCATAAACAGAGAGTGGCTTTCCACCTCGCTCAGCAGCCCAGGTTGAAACGGATGTTCCAAGGAGTCATCTCCAGGTCACCTACTTTGAGCCACCTTCTGTTGTAGTGACCATAAGATATGACCAATGAACACTTGCCCTCACATGCTTGTATTGTGCTAAAACAGGGGTCTCCAAACTAAGGCCCGGGGGCCAGATGCAGCCCAATCGCCTTCTAAATCCGGCCCGCAGACGGTCCGGGAATCAGCATGTTTTTACATGAGTAGAATATGTCCTTTTATTTAAAATACATCTCTGGGTTATTTGTGGTGCCTGCCTGGTGTTTTTACATTAGTAGAATGTGTCCTTTTATTTAAAATGCATCTCTGGTTTATTTGTGGGGCATAGGAATTCATTCATTTTTTTCCCAAAATATAGCTCGGCCCCCCACAAGGTCTGAGGGACAGTGGACCGGCCCCCTGCTGAAAAAGTTTGCTGACCCCTGAAATGTTCCTGATTCTCAGATGGAATTTGTGAGCAGATACCTTTAAAAACATGGTGCTTACACTGAAATGAAAGTTACAGCTGCATACCAGTCAACCTGTTTGTAGCATAGACATGTAGCATTACTCAATCAAGAATTGTTCATGCATGCTCATCCTCAACATGCTAGATTGATAAATCTAGATTGATTCTAGAGCTTGCCATCAACAAGTGTAGGTGTGATTACTTGATACACATTTGAAAACCCTCCCTTGATTAGTAATAATAATAATATTATTATAATGATTTGCTTTTTATACCCAGCCCATCTGACTGGGTTACCCCAGCCACTGTGGGTAGCTACCAACGAAATCTAAAGGAACAAAACAAAACACCAAACGTTAAAAGCTTCCAAACCAGGGATGCCTTCAGGTGTCTATGAAAAGTCATATACTGTAATTGTTTAACATTTTTCTGCTCCACATGATTTTGCCTCTGTCCTACCTACCACTGACATTCAGCTCCTCCAGACGTTTGCCCATAAGGGCTTCCCACTGCTTCCCGCAGTGAGGGAACCACCAGAAGGCCCGTAGAGCTGGACCTCAGGTTGGAAAAAATGATCTACCCCCTTGGTCTTAGACAACCACTTCAAAACTGCTACCTTCTCATCCTATGGTAACACTACGACAGAGGTCCTCAAACTTATTTGGCCTACTGCCCCCTTTTCAGGGGGGGGGAACCTCAGCACTCCCCTGGAAATCTACCTTCTTTAAGTCAACAAACAGTCTAATCCGCTCAGTGAGACCCACTCCAGGGCCAGCGCCACAGCCACAGCCTGCCTGCCATTGGCCAAACAGGCAGGCAAGATGTGATCCACTGCCTTTCTTATTATTATTGGTTTTTCACAATTTTATACATTTTAACTTTAACCATTTCAAATACTAAAATAAATTTTTCACAATTTTATACATTTTAACTTTAACCATTTCAAACACTCAAATAAAGGGTTCTTTTGAACCTTCGGACCTCCTTGCCTCCCTCCACGGGTTCCATATTTAAGATTTAAATTTACCGCATCTTTTACCATTGTCCATCTGTTGTAAATCCATAGTTACCATAGTTAATTCCACATTACAAGCATCATACATTCCTGCCAGTGATTTTAACAATTTAGAGTGGTCTTTTAAATAAATTAAAAATTTACTCCAGTCTTTTAAAAATACTTGATCTTCCTGGTTTTGGATCTTCCCCATCAGTTTCGCCACCTCTACATACTCCATCAGTTTCGTTTGCCATTCTTCTTTCGTTGGTACTTCTCCTTCCTTCCATCTCTGGGCTAGTAGCATTCTCGCTGCCATCGTTGCATACATAAAAAGCCCTTTATCCTCCCTTGGTATCTCTCCAACTGTTATACCTAACAAAAAGGCTTCTGGTTTTTTTAAACAAATGTATTTTTAAACATTTTCTTTAGTTCATTATATATCGTTCCCCCCAAAGACTTTACCAGTGAACATGTCCACCACATGTGGTAAAAAGTTCCTTCCTTCCCTTTACATTCCCAACATAAATTTAAATTGAAATTAAATTTAAATTTAAATTCCTGGGCCTGGGTGAAGCCAAAAGGTTTCAAGTAAGCCCGGGAAGGCCCCTCAACTCCAGCGTGACTGCTGGATCCATGGGAGGTGTTGTCACAGTCCCACAATGGCACCAAAGCTGGCAGTAAGCGTCATTACGCAACAGACAAAATATGTACAAACAGTTTTTCAAAATTTGCTTCTCTCCTTTTTTATGCTTCCAGTACCACCTTATTTTTATCAATGTCCCACAGTTAAAAACTTCCCTAAACAAGGCTGCCTTCAGATGTCTTCTAAAAGTCAGATAGTTGTTTATTTCCTTGCATAGCTGCCAAGTTCTCCCTTTTTAAAGGGAAATTTCCTTATGCTGAATAGGCTTCCTCGCGAGAAAAGGGAAAACTTGGCAGCTATGTTTCCTTGACACCTGGTGGGAGGGTGTTCCATAGGGTAGGCGCCACTACTGAGAAGGCCCTCAGCCTGGTTCCCTGTAACCTCGCTTCTCGCAGCGAGGGAACCACCAGAAGGCCCTTAGAGCTGGACCTCAGTGTCCAGGTTGAACAATGGCGGTGGAGACGCTCCTTCAGGTATACTGGGACGAGGCTGTTTAGGACTTTAAAGGTCAGCACCAATGCTTTGAATTGTGCTTGGAAAAGTATTAGGAGGTCCTGTTTTGAAGTTTTAGGAAACCCTCCACCGAGTCTCAGCCTAACAGGTTTGCTCCAATGAAGTTTCCACATTCCTTAGTTTAAATGCCCCCAGACCCGTACTCTAACCTCCAAGTAATAGGCAACGGCCCTCAGATTATTCTAGCAGGGCCAGTACAACGTGTCGGGACGGTCTCTCCTTTGTTTCTCTCCACCTAGCATTATGGAAATCTCAGACATAAGTAAGTCATTTGGTTTTATCCACAGACTAGGGACATAAGGTCGTCATCCCCACTCCCACACTTGATAAACGAGAGCAATTTGCTAAATGCCCGAGGATTACCTACTGCAACATTTCGCTCTTTGCTGATATTCACAGAGAAATTGGAGATTTTCAATCTGAGCAAGGTTGCGGAATTCACAACGATTAAACCATTTGCGGGCGTGGAAATGTGTTCCTGAGTGTTCCACCGACAAATTGCCTACAATTTGGGCTGGAAAAGGAGCAAGCGTGCAGTGGGAACATGACGTTACAGCGTCTCCAAAACCGGGAAGAAATAATAAATTCCAGCCTGATTTCTTCCCTGGTGATTTGCAAAGTCACCGCCACCTCCCATCTGCCTCAGCTTGGCTTCCTGTGTAATAAGTTAATAGAGCAATAATAGCTGATGAACTGGAAGAGCGTGGGGGGGAGGGGAGCAGTGAGACTCAGAATGGAATGAGGTGCCCTTACAATGATAAACGGATCCTATTCCATCAAACCACAAAGCTGTCTCCACTCTTCATCCCATCTAAGTGGGTGAAGAAGGGCGGGGAGGAGGGGGCAGGATCGTGGAATTGCTATCGCTCACTGCAGCTGTCAGGAAATGATACTAATTAGTTTAATTTGCAATAACAGAAGCACTTACTCTCCAAATAATCTAAGTTGGAAAGTCAGTGCATATCTATATCTATATCTATATCTATATCTATATCTATATCTATATCTATATATATATGACACAGTTAAGAGACTCCGGAGCATGGATCTCTTTAACCTTTGACACAAAGGTCTTTAGGTAAAAGTAACGTGTCTTCAACAGCTTGTCCTCCAAGTCATCACCACATGAGCCGTGCCATCCGAATGCGTTTTAGCCATGGTGCTGGGCTCTGAATCGTGATCTGCCAGCACCAATGCTGAGAAGACACCTGTTGATAGAAGAAAGAAATCCTGAGATGCAAAGTATCAAAGAATCTACTTATTTGGACACAGAATTTGCCAGCGTGACTTTGAAGATATTGAGCTTTGCAAATGAAGTGTCATAACTCCATGGCCCGCGTGAAATCTGGGATGTTTTTAGGGGAGCAGGTGTATCGGTCTGCACCAGCCCGTTACCTGGCAGATATCCACTACGTGGAATACCGCAGACTAATTACTACGGCTAGACTGAATGTCCTTGATTCGGCGGTTTTGAGGGGAAGATTTGGAGGAGTCCCATACGGTCAGAGAATGTGCCATTGTGCCTTGAGTGAGGTAGAATCCACAGAACACATTCTACTGAGTTGTCCCTTTTATAATGATTTAAGGCAATATCTTATAGACCTGTATTTATCTCAGTTTAGTTTCCGACCAAGAGAATGGCAGGCAGCATATTTGCTCAACAAGCCCACTGGGAAAATAACCTTCTCAGTGGCTAAATTCCTCTTCCTGGCGCTCAAGTGTCGGAAATGTATAATCGAATGTCTTGATGTGGGTTATCTGTAGGAGGTTTAGTAGCGCGGTCATACCCCATTTATGTATCCCTCTGATGCCTTCAGTTTTATATTTTTATATTTTTATGTATCCCTCTGATGCCTTCAGTTTTATATGTTTATCTTTGTATTGAGAAATGTTTTTTGTTTCTGACTATCGGTCGAATAAAGTATTGAGAGATAACTCCATGGCGGACCATTTGTTTTGCTTTCAGAAGGTCCCAGTTCTGTCCTTAGTAATAACGGTTAAGAATAATTTTATTATTTATGTGCCGCCCATCTAACCAGGTTGCCCCAGCCACTGTGGGCAGCTCCCAACAGAGTACTAAAAACACAATAAAACATCAAACATTAAAAACTTCCCTATACAGGGCTGCCTTCAGGTGTCTTCTAAATGTCAGGTAGTTATTTTATGGACATCTGATGGGAGGGTGTTCCACAGGGCGGGTGCCACTACCAAGAAGGCCCCTCTGCCTGGTTCCCTGTAATTTCATGTCACACCAGAAGGCCCCCAGAGCTGGACCTCAGTGTCTGGGCTGAACGATGGGGGTGGAGATGCTCATTCTGGTATACAAGGCTTTAAAGGTCAGCACCAACAGTTTGAATTGTGCTCAGAAATGTGCTGGGAGCCAATGTAGGTCTTTCAGGATTGGTGTTATATGGTCCCGGCGGCCACTTCTAGTCACCAGTCTGGCTGGAGCAGTCAGAATAAGGTCCACTACTTGACTGCTTATTCAGGACTCCAAACTGTGTTTTATACAACCGACTTTCTATTTTGTTTTGTGTATATCACAGTGCTTTTTGGTGCTATGGCTGACGGCTGGTGCAAATAAAGTTTCATTCATTCACCAGTCTAGCTGCTGCATTCTGGACTAGTTGTAGTTTCCTAGTCACCTTCACAGGTAGTCCCATGTAGAGCGCATTGCAGTAGTCCAAGCAGGTGATAACCAGGGCATGTACCACTCTGGCAAGACGGTCCACGGGCAGGTGTACCAGATGGAGCTGGTAGACAACCACTATGGAGAGAGAATTAACCAGCACTTCCATGGACAGCTGTGAGTCCAAAATGACTCCCAGAGTCTACCCCATTCAGAACCAGTGAGGCCTCCCCACCTCTCCAGGCAACTCCAGGAAAGGCTTCCATCTAAAAACCCGGAGAGCTGCCAATCAGTATTGACAATGCTGAGCTAAATGGACTCAATACAATGTGTTTGTGGCTTTCTCCCTCAGAAATCAGTCAGATCAGTGGGACACAGAGGTTCTTGGGGGCCTTTGATTGATTGTATTATGTTCATAGACCACCAATGTCTATTGCAGATATTGCAATAAGTCTCCATTTGGCCAGAATAAAGGATCACTTTATGGAAGAAATGGAAAGAATATAAAGTCCCTACCAGAGAAGAATGGCAGATCAAGTTGATGGGTTATGCCAAAATGACTAAAATGACTGGAAGAATCAAAAATCAGGAAGACCAAAATTTTAGTAAGAAATGGGGAAATATATAATTTATCTTAAAAACCATTGTAAACAGTTAAAATCATTAGTAGGGTTGGAATAACACTTGTAGTTTACTGGCGAAATTTGGACACAATGGAGAGGTAAAAGATTTGGATTATCATAAAAGATGCAGGAGGAAATGATTAACAATGGGACCCACAAAGGGGAGGAGGAAAGTTCAGGAGATTATTTGGAATCTTGTTTTTATGTTGTATGTTGGATATGTGATTGTAAAATTGTAATTTGAAAAGCTAAATGAATAAATTTAAATAAGGTTCACTTTCCCAACTTCTGGAGCATCTACATGGTTTCTAGTTTGCAGAAAATGACATTCACCTGTGTCGTCATGTGCTGAGATAGCTGCATGGCTACTTTCCACACACTGAACTTGGCTCAATACTGTCTGCACTCTGCATATGGAGCATTCTTCTGTTTGCTCTCTGTTCCTCTGAAAATTTCAAAAACAAAATATGTTTGCCAAAAGAGCAAGGAAAGAACGGGAAAGAAGACAAACAATATAGACAATAGTCATGGTCGGTGGGCACTCCACAAACCCTAAAGTGTCCCTGTGCATGTCTAGAGACTCACAACAGACTCTTGGGAGAGGCGACCATGTATCTACTTGTGAGGAAAAGACTACAGCAGGGGTCCCCAGACTTACCGGGCTTCGGGCCGGTGCCCGCCGCGCCGACCGTGCGGCGGGCTGGAGGACAGGGGAGTGCGCGCGCAGCGGGCCGGAGGGCGGGGGAGTGCGCGCCCGTGCGCATGCGCACACGCACACGGTCGGGAAAAAAACTCTGAAAATCGCTTGTGCGCATGCGTATGGGCCTCCCCCGACCCAGAAGTGCATCGGAAATGACCTCTTCTGGGTCGGGAGAGGCCCATACGCATGCGCACAAAGGATTTTCGGCGATTTTTTGCCGATTTTGAAGATCGCCGCTGCGCTGCGCACCGTAAGAGCGGGTGGCGGCAGCGGGCGGCGGGGGTCGTCGTGGGCCGGATTGGGAGGCCAATTGGGCCACATCCGGCCCGGGGGCCGTAGTTTGGGGACCCCTGGACTACAGGGTGTGTGCCACAAATTGTTTGCAGCATCACTTAGAACCTCAAGTCCCTTTTGCCAAGTAGTCAGCTGGCTATATTGGTTATCTGACAAGAAAGCCTTAAGCCTTTAATTAACTGCTAATATCACAGAGTGGGAAATGACCCTACTGTTAAGCAGACCACCAGACTGCAAGCAAAAGTATGTTTCTCTCTTCCTTCCTTTCTGTCTTTCTTGGGTGGGTGGGATGAAGAATGCCAGCTATAAATGACAGCACGATTCTACTAAAATATGTAGATTCTCTTTTGGCTGTCTTTTGAATGGACTGTTATCTTGGTGCTGTTCTGTCCCCATGATGAAAAATACCTTCTTCTAAAGTATATAATTACCCTTTGTCACTTGTAAATTTCCCCTAGTTTCTGAGCTCATTTAATAATGCTGGAGAGAAGTTAACAATAAAGGGCTCTTGCCAATTTAGCACCTTGTACATAATGTACCTATAATGATAGTTTGATTGCCTGTGCCCATTATTTCCAGCTTCTGTCTATTTTCTATTACTACACAGAGAGCCATTCCGCTCGGTGGAAGACGAATGCAGGAGATGAATACAGATGTTCGCCTATAGAGAACGCCGCACACAAAATGGCGTTGGCATTAGTCAGGATCTTGGTTTTACTTCCTGCTAATAAACAAAAACAAAGATCTCTGTTGCAGGTTCCCCTGGCTTTGTAGCAGAGATGACCAAGAGTTGCACATCGCTACCCCAATCTCATCTTCATATTGAAGTATCGTGGTGGATTTGTCCCATAAAAGAATGTGTTCTTAAGGCGAAAATTATGAAACACATCAGTGGTGTGCAGTGAAACTTTTTTGTAAGGGAACAGTTAGGGCCAGCGGTGCCAGCTTACGAGGGCAATTGAGAGGGGGATGTTGCATGGATGATGTCCTGATGTACCAAGGTCGCGGGTGTGAGCATCGCACCTCCATCCCTAAGCCGGGCAGAAGCTTCCTGGGCGTTGAGAAGGAGGCACCAGGGCTCTGGTGGGATGCTGGAGCCCTCCTGCTTCCTTCCAAAAGCTGGATGGACTTTAGAAAGGTGGCAGGAGGGTTCTTGGGCTCCGTCAGAGCATCGTGCCTCCCTCCCTAAACTGGGCAGAAGCTTTGGGAAGGAGGCGCCAGGGGAACATTTAGGAGACTACTGAAGCTCAATCCAGATAAGACAGAGGCACTGTTAAGTGGGTGGGTCCCTAGACCAGGTGGGTGGGAGGTTGCCTGCTCATGATGGGGTTACACTTCCCCTGAAGGTGCAGGTTTGTAGTTTGCGGGGTACTCCCGAATCCTTTGCTGTCCCTCAAAGGCTTCCATCTGCTTTGGCTGGTGGCCCAGCTACGCCTAACTACTGTTGTCTATGCTCTGGTAACCTCAAGGTTAGATTACTGCGATGCGTTATACGTAGGGCTGCCTCTGAAGACAGATCAGAAACTTCAGCTAGTGCAGAATTCAGTGGCCAGGTTGCTCACTGGAGCAAAACGGTTTGAGCATATTACAGCGATCCTGGTCCGACTGCACTGGCTACAAATTAGTTTCCGGGCCCAATTCAAAGTGCTGGTTTTGACCTATAAAGCCTTAAATGCCTCAGGACCGCAATACCTCAAGGACCGCCTCTTTCCATTTGAACCTACCCAGACCCTGAGATAATCTTCTGAGCATAGCTGCCAAGTACCCCGTTTTCCCCGGGAATCCCCGTTTTTACTTACCTTTTCCCGGTGGTCCCCCGTATCACTTTGTCTCCCGTTTTTCTCCGTTATTTTCTCCTGCCAGTGGCCATTTTTTTTTCTGATTTGCCCTTCTATAGGCACCAAAAATGGCCACCGCCGGCTTTAAAAGTCGCATCTACGCATGTCCGGAAGTGCATAGACGCGACTTCCGGTGTCAGCGGCAGCCATTTTTGGTGACCATAGATGGGCAGAGAGACACCGGAAGTTGTGTCGATGCACTTCCTGACATGCGTAGAAGCGACTTTCGAAGCCGGCGGTGGCCATTTTTGGTGCCCATAGAAGGGCAAAACGACACCGGAAGTTACGTTGACGCAACTTCCGGTGTCACACGGCTGCCGGTACCAGATTCTGCAGTCTGGGACTTGGAAGGTAAGCTTCTGAGGCCCTTCTTCATTTCCTCTTCCTCAAGAGGTTTGGAGGGTGGCAACATGAGAACGGGCCTTCTCTGCAGTGGCTCCCTGTCTGTGGAATGCTCTCCCCAGAAAGGCTCACCTGGCGCCTTCATTATACACCGTTAGGCGCCAGACAAAAGCTTTCCTTTTTAACCAGGCCTTTGGTTGATCTGTTTGACATCCTATATACCCTTTTAAAATGTGGGTCTTTTGGGTGTGTGTGTGTGTGTTATTGGGTTATCGTTTTTACTCCAATTACATATGTTATACGGTAATTTTTTCTGTGAACTGCCCTGAGACCTCTGGGTATAGGGCAGTATATAAACTCAATCAATCAATCAATAAAAATAATAGTCTCCTTAGTCCACTGACTGCATGCCACTGGTGTTCATCAGGAGAGCCCCACCAGCCATGCCCCCAAGGAGAATGTGTAGCTATACCAGCTTTGCCAATCCATAGACACTCAAAAGAGAAGCAGTATACATGACTAATCTATTAGATCACCTGGCAGTCATAGAATAACAAGCCAAAGGTTGCCACAATGGTTAGCCTTTGGCCCGAGAGACTTTGGATCAGTCACAAAGTTCACTGGGTGGCCTTGGACCAGACACTTCCTGAGCCTAACTTTGCCAGCAACGGGATTGCATGCCAGGTCAAGGCTGCCCCTCCAACGCTGCAAACTTGGAAGTGCCACTACAGCAGGTGATGTCATTGCTCCTGCTACCAAAAGGACTGGAGCTGCTCGCTCCCAGGTTTCTGCTCCACTACACCCCTAGCTGCAATGCTTTCCCCAGAGAGCTATAACTGGTGGGGTTGGATATTTGGGGCCAGAAGGTCCCAGGCTTGCTGAATGGATCGGCCAACATTGGCTGCCAGCCCTTGCTAGCGGAGGAAATCCAAGAAGCAGGGATTATTAACATCATGTACAAAATAAGATTAATAGAAATGGGCACGCTTGTACTATATATTAAATTTCCTGTTTGTTGACTGAAGTGCAGCCATGCTTCCTGCATCTAAAATCAGGTTTGTACTGCCCGTCAGGCTAGTTGTTCCTCTGAAATGTACATAGGAAGAAGGGGAAACCAGGCCATTCTGGGCCGGGCCGTCTTAAGCATATCCGGCGCCGTGGTGCAAAGATTTCTATGCCCTACCACATTATGATTTTAAAATGTGGAGATGATTTAGAGAGATAAGACAAACTGAACAGATGCCACACTGATGATATGCAGATAAATGCAAATAATATGCAAATTAGGAGGCCTCTATTTTGGGGTTGCGTGATTCTGCTTCAGGCAAAGATGAAGTCAACTTTCTTGGACAGCCTTCTGGAAGCTGTGGGATCTGGCGCTGGTGTTTGTGATTCTGAGCCTGCAAGTTACATTTGGGTCATGTGTCCCATCCCCGCCCCCGCCCCGCAAGTCCTTCACTGTAATGCTGAAGGCTAGCAACTTTTAAAAAATATTTTCACACGAAAGACAAGGGTGGTTTTTTTGTTTGTTTGTTTGTTTTGGGTAAAGGCAGAGATGTAGAGAAAAACTTCACTTCTGCTTCTGAGACCTAGTGGCTTCTCTGCAAACACGGGTGGCGTAGCTCACGATGATAACTCCCAAACCTTTCCAGTAAATAAATACATCAATAAAGGAGCCTAGTTGTTCCTTTGTGCAATGTTTCAAGTAGCATTACTTACGGTGTAGCATTCTCCAGCAGTCTTGCACAAATGTTGTCCTGAGAGAGCATCATACAGATGGGGAGGACTCTGCTGCGACATTTTTTATGAGCAGTCACAAAATCCCTTCAGGGCAATTGCTTGCTCTGCTACACTCAGGATAAGGTCAGCTACGATCTTTTTTCTTTTTTCTTTTTTTAAAGAAAAGATTTCTCTTCTTAAAAAAACAACAACAACACTGTTTTGATGTTGTCTAATGTCGCTCTGCATCACATATTTATTCCTCTAGAATGAATTACCAGGCTGGTTTGGGGTACTGGCAGACATACCAAATATGATCGTTACGTGCGCATCAAGAACTGAAACCAAAAAAATGTAGGGCTTTGTTATTCTCAGGCACAAATTAAGAACAAGCAAGGATAAATCAGGATTTGCAAAGGCACAATTACAGGATTTGCAGAGACACAATTACAGCTAACCCTTGCTTGACATTTTGAGACTCTTTTAACTTTGCTCACAGTCATCTCTCGTTCTCCAAGGGTCGGCCATTTCTTCCCTAGCTCTGTTGTTTGTTACTCTCAACTCTCCCTCCTTTCCCTTTCTTGTCTCCTACCCCTTTGAAATTTAGACTGCAAATTCAGGGACTTGTGTTTGTGCTCCCACTCACCCAGTACACTCTTGGTGCTGGTGGGTGGACAGGTAGATAGAATCTCATCTGTTCACCTGGCACCTATAGTATCTGAATTCACTTGAATGTTTGAATGTGTAGTCCAAAATTTAGATAAATAGGAATGCTATGATCGGAAACACACCATTTCCTTCCTCGCCTTCTTTCTTTGTACCCCACCCTTCAAGCACATTACCAGGGCAGCTCACATTCAAATATCAATTGCAAAAAGCAACAATGCACAACTTTTCAGCTTAACATGTCGTGTTGATGGCTTTTCGTGTTCCCTCGAGCGCCAAAATGCTGGGAAATTGCGGATGTCATGGCCCATGCCAGTCAGTGGCAGAGAGGCAGACCCAAGCCCCAGATTTGTCTGTTCCCTGGAATAGACACATGGAGTCTATTAAGCTGCATTGTGAGTACCCACTTGGCAATCAGTACCATCCACACAGAATGACAGAGTTGGAAGGGACGGCTGCCAAGTTGGCGCTTATTCCTCCCCGGTTCCTCATAATCATGTAATTTAGTCCACTCACTCTTAGGATAATTAAGGGTGGTTATAATTAAAAGGACCACAAATGTAATATAGAAACAATCCAAGTCAAACAGGTCAACCAAAGACCAAGCACCAGAAAGTCATCTGAGTGCAAACCAGGTTTGCTTCCCCAGTCCGAGCATCCCAGAGCTGGAGAGGCACCACCAAGAATACCTTTTCCCAGGTGGCAGCCCATAAACACCTCAGGCTGACACTTTCCCCTGATGGTCTGGGCTTGTTTGTTTGACTGAATGGAGCCTTGGAAACTGCAATCATGAGCAGGAAAGCACTTATGGGAAAGGGACCACTTAACTCTTTCCCTTCCCGATGCTTGTCTCTCTTTTAAATGGTACGCAATTTTGTTTGCACAACCCAACTTAAAACAGGAAGGACAGCAGACCTTCCAAGTGCCCCTGTTTTCCAGGGACGTCCCTGATTTAGAGAAGCCGTCCTGGTTTCTGATTTGATCCTGCAATGTCCCACTTTTCCTTAGGGTGTTCCTATTGTCATTGAAGAAATGTTGGAGGGTATGGGCAGGGTGTCCCTATTTCCATCAGAGAAATGTTGGAGGTTATGGAGTTATCTGACCCCCTGAACCGTTTGAAGGCAATCATGTATAGGCAAGTGGGGTTTTTTTCTTTAAAAAAATGTTTATCTGTATTCACTCATTGAGCAGATGAATGTGGTGTGGGTGTGCATGTGAAGGCCTCATCTGCCCCCCTCGATCATAGCCTCCACAACTACTTCGGATATTGAAAATGAAAAAGAAGAAAAGAAGGAAGGAGCACTTGGTTGCATTGAACTTTGTCTAGTTTGGTTCTATCGCAGAGTCGCTCTGTGAACACAACTGTAAGAAAGTAGATGCTTAGATCTCATTGCAAATCAGTAGCAATGTTAAATGCCAAGCTCACATTGATTTCAACCAAATAAACACACCTAATTCGCCCTTGGTTGTATCTTTTAATGGAGGGGATACACAGTTAGCTCAAGGCTAACACTATTTACTCGGAAGTCATCTTACTAGCTTCAACAGAATTTACTTCCTGATAAGAATCGAAACCACCTTAGGCTGTTGTTGCTATAACAATTCACTGCATCTTCAAATAATCAAATGATCCTCTGATGGATTTTTTTTGTTCTGGGGCCACAGAGATTCAAGCTGGCGAGCGTTACAAAAACTATTCCCCCAGTGTCGATAGACCTCAGAGGTGCAAATGATTTCCACCTCAGGCTGCATCATTTACCTTTCATATAGTTTTTCATAATTTTCCATCACATGATTACTAATTTTCCCAAGCTACTGGTGTTTAAACAAAGGGCTTGTTCATTCCCAGCCTATCTTCAATTTCGGCTTGATCTTGTATTGACAGGCGTCATAAACGCAGGGCTATTATGATTTTACTGCCGCTGGACGGATTGAGGAGTTAATCATTCAACTTTAATGAGAGCAAAGGGGAGGCAGGAGGGGAGGAGCTTATTGGCATCCAGGCTCCTCCCCACTGTGCTACTTCATCAAGAGACGCATTTGCATTGGCCAGCCTTCCAGTTGGTGCATTAGCCTTAAATCTGTACCAGGTTTTGTTGGTGCTCCAAATAATCAACTAATTGATTGGTAGCCTTCCTTGGGAGGTCTCCAGGCCTCTTTCTTCATTTTCTCGCTGCCAGTTGCTCCCTAACGCCCCTACTAGCTCCCTTGTCCATGTCCTAACTCCACCATCCATGTTCCAGCTTCCTCCTAAGATAGGCATCTTCTCAGCTCAGAGCTTGGCTTGCACCCGAAACTGCCTTTGGCATAGCTGTCAAGTTTTCCCTTTTCTTGCGAGGAAGCCTATTCAGCACAAGGGAATTTCCCTTAAAAAAGGGAGAATTTGACAGCTATGCGTTGGGGTGATGCATCTGTGCATCTGACCCACTGCTTCATACACGTATAGGTGTGGGGAAACTATGGTCCTCCAGATGTTGCTGAACTACAACACCCATCAGCCCTAGAAAAAGATGGCTAATGAACAGGGATGTTGAGAGCTGTAATTCAGGAACACTTGGAATGTCAAAAGTCTGCAATATCCACAACTGCAACCGTGGTTTCTTAATTATGGAATACCAATCCAATGTTTTAGTAGATTAAACATCCAACGTGATGGACGAATCAATTCATTGGCATTTAGTCAGAACCTCACTGTAGTTCTGGAGGGATGTTTTAAAAGAGGAGATGACCCTCCAAGCGAATACATTAACACATGACATCATTTAAAGGCAAGGCTTGACACTGGTTAAAAACTAAACCCCTGTGGTTCCTATTTCATAGAATGATAGAATCGTCAAGTTGGAAGGGACCCCCGAGGGTCATCTAGTCCAACCCCCTGCAATGCAGGAATATTGGCACACGGTTCCCCATCCAGTTTGAAACCACACCAAACCTCGCTTAGCTTTGCAACTATGCTGGCAGTTTTGTTGCAAATGCCCCTTCAGTCTGAAAGGCAGAATATCTGCCAGCCATGGATACAAACTCAGGGTTGTAGTGTATGTAGCTCAAAGGAGATCATTCTGTCGAGCAAACATTTTTGATGGCTTGAAGGATCATCTCTGCTCTTCTCTCCTATGTCCTGCTCTGGGGGTTCACCTGACCTTCTGGAACAGATTTTGAGAGGGCACAGGGGACATGCAGTGGTGAAGTCTCATTGAGGTGGCAGGAATTGTAGTCTTGGTTTCCACTATCACAACATTCAGGGGCAGGCAACCTAAGGCCCAGGGGCTGGATGCAGCCCAATCACCTTCTCAATCCGGCCCGCAAACGGTCCGGGAATGAGCGTGTCTTTACATGAGTAGAATGTGTCCTTTTATTTAAAATGCATCTCTGGGTTATTTGTGGGGCCTGCCTGGTGTTTTTACATGAGTAGAATGTGTGCTTTTATTTAAAATGCATCTCTGGGTTATTTGTGGGGCATAGGAATTCGTTCATTATTATTATTATTTTCAAAATCTAGTCCGGCCCACCACATGGTCTGAGGGACGGTGGACCAGTCCACGGCTGGAAAAGGTTGCTGACCCCTGATCTGGTTGAATGTGGCCTGGAAAGTTTCTTTTTCATTAAGTATTGCAGCGCTGACATGCATGTGCAACCTCAGATGCACTAATAACTTGGAGGGTGGGGAGAGAGAGATCTCAATCTGTGATGAGAGATTTAACAGATTAATTTGACATTCAGTTCGCTAAGATTTGCCACCCTAACAATTTTCTTACATTTTAGCACAACCAAACCCCAGTTAATTGAGACATGCTAACCAAGAATGACCGGTGCATGACTTGAGGTGAGATTGCGAAGGAATGTTATACTTTCCCGGTTGGCCATTCTGAGTTTCTGAACTGCAGCCCTAACTTGATGCTGCCCAGCGACACAGCAAAAACAGACAGAGACGTTCTATCCAGCTCGGTGTACCTTTCAGCCTGCTGTTCCCAAAAGTTGCACTAGTGGGCGCCCCTCCATTTCAGTGACGAGACGGGAGCAGCTTGTTTGTTCATTAGAGATCATCATTGCAGTTTATAAAGTGAGCCGGATAAAACCCGAAGAATTAGCTGTATGACTCACATGCACCGGGTGATACAAGGCAAAATATGGTACTAACCGTGAACTAAAGAAATAAGGATATGCTTTAATAGACTTAAAAAGAGGCAATAAAATGTTCAATCAATTTAAGTGTAGGCTGTATTTGTATTGATTTCTTCCCTCCACCCACCCGTTACAGCTAGAGGATAAAAATAGAGTTTGGAAGGAGGGAGAGGAGGAAGGTGGAGGGAGAGGAATCGACACCATCCCCAAGCTGCTCTTGCTCTCTGAATCACTCAAATCTGCCAAAAACCATTAACATGTATAATCCATACAATGGTGGCCCTCCGTAGCTAGGATTCTATACCCTAGACAGCTGCAGGTGAAGGGGGGAGCATGTAATAATAATAATAATAATAATAATAATAATAATAATAGTAATAAATTTTTATTTGTATCCCACCCTCCCTGGCCGAGGCGGCTAACATCATAAAAACAACACAATATGCATAAAAACAGACATGAATGAATTAAAATACGTCTTAGAATTAATTCAGACAAGTTAAAATCTGGGCAGGTGGCAATTATCAGGTTGGAATTGAGAGTGGTTAATACTTGCCAGGACCAACTGTTTCCACTGATCATACAAGGACCTGTGAGCGGGTTGGGGGCCTCCTTCGGCCTTTTTTTATACAAAGGAAATTAAGTCAAACTGCATCCTGCCCAAAGGCCTGTAAAGCCATGAGATCATCATCATTATGTTAAAAAAGATGGCAAGATCAACAGATAACTCGCAGCCTTTTTCACCCCTGGCACTGCATTCCCTTTCAGAGACTACAGAACAGTGGAGAATGGAGGCAACTCATATCCTCGTGCAGCAGACTATGGCTTAGCCAAACAAAGGTCAGAGGCTTCTCTGTCCAGACATGCATCTCCCTGTCCAGGCAAGCAAAGAGGCATTGTTGCAATTCAAGAACGCATGGCAGCCAGGCAAAAACAACCCCTGAAAGATGCTGTGAAACAGAGCCAATGAGGGCTGTGGTTCAGCGGCGTAACATGGACAGCACGGTTGCCCCGGGGTGCAAAATTGTTAGGGGGCACAAAATTTTGACACCTCAATACAGCTGCTCGCTTCCGTCGCTGGGCTCTGTCGAAAACGGCTTCTCCATGCGGACCAGGAACTGACCTCTCCAAACGGCAGGAAAACTTTTCTTTTCAACTGGGATCTCCTGGGTGATGTGGACGTCAGAAGGCAGTTGAATGAGCATGTTTACTCCATGCATTTCCCTCTCCCCCCCCCCCCTGCCTCCCGCACAGCCCCGGGCTCTGGCAACCCATGCTATGCCACTGGTGCGACCTGTAGAGAGTCTGGAGGGCCAGATATGTAGGAGTGGATTTAGAATGAACGAATATGTCTATTAGGACCGCAGGTTATTTTGGGGGGTGTAGCCACATACACAATTCAGTTTCTTTTAAAGTGTTCCTCATTAGCTCAGTTACAAAATTCCATGCAAATAGGGATCCAGGAGCTAGTATCCTTTAGCATCGTACCTTTAGCTGTGTTTGTGGTGATGCAGGAAGGCTAAGCCTTCATAATTTGTCTTCCAGCTTCTCTTTTGTACCTCACCTCCCCCCTCCCTGTCCTGTCTGCCAAAATGTCCTCTTTCCAGACACTATCACTCCAGGGATGAAGGTGGAGTTAGGCACCTCTTTTTAGGAACCCTGGCTTAGCATTGCCCTGGCACAAACGGTATAAATTGTGATCCAGCTGCAAGCATGCAAATAAAAACAGACCACAGACTTCCTCTCCTTTTTCTCTCCAGCTCTTCCATATGTGTAAGCCTGGATGAACCACAGAAGCAAAAGCATTTTTTTAAAAAAGAAGAAAGCGAACATGAAAATAAAGCTTATTCTTGCAGTGGGGGGCATAGCAACTGCTGTCAGCTGTGGGGGAGTGCATGCTATGAGGGGCACTCAGAGTCTCATATTAGGGATGGGGGGGGGAGAAGTTTGGTACAGTTGGCCCTTAAAGGCAAACCTACCTAATTTGCAGTTGCTGAAAAAATATGCAAACCAAAACGCAGTCGTCCTTTGACATTCACCCTCCTCTGAATTTTGCAATGCAGTTCTGCAACCAAAGAACGTGTGCCAAACATGCACATCATCACCAACACCAACATCAGGGTCCCCAAACTAAGGCTTGCCATTTCAATCCGGCCCGCGGACGGTCCAGGAATCAGCATGTTTTTACATGAGTAGAATGTGTCCTTTTATTTAAAATGCATCTCTAGGTTATTTGTGGGGCCTGCCTGGTGTTTTTACATGAGTAGAATGTGTCTTTTTATTTAAAATGCATCTCTGAGTTATTTGTGGGGCCTGCCTGGTGTTTTTACATGAGTAGAATGTGTCCTTTTATTTAAAATGCATCTCTGGGTTATTTGTGGGGCCTGCCTGGTGTTTTTACATGAGTAGAATGTGTCTTTTTATTTAAAATGCATCTCTGGGTTATTTGTGGGGCATAGGAATTCGTTCATTTTTTTTTCAAAATATAGTCCGCCCCCCCACAAGGTCTGAGGGACAGTGGACCGGCCCCCTGCTGAAAAAGTTTGCTGACCCCTGACCAACATCATCATTTCAATTTATATACCGCCCTTTATCAGAAGATCCCAGGGCAGTGTGCCACATTAAAAACACATTACAGAACATCAATGATAAAAAACATTTAAAAGCATACTGATGGACAGCCTAATAATAAAATAGTCATCATAATAACAGTTCTCCCGCCACAATTTTCACAAGCCATAGATTATTGAATAGACATAGGCCTGGGGGAATGTTTTTGCCTGGCACCTAAAGACATGAAGTGGTGGCGCCAGGCGGGCCTCTCTGGGGGGAGCGTGCCACAATCAGGGAGCCACCACGGAAAAGGCCCGTTCTTGTGTTGACACCCTCTGAACCTCAAAGAGATGGGGGGGGCACAGAGAAGGACCCCAGAAGACAAGCGCAGGGTCCTAGTTGGTTGATATGGGAAAAGGTGATTCTTCAGGTATTGAGGTCCTGAGCTGTGTAAGGCTTTATGGGTCAACACCAACACTTTGAATTGGGCCTGGCAGCCAATGCAGTTGTGACAGGATTGGTCTTATACGCTCAGCATATTAGGGTCAAGTGTACATAAAAATGCCTATGTCACTGACAATAACATATGAAACAATGCTTTATGCTGGGGGGGAAAGGCCTGCAAAAATGTGTATAGGAGGCAAAACTGCCTACAAAAATGTGTATATAAGTATGAGGGGAATGCTGGCGAATTTTCACAAGGACTTTAAAATATCACAAACTGTGGAAAACTGAGCATAGGACCGTAACAACGAGAAAAAGAGAGGTACCAAAATTGTCAGATTTGCCTGTCATTTGTTTCATTCTTCCTTTGATTGACGGGGTGGGAGGGGGAGTTTAAGGCAAGGGGCTTTGGTCATTTCCAAGCATGCTAACTTTTTCTCATATCCTTTGGCTTTGAGCATCAGCTGCCCTGCTTTTGCCCAATAGGTCACTGTGTTTTAAACAAACAGACAGACAGACAGAAACAGTGGTACCTCGGGTTACAGACGCTTCAGGTTACAGACTCTGCTAACCTAAAAATAGTACCTCGGGTTAAGAGCTTTACTTCAGGATGAGAACAGGAATGGCGGCGCAGCAGCAGGGGGGGGGCATTAGCTAAAGTAGTACCTCAGGTTAAAAACAGTTTCAGGTTAAGAACGGACCTCCAGATTGAAATAAATTCTTAACCGAGGTACCACTATAAAGGTATAGGGAACATGCTTTTTGAGGTTGGAAAGGGGAGCGGAAAAGAACTTGATCCACCATTTTCTCAATTTCCAGGCTGATTATATGGTCCTGTTTTTTTATGAGTTGCCCTATAGTGGGCCTGTTTGTGTGTTTGTGTGTGTGTGTGTGTGTGTGCGCGCACACACGCACACACGCACACACGCACACACACACACACACATCCCTATTTACAATGCTTCGGAAACGTTCAGACAGTAAAATTTCCATGAACTTCCAAACCCCGTTCACTCCCACAAAGTAAACACAAAGAGCCGTCCCTTCTGCTTCAAATAATGCTATTTTCAGAGCAATCATCCACCGAGGAGACCAGAAATTGAGTGTCCCTCATGGCGTAGGGAGGAAAAGGCCCCACTGACTACTGTTATAATGATCCAGAAAAGACGAATGCTGAAATCCTCAAGCAATAAGTCGCCCTCCCTCCGCCCTTCTTCCCCTTTCTCCTCCCATTATACAAAACATCCATTGGTTTTATTACGGCCTTGGATGTTTTTCAGTTTTGGGGGGGGGGAGAAAGGAGAGGAAAGGAAGTCTGAGGTCTATTTTTGTTCGTAGATTTTCAATTAAGACAATTAAGCAACCCACACAATGTGGCAGCTACTCCCTTCTAACAGTTTCCTCATTTCTTGCAAAGACAGTTTACTTACTGTGGCTGCAACAGGCTTCCTGATCCTTTTAAAAGAAATTAGAAACAACAGCTAATAAAGAGACTAAATAGGAGGCGGAGGGGGGTGGAAATAAGGCATGGAAAGTCACCAGGGAAATGCCAGAGTCCCAGTTTGGTTTCATTTAGCTACAAGCAAGGAGTATGTCACAAAGAATTTTCTCCCAGATCCTAGCATATGAATGCACCGGAGCGGGGAATGGGTTGTTTACCAAAGAGAGAGGCTTTAATTGGTTCCGCAGCCACCACAGACTTCCTGCGGGTGACCATGCTAGTCTCCTCGTACGTGGATGGAGCACGGTGTTGATGCAAACAACTTTGGCCCAGTTAGGGATTGGCAACTGGTTGTCCTGGGGCCAAGTCTTTTCCCTAGCCACAAAGAGGGCTGCTGCTTGCTCTCCTGGCTGCCAAGTCTTCTCTCTCTTTTATCCCCTTCCTCATAGGGGACGGGAGGGAGAAAGGTGGAATAAACAAGGGGAAGAATGGGACTGTGCACCCCTTCCCCCCAAACATATCCACATCTATGTACAAACTGGGACCTTGGTCATTCTATCGCCTTGGGAGCTGGAGTTCTGGGTGAGACATCCTGAATTCTTAGCACTGTCACAAACCTACAGGATTCCTTGGGAGAAGTTGCCACAGTGACTGGGAGTGGCCGCCAAGAGCATATAACACCGGTCCTGAAAGGCCTACATTGGCTCCCATTATATTTCCGAGCACAATTCAAAGTGTTGGTGCTGACCTTTAAAGCCCTAAATGGCCTCGTTGCGAGAAGCCAAGTTGCAGGGAACTAGGCAGAGGGCCTTCTCGGTGGTGGCGCCTGCCCTGTGGAACGCCCTCCCAACAGATGTCAAAGAGGAAAACAACTACCAGACTTTTAGAAGACATCTGAAGGCAGCCCTGTTCAGGGAGGCTTTTAATGTTTAATAGATTATTGTGTTTTATTTTTCTGTTGGAAGCCGCCCAGAGTGGCTGGGGAAGCCCGGCCAGATGGGCAGGGTATAAATAATATATTATTATTATTATTATTATTATTATTATTATTATTATTATTATACCTGAAGGAGCGTCTCCACCCCCATCGTTCAGCCCAGACACTGAGGTCCGCTCCGAGGGCCTTCTGGCGGTTCCCTCACTGCGAGAAGTGAGGTTACAGGGAACCAGGCAGAGGGCTTTCTCGGTAGTGGCGCCCGCCCTTGGAACGCCCTCCCATCAGATAATAAGGAAATAAACTATCTGACTTTTAGAAGACATCTAAAGGCAGCTGTTATGTACTGAGCTGAATCCTAGAACAATAGGATTCAGAATCAGCGGGAGCTACCCAATCCAACTCCAGGTGGAAGTGAATCCGCAACCTGATTGGCCTGCTGGAGCAGCCAATCAGGCGGCTGGCAGAAGTGAATCTGCTACCTGATTGGCCTGTAGGAGCAGCCAATCAGGCTGCAGGCAAAAGTCAATCCACAATATAATTGGCCCACAGGTGTAGCCCTGAAGTAGCCAATCACGCAAGGCCCATTGTGTAAATAATGTATATAAGCAGATGGTTTTGGGAAAAGAGCCATTCGTCTTCTCTTCTCCTCCTTGATGACTATGAGCTGAATAAAGAGCATGAAATTCACTCTTGACTCCGAGTATATTTCAGCAGCCCTGTTTAGGGAAGTTTTTAATGTTTGGTGTTTTATTGTGATTTTTTAATATTCTGTTGGGAGCCGCCCAGAGTGGCTGGGGAGACCCAGCCAGATGGGCGGAGTATAAAAAAATAAATTATTAGTAGGAGTAGGAGTAAAAAAACAACAACATTTTTACGAGTATGGCTGTCTCCACACTGTATGTTTAAAGCACATTTCAAGTGCACAGCTTCCCCCAAAGTACGGCAGTTTAGCCTTCCCAGAGCTACAATTCCCAGCACGCTTAATGGGGGAAGCCCACAGGACTGTAGCTGACAAAGCCATGCTCAAGAATAGACCCGTCAAGGTAAATGAACTTAAGTTAATCATGGCTCAATTGCACCCATTGACTTTGATGGGGTCTATGCGGAGTATGACTTAGTCAGATGGGGTCTTTGGTGTAGACATGATCCCTCCTGAACCTGCTAGAGATGACCTTTCTACACACCTGGCGGTGGACCTGGGTGCTCAAACAGGAGTGCAGGCGCCTCTGGTGTGGATAGCATGCTCCCAGTGGCACATGCTCAACAAAGCGGAGATCATCACCAGACAGAGACTGTGTGCAAGAAGCCAGCCTCCTCCATGTGTTTAGGAAGAGCTGCGATGCAGCCCATTACAAACCCGTCGGTCTGTCAGCGTAAAGCAATTGTATCAGGCTCTTCGGCATGTTTTCCTGCTGCGCGCTTCCTTTGTGTACGTCTTGCATCTGGAAAAGTGGCAGCCGTAGCTGTCTGAAAATGCCTTTCGGTTTCTTTTTTTCTTTGTAGAGAGATTTGAGAGAGGGAAAGAGAACTTTCTCTCCACCACTCCAAGCGCCGCGAGAGCAATTTGGCGGAGCTCACTGTGAAGTCTTAAAGGAGAGCTTTGCATTTCAAAGATGGCCTCTGTTTACGGCTGACGGACACACACAAAAGCACCCACGATATTGTCTGAGAGGTAATTACATTAGTCAGTGAGTAGAAAAATACATTTTGTGTACTGTTCATGTCCCAGGTTTATGTAGAAATCCGCTTGACTCTTGTTCTAATTTCCAAATATGGCTAAATTCTTACCATTCTATTTGTCCCAATAGCTTAAATATATTTCTTTGAGTTCCATAAATTTGGGGTGGGGAAACAACAAGGTATTTTATCGACAATCATGTGTAAGCCCTCTCCCTTGCGGTGAATGAAAACCACATTCAGGGATGTGCTCTGTCCACTTTAACTGGGTTCCATTCTCTCCCCCAGGGACAAGAAAGGTATCCTGTGACCCTCCAGATGCTGCAGATCACTGAGATCTTTGAAGAAGACCCCACTGATAGTGTTGTTGAGGGAGATAATGCAGTCAAATCTAACAATGCATATTATTGCTAGCTAGCATGTGAAGGAGTTAAGACCATAGAGCTGTACTGCTGATAGGCCAACTCAGACCATAGAAATTTAATTGGTAGAGAAGGCTCTGTGTGATGTCATTTCCCCTCCTCTCCTGGGAGGGAAGAAGGAAAGAAATATTTCCTGTTCCTGTCTCCCCTCCCCTTATTTCTCTTCAACCAGACTTGGGAGCTGACATCTGCCTGCCTGGACCGGCATCAGCCACATTACTGAAGCTGGTTTTGCTGTAAATACGAATATTTTGCCTGTGTTTATTTTTACTGCTGTTGCTGCTAGGGATGAGTAAACCATGTTTTAGACTTACTTTTCAGTCTGTTCCCTGTTTCTTTGATAAGCAGGGTAACAAAAGGGGGAGATCAGCCTAGTGGCTAATTCCTATGTTCTCAATTAAACTGCCTCAGATGGGATTAGGTGGTAAATTGATCAACCCACACATGTGGGTCTGTAGCGGAATAAAATCTAGTGGCTATATTCCCTCACCTACCTACATCAGCCATGTCATCTGGTGGGATATGAAAGCAGACCCTTTACATAATGGGTGCCTGCCCTCTGGAATGCCCCCCCTTTTGTGATCTGGGAGGCCCTGACTGTTGGGTGCTCCTGACATTTACCAAAAAGCTATCTGGATTCAGGTAGGTAGCTGTGTTGGTCTGACGTAGTCGAAATAAATAAATAAAAATTCAAAATTGCCCAGTAGCACCTTAGAGACCAACTAAGTTTGTTCTGGGTATAAACTTTTGTGTGTATGCACACGTCTTCAGATACAGTGGTACCTCTACTTATGAATGTTTCTACTTACGAATGGAGCTCCGTCCGCCATCTTGGATGCGGTTTAGATAGGATTTTTTCTACTTACGAATTTTTTCTCCCAATGCATTTCTATGGGATTCAACTTACAATTTTTTTTGACTTACGAATGTGTGTTCAGAACGCATTAAATTTGTAAGTCGAGGTACCACTGTACACTGAAACAGAAGTCACCAGACCCTTATATATAGTGGGAGGGTGGGGTGGGTTTTTTTTTAAGAAGGTTAGTAGGAGATGGGTATAGTAAACCTGTTGACAACTGTTAACGTCTCCAATTAGTCCTACAGGAAAAAGCAAGGGATAGTATGCAGATGACCAAAAATATCTTTAGCATATGTAAATAAATGCACACGAAAGCTTATACAAACTTAGTTGGTCTCTAAGGTGCTACTGGACAATTTTTAAAATTTATTTATTTATTTCGAAAAGCTACCTGTTTGCCAAAGGCTTCCCCTGACCGTTAGGACTGACACAACATCCCTGTGCTGTCGCTGTTGACATCTGTGATGCTGGGGTGGTGTGTGTGTGTGTGTGTGTGTGTGTGTGTGTGTGTGTGTTCATTGAACACAATTCTGTGTATTTTAATTTTCACCCTTGTAAACTGCTTTGAGATTGCTGTATTCATGCTCAGCAGCAAAGAAATATCCTCAGGTAACTAAATGCACAAACTGCTCTCTCACTGCTCTCTCCTTCCCTGACTGCTAACCACGCTGGCTGAAGTTGCTGGGAGTTCGAGCCGGACAGCCATGGGAAGACCACCAATTCCCTACTTCTGCATCAAAATAGATAAATAATCTGACTTCCCGTGAATTTCAAAATGCTGGTGAGCACCTGCATGCTTGATTTTTATTTTTTTTAATACCAGAATCTCCCTGCCAAGGAGAGGGTTTTAGGTCTCCTTCTGGAATATTAGGTTTTGGGGTTTTGTATTTTAATATGCTGGAAGTTCTGTGGGTTTTTTTTCGTGTGGAAACCAGTCGGACATGAAATCCTCTAACCTGTAGTATGAAATGGTCCAGGTGCAAACTCTGTATTGCAAAATTTATCTGGATGTGTAGGTTAGTTCTCGGAGGCCAGATTAGCCTACCTAATTGGTGTGGATCGTGCGATTGCTCAGAGCGTCGCCTGTGAAAACCTTGGCTAGAATGACCAATCGACTGCCACCCAGTCTTAACCAGTTATTGAGATTCATTCATTCATTTATTAGTTTATAACACATGAGGTAATGTGTGTGAGTGGTGAACCAGGAAATCCCAGGAAATCAAATCTCACCTCTGCCACCAATTTGCTTAGCAAGCCACTTGTTGCATCCCTTCCCTACTTGTTTTTGCAGAGAGAAAGAAGGAGAGGAGAATAAAATAAAGAGAAGAGAGAAAAGACTCTAAAAACTATAGGGAAAAGGCAATGGACCAAGAAGCAGCATGCTTGTGTCTTGAGCCCCTCTTGAGAGAGAGAGGGATAATATATAATAAGAATAAATAAAAATATAAATAAAAATTTATACCCCGCCCTTCCCAGCTCAGAAACCGGACTCAGGGCGGCTAACAACAAATATAAAACATTGATTAAAAATGACTATTTTAAACCAACTTAAAACCAGCATAAAATACAACATCAATGTAGCATCTCCAGGACTAACTGGCCAAGTTAGTTCTGCTAAGGCCAGTAGGAGACCAAGGAACAGTTTTAATGTGGGGACCCAGAAGGGTTTCTTCATAAAAAGGGAAAGGAAAAAGGAATGGGGGATCAGGCTAAGTTGAAGGCCAGGCGGAATAACTCTGTCTTACAGGCCCTGCGGAAGGAGATCAAGTCCTGCAGGGCCTTAGTCTCGTGAAACAAAGCATTCCACCAAATTGGTGCCACCACTGAAAAGGCCCTGGCCCTTGTGGAGGATAATCTGGCTTCTTTAGGGCCCAGGACCCTTAAGCTGTTATTATTCGTGGACCTTAGCGTCCTCTGTGGGACATACCAAGAGAGACGGTCCCATAAGTACAAGGGTCCTAGGACGCCCAGGGCTTTAACGGTCAAAACCAGCACCTTAAACCTGACCCGGTACTCCACCGGGAGCCAGTGCAGCTGGTAGAGCACTGGATGAATATGCTCCCATGGCAAGGTCCCCGTAAGGAGCCTCGCTGCAGCATTCTGCACCTGCTGGAGCTTCTGGGACAGTTTCAAGGGCAGCCCCGCATAGAGCGAGTTACAGTAGTACAAGAGAGCAGGGCCCTAAGCCAGGCACCCCCAAACTGCGGCCCTCCAGATGTTTTGGCCTACAACTCCCATTGTTATCCCTAGCTAACATCTATATCCCACAGAGGTTTTGATTTTGACTTAAAAGCGATATGTGGTCAGGGATGATGGGAATTGTAGTCCAAAACATCTGGAGGGCCGAAGTTTGAGGATGCCTGCCCTAAGCTATCGCTTGTTTAGGTAAAGGTAAAGGGGGCCCCTGACCATCAGGTCCAGTCGTGTCCGACTCTGGGGTTGCGGCGCTCATCTCGCTCTATAGGCCGAGGGAGCCGGCGTTTGTCCGCAGACAGCTTCTGGGTCATGTGGCCAACATGACTAAGCCGCTTCTGGCAAACCAGAGCAGCGCACGGAAATGCCGTTTACCTTCCTGCCGGAGCGGTCCCTATTTATCTACTTGCACTTTGATGTGCTTTCGAACTGCTAGGTGGGCAGGAGCTGGGACCAAGCAACGGGAGCTCACCCCGTTGCAGGGATTCGAACCGCTGACCTTCTGATCAGCAAGCTCTAAGCTCTGTGGTTTAACCCACAGCGCCACCTTGTTTAGCTTATATGTAAATCCAGCACTGACTAGACATGTTACAGACTGCACTGCAGGTTTGCTATATTTTTGAGGTTTCCGAAGGCAGCAATGCCACAGGTGCCCCTAAAAACACAGTATTGTGCTTCTCTTTGTCCAAGATGTGTGAGAAAGGCCAAAGGAAATTTGGATTTTTTTCCCCGGGTCTCGTGGCATCTGAAGTTCGTCTTATGATTTATGGAGGTTCTTCATTTATCTGAAGTCTACATCAGGATATATCGTACGCAATGAACATATGCCTTCTGCCTGAGGTTTGGCACCATCCAACTTGATGCAAAAAACATGCAAACAGTTTTATTTATTTATTTCTTCTAGCCCAGCCGGATGCAAACGAGCCGCTGCCCGCTGGTTTGTGGTGCGCTTCCCGCATGCCTCTCTGTATTGCAGACCTCTGTCTTAGAGGACTTTCAAACATCTCCCCCTCCCCCTAAATAAATAAGACAGCCAATGTCAAACTGACCTTTGTTTCAGGGCCTGAATGGATGAGTTATAAAGATCGGCTACACCGCAGAGAAGCATCTTCCATAGATGTGGAATCTTTCCCTCTGTGAGCAAATTCTGCTGGTGAGTGCCAGCAGGGTTATAGCCAAAATGGATAGAAGATAGCTTGAGAATAAAGACAGAGGTATATCAGAAAGCTGGTGGAAACTCCGAGATTTGCAGAAGTACCCACATGAAATAGAAGGGGGGGAGCACTGAGGGGCCAAAATAAATCTCCAGCACAGCCCAATGAGGAACGAACGTGGTCATGAAATGCCAAACGTTTGGGGTGGGTGGGAAAAGAATGGTGCCAGCCACACAGTGAGCGAGGAAGCCATCCTTAGCCCTTCACCTTGGCATTCGCCGCCTTTGTGTTGACAGCTTTTTTTTAAAAAAAAAAAAACTTCTCCATGAGTCATTGTCTGCAAACAGCCGCAGGCAGGAACAAAAGCTGGCAAGCAGGAGGGAGAAGCAGTGATGAAAAGAGGGCCCGGGATCAGAGTGGAGAAATGTGTGACACAGGAATAGGCTGCCTCCACACCACTCTGAGCAGGTTGCCTTCGCAAGTGGGCTGCCAGGGACAAGGTGCTCAGGTATGGTCACCTGGAAGGCATTTCTGGTGCAGAGCCATCTTTGCCCTGGGCCATCACTGCAGTCTTTGAAGCCATAGCTTCATTCAGTGAGCTCTGACCTGCTGTAGGCCCCTATGGGGGTACAGTCCAGTGCCCCACATTTGTGCCTGTGACATACAACACTTTGCACGCGGCAAAGAAAAGGAAAATGTCGCTTTTTCACAAAAGGTCCAAAGCCCTCAAACAGTTGCAACATCTGAATAGAAGATTGCGACAGCTCAGAGAAATGCTGGAGGGTATGGAGTTATGCAGCCCTGGAGCCAAGAATATAAGTAAGTGTGCAGCTTCTAAAGGTTGTACATCGGAAGGCAGCCCTGTATAGGGACGTTTGTTTAAAAAATGTTCAATGTTTTAATATGTTTCGATATATGTAGGAATCTGCCCATAGTGGCTGGGGCAACCCAGTCAGATGGGCATGGTATAAATAAAATAATAATAATAATAATAATAATAATAATAATAATAATAATAATGGAATATCCCTATTTTCACCAGAGAGGCTTGCCTGGCACCATCACTTCATGTCTTTAGGCACCAGACAAAAAGCTATTAGACCCCCAAGCCAAGGAGATAAGTAACTATATAACCTTTAGAAGACAGGGAATTTTTTTAATGTTTGATGCTTCATTGTGATTTTATATGTTGGAAGCCACCCAGAGTGGCTGGGGCAACCCAGCCAGATGGGCAAGGTATAAATTGTAAAATTGTTGTTATCATTATTATGAAATAGGGCAGGCATCCAGGGCCGTCTTAAGCGCCTCTGGTGCCGTGGTGCCCCGGATCTCTCCGGCGCCCTCCCGCCCCGTTTCCCAGCACGGTGGGCTGGTGGGCGCCGCGCGCAGCTGACTGGCGGATCTGCCACTGGGGGTCTACCTAGAGCCGGCCCTGCAGCCATCCCCAAACTGCGGCCCTCCAGATGTTTTGGCCTACAACTCCCACGATCCCTAGCTAACAGGACCAGTGGTCGGGAAAGATGGGAATTGTAGTCCAAAACATCTGGAGGGCCGAAGTTTGGGGATGCCTGAAATAGGGTGTCCCTATTTTCATAGGAGAAATGTTGGAGGGTATGATGTTTCTAACAAGCCCTACTCAGAAGTTGTTTCCGCCATATACCTTCATGTCCAGGCAAGATTCAACACAATCTAGTACATTTCTCTATGTTAAAAAAGGTAAAGGACCCCTGACTGTTAAGTCCAGTTGTGAACGACTGTGGGGTTGCAGCGCTCATCTCGCTTTACTGGCCGGTGTTTGTCCGCAGACAGTTTTTCCGGGTCATGTGGCCAGCATGATTAAGTTGCTTCTGGCGATCCAGAGCAGCGCACGGAGACGCCATTTACCTTCCTGCCGCAGCGGTACCTATTTATCTACTTGCACTATGATGTACTTTCAAACTACTAGGTTGGCAGGAGCTGGGCCCGAACATATGTTCCTGCTAAAAGAGCAGCAGCAGTAGAACAGGTGGCAAATGGCTTCCACCCCACTGCCCTACAGTCCTATGGCTGCAATCCTACATACAATTTATTAAGATTTTATTTAAAACACACACACACACACAATTTCATCCAATGCAGTGGGACATTTCCAAGAATGGGCTGTAAAACTGATAAAACGGAACCTTTAAAACGTGATACAACAGGACTCACCCTACATTAAGAACACAAGCATATTTGACTGGTAATCATTTTTAGCAGCTGCTAAAGAATCGTGGGAACTGTAGTTTGTTAAGGGTGTTGGGAATTGTAGTTCTGAGAGGGGGAAACCACCGTTCCAAGTTCCAATGCTTCTTGGGGTAAGGTAAAGGTAAAGGGGCCATTAGGTCCAGTCATGACCAACTCTGGGGTTGCAGCGCTCATCTCGCTTTATTGGCCGAGGGAGCCGGCGTATAGTTTCCAGATCATGTGGCCAGCATGACAAAGCCACTTCTGGCAAACCAGAGCGGCACACGGAAACGCCGTTTACCTTCCCGCTGGTAAAGGTAAAGGGACCCCTGACCATTAGGTCCAGTCGTGACCGACTCTGGGGTTGCGCGCTCATCTCGCATTATTGGCCGAGGGAGCCGGCGTATAGCTTCCAGGTCATGTGGCCAGCATGACAAAGCCGCTTCTGGCAAACCAGAGCAGCACATGGAAACGCCGTTTACCTTCCCGCTGTAGCGGTTCCTATTTATCTACTTGCATTTTGACGTGCTTTCGAACTGCTAGGTTGGCAGGAGCTGGGACCGAGCAACGGGAGCTCACCCCATCACAGGGATTCGAACCACCGACCTTCTGATCAGCAAGCCCTAGGCTCAGTGGTTTAACCACAGCGCCACCTGGGTCCCTGTTACCTTCCCGCTGGAGTGGTACCTATTTATCTACTTGCACTTTGATGTGCTTTCGAACTGCTAGGTGGGCAGGAGCAGGGACCAAGCAACGGGAGCTCACCCCATTGCAGGGATTCGAACCACCGACCTTCTGATCAGCAAGCCCTAGGCTCTGTGGTTTAACCCACAGCGCCACCTGTGTCCCACCTTCTTTAAATGTATGGTGTACACAGCCTAGTTCTACTCAATGTAGGCTTGTGAAACAACTGGGTGCAAATGCATCATGCCCATTAATTTCAATTGGTCTACTCTTGAGTATTACGGTACTAACTTTGGGTACAACTGAATACCCAAAAATAAGCCCCATTGAGATCAAAGTTGCTTACACTCACGTAAATGGAGTGAGATCTTACTTATTAACCACAGGAACTCTTGTGCCCCTGAGCAAACATGTTTTGGGGGATAATTTCAACTTGGCTGAACTCCAGACTTCGTTTAGGGATTGCTATGCTTTCGGAACTCCTGCTGTTTCAGGGCCTGGTGACAGTCAGTCTAAAACAGGTGGCCAGCATCCATTATTTAAAGAGAGATTTCCTTTTTCTTTTTCCAGGATTTGGTTTTGTGTGAGTGTGTGTGTGTTTGACAGTGTGTACCAGTAATATTTATTGTTCAAAAGCAAGACAAATGCATGATTAAAAAAACATGGCCTAAGTCACTGTGGCGCTGACGTGGGTTGGCTTTCTTTGAAAGACTCTCATGTGATTCTTTAGGCTGGGGGTATATTTAAGGCATGGTGTCAGCTGATACAGATTCCTGCGAAAAGCAAAACTCTCTGAAGGGGCATTAAAAGTGCCTTTGATTTCCTTCAGACACACAGGCCAGGAGCCCCAAGTAACCTGCCTTCCAATTCTACTTAGAATCTTTTGCAGCATCTTTCTGTTGGGATCTGGAGATGCCCAGAGGTGATGTAGGAGGGGGCACATGCCCTGAAATGGCACAAATGATGTCAACCTTCCTTTTTAAAAAAAATAAAATAAACAATGAACCCTCCTGACTTCAGAGATGAACTACAGTAATGTGATTGCAACATGCACTAAGCAGATACTGGGGATTCAGATGTAAAATAGTCCTCTGCTCAATCCAGCAATCCTACAGATAGAAAGGTTTCATTGTGCTGCACAAAGCTTCCCAGCCTGCCAGGGATTATGCATTTGCTTCAAAGGATTAGTAGTAGTAGTAGTATTTATACATACATGCAGTACATAGGACCCAGGTGGCGCTGTGGGTTAAACCACTGAGCCTAGGGCTTGCTGATCAGAAGGTCGGCGGTTCGAATCCCTGCAATGGGGTGAGCTCCCGTTGCTCGGTCCCAGCTCCTGCCCACCTAGCAGTTCGAAAGCACGTCAAAGTGCAAGTAGATAAATAGGTACCGCTCCAGTGGGAAGGTAAACGGCGTTTCTGTGTGCTGCTCTGGTTCGCCAGAAGCGGCTTTGTCATGCTGGCCACATGACCTGGAAGCTATACGCCGGCTCCCTCGGCCAATAATGCGAGATGAGCGCGCAACCCCAGAGTCGGTCACGACTGGACCTAATGGTCAGGGGTCCCTTTACCTTTTACATACATACCGTACATACATACATACCCCGCCCATCTGGCTGGGTTTCCCCAGCCACTCTGGGTGGCTCCCAACAGAACATTAAAAACACAATAAAACATCAAACATTAAAAACTTCCCTAAATAGGGCTGCCTTCAGATGTCTTCTAAAAGACAGATACGGTAGTTGGTTATTTCTTTGACATCTGATGGGAGGGTGTTCCACAGGGTGGGTGCCACTACCGAGAAGGCCCTCTGCCTGGTTCCCTGCAACCTCACTTCTTGCAGTGAGGGAACTGCCCAAAGGCCATAGGCACTGGGCCTCAGTGTTCAGGCTGAACAATGGGGGTGGAGACGCTCCTTCGCGTATACTGGGCCAAGGCCATTTAGGGCTTTAAAGGTCAGCACCAACCCTTTGAACTGTGCTCAAAAACGTACTGGGAGCCAATGTAGGTCTTCTCATCTGAGGGCATCAAGCTAGCTTAGCAGACACAGAGCAAGCCTAGCACATACTATACTTCCAACATCTTGCCACTGTTTATACCACTGTTTATTACCACCCCTATATCTGCTGCTTGAGGCAGCTACCTCACTTTTATTAAAAAGCTCTGCACATCTGGGGTAAAGGTTCTCACCCAGTATGTCAGCTGCAGGAAATTTTGTAGACAAAAGAGGATTCAAACCATGAAGCCCCACACTCACACACTCGCCCGGGGCTGCACAGAAGGTGGGGAGGGAAACCGGTGGTGTACAAAGCACATTCAACTCCCTAACAGTGTTCGTGTCACCCAGGAGATCACAGCTGTAGAGATAAGAAAAGAAGAGCCATTCCGTTCCCTGGAAAGGTCACTTCCTGGTTTGCAAGGAGAAGCTGTTTTCAACGGAAGTGCACAGCTATATTGAGGGAGCACTGGGTGTTAAAATGATGCGTATCCTAACAATTTTGAACCCAGGGCAACTGCCCTGTGGGCCTGCTTCCACGCTACACCACTGCTCTTAAGTGTAGCTGCTATGAACTTTGTAGGTTGACCGTTGTGGTTGCTTTTTTAAAATATCTGGTAATGAATCATAGAATTGCAGAGTTGGAAAGGACCCCATGGGTCATCTAGTCCAACCACCTGCAATGCAGGAAACTCAGCTAAGAGTTGGCGTAATGATATAACACCAATGTTATATGGACAGAGTGTGTGTGCCTATGTCTTTGGCATCCATGCCTGGTATTTAGGCCAGGCACCCCCAACCTGCGGCCCTTCATATGTTTGGGACTACAACTCCCATGATCCCTAGCTAACAGGACCAGTGGTCAGGGATGATGGGAATTGTAGTCCAAAACATCTGGAGGGCCGAAGGTTGGGGTGCCTGATTTAGGCCCATTTCATGATTTAAAACAGGCATGGTGAGACTGCAACCCTCCAGAAGTTGTTGGACTCCAAATCCCATCAGCCTCAGCTGGCATAGCCAACTATCAAGGATGATGGAAGTTGAAGTCCAACAACATCTAGAGCCACAATGGGGCTCTAGGCATCCCCATTAGGCCCAAACCATGCCCAACTGCCCACTGCCCGTGTCATGTGACTTCAGGTGAAGGTAAACCAGAAGAGGCCTGGAAAGGAAGGTTCTGCAGTACACTCTTAAGGGTACTGCTAGTTCTTCCTTTCCAGCACTTTTTTATTCCCCCCCCCCCATCGCCCTGCGGTGATGGAAAAGGGCACCGGATTCAAAAAGCACCAGATTAAAGTGGGAAAGGAAGAATGAGGAGAGCACTTTGCAAGCCACAAGTTCACGGATGTCATGGGATGCCAAGTGAGTGGCAGGTGGACAACACTGCCCACTTATCAAAGGGTGTGGTTCTGGATCTGCACATCCCTGATGGTGAGTTAAAACGGGTAGATAGTGTATTGCAAACAGGTTTCTTTCACTGATCAAAGGAAACTAACACCGGACAGAAGTCACCCACTCAGAAAGATGGGGGGGGGGTCTTCCCCGACCCCCACCAGTTTAAGGAACCTGATTTCATTAAAAATCGGTAGCAGCATGTTTGGGGACCAAAATTTGGGGCAATAAGCTGTATGCTCAGAAGCCACCTGGGAGCTCAAGATCAGACTGGCCTTCGCAGCATCTGTGCCAAAGGAGCCGATTGGAGACTTCTTTTGCCGTCCCTTGATATTGCAGGTGCCTTGTTGTTTAGAGAATCTGATGCACGAAAGCCAGCGAGGCGGACGCTGCGAGTCCCAGCCCGTCCCGATCCACGGAAGGGGGGAGATAGAGAGCGGGGGTAAGAGAGAGGGGGAGAGAGAAGCGCCTTTAAGCCGCTCTAAGAGCCCGCGCGTCTCTTTGACGCGACCGTCTGAAGCCGCCCCGGCGAACGGGTGTCCAAAAATTTGGCTCGCCCAAGTGAGGCCGGATCCAAACCACGGCCCTCCTCCTGCGTAGCGTAGCGATTTCAAGCCCAGCTGAGCGAGCCACTGAGATCTGGGGCTTGCAGAAAGCTGCAGCCTTGCCAAGAAGGCTCAGTCCTCCTGCCCATGTGAACTTTCCTCCCGGGTCGCAACACTGTGTGCCAAACTCGGTTAAAATGCGGGAATGGAAGTTTCCCTTCCCTTCTAAAGGGACTTGTTTGGATGACGTGGAGGGGGACTCCCGGCACACCCACCGCTCCAAGATTTGATTTCCAGGTATTTGTGCTTAAGGACCGAAGCTTAAAGCGTGACTCCGAGGCCGGTGACAGTTCGACCATTCCCAAGCCAAAAGGCGCACGCACTCTGCGCTCCTGCGCTCTACGGGGCTGCAAATCAGAATCCCGCAAACTTTTGCGCTTGAGAATGGACTGGTTTCCCCGCCTCCGAGTCCCACGAAGAAATCCGGCGGCTAAAATGGCAGCACTGAAGAGAGAATCCTGTCGCTGATGGAAAGGCCGGCAAGGAGACTCGACCGAACCGCCCGAAAACAATATGCGAAGCCTCGACGATCGTGACGAGGGATCTGCTGAACTGAGACGAAGTCTGCCAAACGGGGTTAGTAGAAGAGGTCGTGAAAATGGTCGGGTCCGTTACTGGCAGTCGCTACAATTGCGATCGAAATCGAGTTTGGAAGGGAAAGAGGGACGGACGGGACTCCCTGATCTAGCCTTGCTGGTGTTGAAAGCAGGAGACACTGAGCAGCTCACAAACCGGCGGTCACTTCTTGATCGTTTTATCCAAGTTAAGAGCCCGGTTGGCCGTACCAGGCAGTCCTCCCTCCCGCCCTCTCTCACACACGTGTCTCTTCCTTTCTCGGTTTGGAAGGAGCCACGCAGCCACAAGCAAGCAAGCAATTCATCCAGGAAGAGGCGGCGATGCAGTTTAAAGGACCTGGCTAGGGCATCTTTAGAGAAACCAACCGAGGACTCTGGGCTTGCAGATTTTGTTCACATCTGATCCAAAACAGGGAGGTAGCCCCAACGAGCCCTGTGCAACCTACTTCTAGGAAAAGCCGTGCTTCGCCAGGGAGCCTTTTTCAGGGATGCTTCCAAGCAAGTCCAAATAGCTCTGCTTATTAGCATCTTCTGCCCAGACTTTCAAACTGTTTCTCTGTGATGCACACACCGCACAGTCCATTAAAAGCACTTAGACCTGGAGAAGTCCAGCTAACTACCAAGGAAGGGCCCGATCCAGCCCAAGGGCCAAGCAGGCGATTCCATGCCCCCTTCGCTTCGAGGCTCAACCCACTGGCGTTTACTTTGGAATAGCGGCTTCTGCGATATTATGGGTAGTAAATCAGGATCAGTCCTCTTGAGCTCAGTGGGGACTTCTAAGTAAGCGTGGACAGGATCTGTACGTAGGCCCCATCCGGATCCTGACCATGCGGGGAGAATGGCAGCGGGTGCTGGATTATTCTAAGTGAATCTACGGGGAGTCAGGCTGCAATCCCATAAGCACATGCCTCGTTGAACTCCATGCGACTAATTTCCGAGTCTGCGCTGTGAAAGTGCTTCATATTGGCTGGATTGTGCCCACTCAGGCAGATTGAGCGCCCTTCTCCTTTCAGATAAGGACTCCTGAGTTTCTCTTCCTATTTCCCACAGGGCATCGACCCTTTAAATTTTGTCCATCTTTTCCTCAGAAAGCCCTATTAGTAGATGGCAGACATGGGCAGCAGCTGACCCTCCCTAAATAAATAAAAAAAACTTAACTAAAAGCATAAACAATCAGAATATTAGAAATCGAAGTGACAGATTTTTCTGACCACTTGGTGTCAAAAGAAAGCAAATTAAATCAAGTGTTGTTGAGACGTTTCATTCCGAATCTGCTAGGCGGAGCCAGACAGAAGATGATGACAGGTGGGTGTCCTGCCCCCCCCCGCCGCCCCCCCAACATAAATCCTGGCAATGCCCATGATGACAGACCCGAAGTCCTAAGACTTAAGAGAAGTTTACCCATCTTTCTTGCTCGCTGAAGTTGGCTACGTTCCCAAACTAAAACGAAAACAAGTGCGCTGCGCCCAGGACCCAGGAGAAGGCGCGCGCGCGCAGAACTAACGCGCGCGGCCCAAAGCAGAGCACTTGCAACTCGTTGGAGATGTCAGGTTTCCCCGCGTGCTGACGAAGCGCAGATGCCTCTCTAGCCGAGAGGAAAGAGGCGCGAGGCTGTGTGGGCCGCCTGCAGGGGGGGCACAGCCTGGGCAAATGGTGGGGAAGGAGGTGGCATCTCTGACACGCAGCCCTTTGGGAACCCTCAGCGAGGGCGGGGAGAGAGGGATTTCTGAGCAAGGGTTTCCTGGAATCGGAGCAAGTCACGCCGCCCTCCACCCTCTTAATTCAGGGTCTGGGAGGTCTCCCAATTCGGTGTGATCGCTGGGAGGAGGAGCTGGAGCAGACGAAAGGTAGGCCTACCGGTGGCTGGAAACCGCAGGTGGTGAGAGTTGCTCTTGCGCTCTTGGCCCTGCTCGCGGGCTTCCCACAGGTTGGCCACGGTGAGAACCGATGCTCGACTAGATGGCCCATTGGCCTGAATCTGATCTAGGGCTCTTCTTCTGGGCTTCTTCACACGCTTGCAGAATATGATGGTGGCCCCTGGATGTGGGTGACCTTTAGCAATTTTTAATTTTATTTTAAATAATTCCTAGAAAAATTGGTCTCTAGCTCAAGGGCCCATGGGTCAGAACAATTTGAAAGAACCTCCTTGGACAGGGGCAGCGTACCCCCTGAAAACCACATGGCGGGGAAGGCTGTGCTGGGTCGGAGACCCCCCACCTGATCCTGGAGGGCAATGCTTAAGAAGGGAGTAAACTGCTGATACGGAGGTGAACTCAGCAGCCCACACCAAGCATGTTCTGGAGAGAGAACGATCCTCCTGCTCATTAAGTGGCTGTCTCGGGAGAAAACACGCTGACCTGTTAAATCTCAGCGCCCCGCTAGGCAAATTAACGTGGCTCGTCCTGCTGGTCTCCTAATTTATTCTCCGTCGCTTCCGTGGGTCCCTATGAACATGATTCCACTCAATCCAAACAGACTTTCCCCCTCCAAGTCACACCCCGACCCCATTTTCTCCGCTTGACGGGATTTCACTTATTCAAAAAACAAATGAAAGCGCCGAAGCCCAGTGGCAAAATGACCTGACCCCATAATGTTAGTGATGGGTTGTAATACAAACGTGTAGATATTCGCCACACTGACATACTGTTGCGTTAGGGCTTCGGCTTATTCCCGTGAAACCTATGGATTGCGCGCCGGCGGGATCTTGCAGCTGGATCGGCAACGTTTACAGGCGCCGGATCCTATTCAGCCAAAAGCAAGCGTTTCGTCGACCCTGTTGGTTTCAATGGGAGAACGTTGGAGCCTCTCCTTGAATTTAATGTGATTTTTAAAAGTGCTTTAACTTCCTTTGACTGAATCGTGCTCGAGGGACTAGCTGTTTCAAAATTAAAGTTTCCTGGGTGTTAAAAAGCGGGTGGGCGGGGAGTGGACAAGAGAGAAAGGCTTGCGCGGCTTCTGCACCGCGCCCGCGCGCAAAGAGCAAGCAAGCGCTTGGTGCCCAGTAAGGGCAAGCGGCTCTCTGCCGTCTCAGCAGTGAGCGCCACACTCCCTGCTAAGCAGGCAGCCAATCTGAGGCCAGCAGAGGCGCCTCTCGCGTCCGACCTGGTCTTTGCAGCCGGTAGAGAAGCGTGCGGCGACGCGACCGCTGGCAGATCAAAGTCACCTCTCCGCTCTGTCGCGTCTCCGGGGAGCAAGCAAGCGCGAACATGCATGGCACTTGGCTCGGCTCCGCGCAGCCGCTGCCCACCCTCCAGTCGCAGCTCTCGTCAGAGGGACGCAGGCTGCAGCGCGATGGGATCCAGCTGTTGGTGGCTGACTGGTTGCTTGCCTTCCCAGAAAGGACCCGAGGGAGGTCGTACACCAGAGAGAGGGCGCAGAAAGCGGGCAGGGTGCCCGGGGCGCGGTGGCAAAGCTGTCCTAGGAATGCCATGGCTAGACACCGTCCCGGCTGGCTTCACCCAGTCAGCTTCACAATCTCTCTCTCTCTCTCTCTCTCTCTCTCTCTCTCTCTCTCTCTCTCTCTCTCTCTCTCTCTCTCTCTCTCTCTCTCTCTCTGCCTTCTCGATTCCCCGCTTCAGTCCGCAGTATGGGCACAATCAAAGGCGCACGCCTTGCCCGCTCTAAAGGGGGAATAAGGCACGTGGAAGAGGCGTGCACGGTGCCGGCTCTTTGGACACTCGATGGAAGAGGTGTGCTGTGCAGGCGCAGCTCGATCCTCCGTCTGCTGGTGCCTAAGTCAAATCAAGTCCCCTTGCGTTCCGCAGGACCTGCGTGCGGATAACTACTGGGGCCTTAAGCACCTGCAATCCTTACAGTGGCGTAAATCCCTCGAAACCCGAATGGGGCTTAACAGCTGAGCAATTTCGGCTTTGAGGTTTTGTGACGATCGAGCGGTGTAAGAACGTGAGATGAAATCAAGCGTCTCGCGGGGAGCCTCCTGCTCTGGTGCTCCCGCCGAAAGCAATGGGTCGGCCCAACGTTGTTTAGAGGCTTCATGGAAATTATTCAAACTCCTAGCGACTTTTAACGAAGCTAACGGATGCTTTTCACCCTTCTGTCTCAGAGGTGTGGCATAGTATTAATTTATATCAACGCTAATTAATATTATAGCACGAATGCTGATAACAGTACAGTAATGGTACAAATAATGCCAGGGTACTGATACTGATCGCGACCTTCCCTCAGCCACTAAGCCCTCTGCTCACCTTGAGCCAATCACAACCTCTTACCCTACCTCGCAGGGTTGTTGGGATAAAAGGAGACTTGCTACGTAACCACTTAAGCCGCCTTGAGCTCCTTTGGAGGAAATGGGGGATATGAATAAAGAAGTACAATTTAAAAATCCAATACCGTGAATAATTGTAATAAGCATTTATATAGCGCTTTCATGCTTCAGGCGCAGGTATCAAGTTCCAACGAAGACCTTGTGACTTGATGTGACTGATAGATAAATATACAGGGAAACTGAGGCAAGGAGAGAAAGAGAAGCTTTTCTCCAGCCACACGGCGATTTAATGGTAGAAATAGGAGGATCGAGTCCCTTGTAGTTAACAGTCCTATTATTCTGTGCATGTTGCCGCAGCGCTTTACTCTCAGAATTGCAGCTACCACACCAAATCTTGCTACTACACACCTATCAAGTCCCGCCCCGGGCCCTTCCTTTCTCCTGCTGTCGCCTTTTCCCGTTGCTTAGCGCGGCGCGGCGCCTCCATTTCCCCAAGTCGCATCTCTGTTTGCACCCGAACCCACAAAACGCCCAGCGAAGCCGATAGAAACCCGGGTCGAACTACCCAGCAAGGGACACAGCCTGGGAAACAGCAAACAAATTGTGCATCCGTTTTCTTTTTTTCTTCACCATAATATTGACTTTTTAATATACGGCTATAGTTTTCCATTATTGTAAGCCGCCTTGGACGGGCTTCTCCAGGAAAAGCGGCATACACATATTTATTTATTTATTTAAAAAAATCCACGTCATTTACTTCAATGAATTTAAAGACCTTTGGCGGCAATCGTGCACCCACTTAATCTGAGGGTGAACTCAACGGAGCTTCTTTTCTAGTAGACATACATAGGCTTGCAGTGCTGGAAGTAAATCCTATAGCAGGTGGAGCGCTGGTACTGTCTCGCGTGGGATACTAGGTTCACACGTGCATGTTCATTACTTTATGACTTCGACATCCATTCAACATGACACGTGTTTGCGTTTCACTTTAGGACGGTCTTTGCGCCTGCACCAAAAGCGTAAGCAACCATCAAATGCACACACCCTCTTCTGCTTTTAACTAATTCCCAGAGTGGGGTAGCCGTTTAAAATAAATCCTGGCACTCCGGATTAACTGGTTATGTTTAATGCAACCCCTTGACCCTCAGCCCACCTACTGAGGAAAAAAAGACGCCTCCGTGGTCATTTCAGCAGGCAAGGGCTGCGCTCGGCCTTTCCATGAATCCAGAGTAGTTCCTCCGGTTTACTCCCCTTTCTCAGCCAGATTGCTGTCCCCAGCACCGTTTTCTATCTATTTCAATAATACAATTCCATTTCTTCTTGCGATCCTACCTGAACTCAATAGGACCGACTTCGGAGCAGTCTCCTACAGTACAGTATAGGATTGCTTGGTGAGGCGACGCGCGGCCTTGGAGGTTAAAAAGCCCCACAGGAACTTGGGTCCCAGTAATGTGATGATAGATGATAGATAGATAGATGATAGATAGATAGATAGATAGATAGATAGATAGATAGATAGATAGATAGATAGATTAGGATCGGGCTTGTCAATAGACGTTCCCTCTTCTTTCCCGTCCCCTTCTCTCCAGCCGCCGTCACGTGGCCCTGATGGCAAAGCGGGTGGGAAATACCTGCTCGTCGCCTAAGCAAGCCTGCGCTGCCCGTCCGATAGATCCCTGGAAAAAGTGGGAGCAGCGAAAAGGTAAGAGAGAAGAGAAATTTGCCGAACTTGGCTTCCTTGCTCAAAGGCGTCGCTTCTGGATCAGGATCCAAAGCAGGTGGCTTTGCCCGGAACGGACCAGAAGCAGGTTTTCTTGGGAGTAAAAGGCCACGCAGGTCAATGGAGCTTACTCCCAAGAAAGGCCACCTTGAAGCAAGTCTCACTAGCAAGATAGGAAGGCGACTTCCTAGCAAAGGTGTCGGAGATGGCAGGCGCAGCTTTATCCCAGGTGTGTGGGGAGGTGTGATGACCCGTTTTGTTGCACATTTCACACGTGCTGGGTCCGGAGCATAGCTGCCAAGTTATCCCTTTTTTTTAGGGATTTTTCCTTATGCTGAATAGGCTTCCTCGCGAGAAAAGGGAAAACATGGCAGCTATGGTCCGGAGCCTCTTAAGAGACAGGCTTACGAACTCGGCAATGTCTTTCCCGGAGCCCAGTTGATTTAAACGGGACTCCCGGCCTTCATTCCGGCGCTCTGCCTCCATGGGGGTCTACCGACTTGAACGGGTAAGACTTTGCCAGGATATGAGCAAACCCCGCGCACGCCCAACCACCACAGACCCCCTTGGCCCCGCGACCACAACACAAGCACGTTTACTTGGTGATAAGCGTCCTTGGCTTCAACGAGACCCTGCTGGGGTGTTTCTGGGGTGTAAACTCCGCCAGGCTGGGTTCTCGGCAAATTCCTGCCGAAGGATCGGGACGGTCTTTTGCGCAGGAGACGCAGCGAAAGCATTGGCAGAGCAATCCTGACTCTGCTTTCTCAGAAGTAGGTCCCACTGAGTTCAAATCCGGGTAGAATTTTGCAACTTCTCAGAGCAAGCCTAACCATGTCTACTCGGGAGTAAGCCCTGTGGAGTTCAATGGAGAGTTTGCTCCCTTCGATTGCAACCGAACTTTCTTCCAGGTATGGGAGGGGTGTGTGCGTGTGTCGGAGTTGGGGGTGCCGCTACCCTAAACCGACTTCCCTCCGAAACGTTCCGGCTTAAACCAGGCCGCCTCTCTCACCTGTCTATCAGGTCTCTTTCTTCAATCAGAGGCAATAAAGGTGTCGCTGGGGGAGGGTGGGGGCTGGTCTCTTTAGCGGTGTGGCATTAAAAGGCAGAATAATTGCCGACGAAGGAAAGACAGCCAAGGAAAAAGAAGGAAGGAGGGAAAAGGTGGTGGGGGAGAGAGGGAGAGGTTGAGGGAAGAAAGCCGAGGAGCAGGAGAAGAAAAGCAGCAGACGAGCCCCGCCGCGAGATGGGGACACCGGAGTAGCTCTCTCGCCTCGCTGCTTCCCGGGAGAGAAGCGAAGGGGGAAGGAGGCGGGCGCTTCGTGGACTAGCGGCGGGCGGCCGTGGCCTGACCTGGTCCCGCGTGGGTTCCTGGAGAGCGCGCCCGCCCGCGAGGAGGAGGCCCTGCAACCGGTGAGCCCCCAAAGGCGAGTGGGTGGGTGGAAGGCGCCGTCCGGGGGAGGCTCCGTCGCCTCCCTCTGCTAGCCAAGTGCACAGAGGGCGCTGGGGGGGGGGGGGTTCCTCGGGAGGAGGCGCCCGAGCTCCTCGGCTTTTCGCCACCATTGGGAGCCCCTCGGGGCAGGGAGCCGGAGAAAGAAGATTCAGAAAGTAGGCTCGAGAGCAGGGAATCCGCGCGCGCACTCTTCTCGACACGCAAGGGCTTTCCTGAAGACTCCCGCATAACAGGGTCCGGCATTTGTGTGTGTGTGTGGGGGGGGTGTTTCCGGAGTCCGGAATCCGGACCCCCTCCCCCGCTTGGCAAAACCCGGCCCTGTCATTCTCCCTGGTCACTGCCCCCTCCCCACCCTGGTCGCTGCCCCGTCAGCCCCTCCTCACCCTTGGAGATACTCGCGTGTCTTCCAGTGGGGAGGGGGGGAGGTGGATTGAGGAAGGCTGAAATGGAGGTGGGGGGAGTGAGGATCTAAGCAGACTTTGCACCGCACCTGTGGACCTTTGAACTTCATTCTTGGAACTGCTCGGTTTCCTTTAACATCCAGGGTTAAGAGAGAGTGTTAAAAGGTCTTTTTCGCACTCTCTCTTAGCGGGTGGGGGTCAATTTGCCTGGCACCACCCCATATATTTGGGCCGTAAAAAAATTCAGGAGGGATGCTCGCAGAGGTCCCAAACTTTGCCCAGCCGCCTCTCCAAACTCTTCCCTGTAAAGTCCCTTGAGATTAGGTGTAAGCTTTGAGGCGATCCGATAGCTCGACTTTTGCTTTTCGCGTTTCCTTTGAGATGTTTTCGCCCACCGTCGCACAGATTTATTTGTTTTTAAGCCTAACGTTATCTTTGTGAAGTGCCTGGGAGAAAATGAAGCACGTGCGGCGGGGGCGGGAGGTTGAATCAAGATGTTGCTGTTTTTGTTGTTTTACTGTTCATCATGCTGTTTCTGAAACTTATTTGATTGATTTGCGTATGTGGCAAGGGGCATTAATGAGCGATCGGAGATAATTATTGGTGCAAATCGAATTAAGAAAATAACATATTTGCAAGGTCATATGTTGAGTTCCGTCATCGGGCTGGCGAAGGGGACCCCCCCCTCCCAGTTCAGGGAATCCGCTATGTGGGTTCAGATAAGGAATCAACACGTGTTTGGGTGTATAGCGTCCTGTATAAAACGAGGGTGCGTTCAACATCCCCCGCCCCTAATGTAAATCCATGTAGTGGTCGTTTCGACCTGTTAATTTTCCTTTAAAAAATAAGAAGCGAGGGTGGCTGAGACGCGATTTTGAAATGAAATAGAGGCGCAAAACAAAACAAAACCCCTTTCCCTCTCTGCTTTCTTTCACCCCTGCAGATAATTAAGAGTGTGATACTTTACTGAAAATCTATAATTAAAATGAACCATGGGGTTAAAAAAATTCGCGGCCAGAAATCCCTGGGAGCAAACGGAGCCAAAGGACTTTTTAAAGGTTTGCGCGCGACCTACTAATAATGTCCATAATATTTCCAGCCCTGAAATCCCCCTTGGTGTAAATGCGCGGACGGCGTGAAAACAAATTCAGGATCTCGCCTTTTTGTCTCCTGGCGATGCAATTGCGGCGTGAATTTCTTAGCTTCCCGTGTTGTGCTTCCAGGGTCATTTGAGGGAGAGCAGAGTCTGTGCGTCATCAAGGCTCGGCTACGACCTCAAGGTCTGAGAGCCAACTGTTGAATTGGAGTTTAATTTGAATGGAACTAGGGTCGACATACTTTTTAAAATCGAAGGCGTCTGCTTTATCGGTCACGAGGGCGTCTATTAAACAGTGAGAGTTGGAACAAACGAAATGACACCCCCCCCCCAATTTTTTTAAAAAATAAAAAACCATTTAGATCTCTAGCGCCACACCCTTGTTGAGACATTAATTGTGTGCAGTCACGGAGAGGATGCAGTGATGTGTTTATAACATTTGTATCCCATCTTTCACATTTAAAAGCATAATCGCTTACCTGCATCATAGCAATGTTTAAAAATATTTGTGGGACTTACAACACCAGTTAGGGCAAACTGAATGATCTTCAAAACTGGTCGACAGGGAACAATTAATTTAAAACCAATTGGCGTGTAAATAAAACAATACGAGCTGCCAAATTGTTAACATCCAAGTCTGAATTAAATAGATTGGTTTCATTATAAAGCGTAAAAATAAAAACCTTGATATTCCCCGGCCTAGACACACTTGTTTATCTGCGCGTGAACCACCATAGATATGTGGTTCACGCGCAGATAAACAAGTGTGATTAGGCCGGGGATATCAAGTTTTTATTTTTACGCTTTATAATGAAACCAGTGGAAATTACTTAACAAGCTAATGGATGGACACGCAGGATTTCGGGGCAAGTGTTATTAAACAGCTGGGTGGTGATAATTAACATTAACAACAACTTTTCCCAGGCTCAGGTTAATTATGTGATGGGTTTGGGGATCTTCCTCGCTATTCAGATCGGATTACGCGACTTCCCTTTCCAAAATTCCCTAGCGCTGGAATGTTTTGATAGATCGAGTCTGGGTGCGGGATGCGTGTGTATTTCAAATTCTCCGAAACGCCGAAATCGCACACGCAGTTGCCGCGTGACTGATAAACAGCCCGATCCTGTGCTTACCTGGAAGTAATCCATAGAACACAAAGGGATTAACTGATCTGCAAGTGGGATTTCATCCCACGGTGTAGCAGAGGTATTCCTTTAAGAATGATCTAAAAGCAGAATTTAATAAAATTCTGATAATGAAAACAGGCTCCTGCAGAATCCCCCGGTTAATGTTTACCATTCTTTTCTCCTCCTCCTCTCTATTCTGTTATAGTTAAGGCCTCGCGATCCATAACACACTAGGATGGAAACAGTTTTGATTTTTATGGGCTGTTTGTTGAAACGATGTAAGCCGCCTTGGGCGTCTCTTCGGAGACAAAGAGGTGTGTAAAATACGCCAAATACCGGTAAATAAATAAAAGTATTTGAGAATCTCTGCCCAAATTTGTGATTAATAAGAGATTGCCCATTCGTACTCAGTTAAATCAGAATCTTCCTTCCTTATCACCTCCGCTAATCCCCTTTTAAACGACCTCCTTTGCAGATCAGAGGCAGGCAGTACTTGGCACACTTCTCTAGAAGCTCGTTCCATACCTTTTTTTTTATCTTGTAGGAGGGGGGTCAATAGGCTTCCCTTCTTCCTTTAATAGGGTTCTAGCACATCTTAACAAACGCGATTCAGTTCGGGATGTAAGCGAAGGCAGTTCAGGGGGAGGCTGCAACTCAGATTATACAGTACAGTACTAACAAGAGCAGAAGAGGGCAGGCCAGCAGGAGAATTTGTCTCCAGGCTTGCTGTTCTCCTTGCTCTGCTCTTAGAAGTTTCTCAAGAGGTTGCGCGCGACTCCCCTAACCCTTTTAGTCTTCTCCAGCAAGGAGTGCTCCCTTTTGCCTCCCTGAATGGGTGTTATGCGTGCGTGTGAGTGAGGCCAAGCTGTGTTAATTGTGTTCATGCCTTGAAATTCGCGTTTAACGCACAACTCAGCTCAATGCTGGCATTTGGCATTGTGTAATCTCACTGTATACAAGTTGCACAAGTGACAAAGTATTTCAATTTCAATTTCAATTTGGCCTTTAAAGTGGAGGCGTCCACGGCCTCTTTTATACGCCAGCTGCCACAAGCCATTCTTCGTGCCCTCTTGCAGAAATGTTAAGGATGCGGCGGGGAGAGGACTAATAATCCTACACTCCTTTAAGTTCCGGGGGGCTCGGTGGGATTGTAATAGTTTTTTTATTGGGAGATCAGTGCAATGCATTTCAGCTGAGTTTTATTTCGAAATAATAGAGACAGATAAAATCCCAAACGAATCCCGAGTCTCTTTATTATCTATTATACCTATTATATTTCAAGGGGTGGGGTGGCGGCTTCTGCGTCACACCCGTTTCCTAAGCACATCCAGGAGGCGAAAGCCGTCTTGAGAACTTTAGCAATAAGAGGGAGACGCGATGAAAGATGGGCATTTTCGCTTGCTGTGTGCAGACTGACTGCGTTAGGCGCGTGAGACTTCTACCTTGCCGAAGCTAAGCCCGTCTGGTCAGTGCCTGGGAACCCACATGTAAGCCGCCTTGCGTTCCCTGGTAGAAAAAGAAAGGCGGGCTACAAATGTAAGAAAATGAAATTAAACGCAATTTTAATATTTGGGATTAGCTCCCATTAGGGACTAATGGAAAACGCGCCCAATGTAGGGTGTGAATCAAAGTGTTCCCAGTAATCCGATTTGACAGCATGAGACTGGAGATTTGCTCCTTCTGGAATGTAACTATGGGCGGAGCAAACCGGGTTCCTTTCCACTAAGGGCGAACCCAACCTTTCGGCCTGTTTCGACCATTGAAAGGTTATACAGCTTGGTGGGCTCAACTTCCGAGAGAAAGCGCAGAACAGGATGACATTCCAAATCCGACGAATGAGACTTATATAGCGCTTGCATCTGCCCAAAGCGCTTCGCGTCCATACTACTACTACTGCTTAATCGCCGCCTTTAACACGGGCTGGTATTTATAACTGTGTTGCTTGAAGCAAGTTAGTGATGGAATAGCAGGGGGGGAATATTTGAGCCCGGGGTTTGTTGACAGGGAAAGGGCCCCAGCTCAGCGGTGGAGCCCGCTGCTTTGCATGCAGGCGGTCCACTCGGTACAAGACCGATGTTCCGATAATTCCCAGCTCAGGATGTGCACTCCTCCCCACCCACCCAGCACTTTAGTCTCCTAACCTTAAACAAGTACCTTTTAAGCAGACAGGGATTCTGAATATGTACAGGTCCCATTGGGCTGATGTAAGGAAGAAGTATAACGCCCCGCGCTGCTTCATCTGAGCTCGAGGAAGACGAGGAATTCATCTGCACATCTTTCGTACAGAGATGGGGAAGCTGTGAGCCTGCGGCCCTCCAAATGTTGTCGGACTACTACAGCTCCCCTCACCTCTGACCACTGGTTACCTTCAGCTTTAAATGCAGCCCCCATCCCTCCCTGCAACAGAGCACGTGAGAATTTGCAGGTTTTACACAACCGCCTCCCGGTGAGTGAGAATGCGGTCGCGGCGAGGCAGGTGAGCGTGCTCGGTAAGCAGCACCAGGGAAACTTTATCCTTCGGGCTCTGGAGCTGAGCGCAGATAGGCGAGAAGGAGGTTACTACTACAGCGGGCAACCCTAGCGACGCTCCCTAGTCCTTCGGCGCGCGTTACCCGGCCTGAACGCGCGGGGGCGCTGCTCGAAGGCGAAGCCTTTGGAAAGCCGCGCAAGAGCCTGGTCGCCTTCTCCGACTTGCAGCGCCGAGTCTTTCCCTCCGGATTATTGCTTTGTTCAAAGGCAGGTTCGGGACCAGGACGACCAAGCCCCGTTTGCTCTGAACGGGAAAGCGCGGGGATCCAGTCCAGTTAAGCTGGGGACAGCGCGGGGAAAGGAAGCCCCGTTTGCGCCGCTATGACGCCGCGATCCAAAGGAACCTCGTGTGCAAAGAACAAGCCTCCTTTTCCCGCTGTCCTTGCCAGCCCGCTGCGCATCCCCGCGGAGGAGCAACAATTGTTGGCTGGGTTCAAGGGCGGAAAAGGGCCGAGCCAACAAGAGTTCACACGGTGTGTGTGTGTTGACTTGATCCTTGTTTCCAGTTCAGGAGGGGCGCCTCCCGCTTGGCCACAGGGAGGTAGAGAAGGAGGAGGAAGGCCTGCAAAAACTCACAGCCTTCCTCTCTGGAAGCAAGAGCGGGACTGGCCCGCGTTATCTCCTCCTCGTCTCCTATGCTTCAGTCCAGCAGGCATTTATTTCCCACAGCCCTCTCTGGCCCATTTAAAAGCAGGGTCTTTTTAAGGGCGCACTCTTACAGACACTTCCTTGGGAGTTAAGTCCCATGGAATTTAGAGGGAGTGGCATTTCCGAGACAGTGAAAATGCAAATTAAATGTGCATAGGATCTATGTTTAGGATCGGCGGGTCCATCTCTCTCCGGAGGCGTTCCTCCGCTTCTCACCTTCGGGAAAGTTCATTCAGTAGGCTTTGTTGGCAACTGGGAAGTGTTTCCCCCCCCTCTATCTCAAGAGGTGACGTTCGGGCCCTTTCTCACGTTACACCGAGCCAAATTTAGTGTATGCCCGTAACGGGGAGTTGCGGCCAGTCTCAGGTGCCTGAGGCGCACGCGTCTCTATGATGCGGGCACTTTCCACATTCGAAACGGACATTTTTGTACACACACACACACACACACGGTGTACATATATATATATAATGTGTATATTATAAAAGGTGTATATTTCAAGCATCTTAAGTGAAACGTGTGAATTGGGTAAAACACAGACACACTGCCTTTCTCGCACGCAGCCCTTCACTTTTAAATATGTCCTCCAATCACATGAGCACATAGCCTCCCTCTTCCATAGACTGTCCATCCCCCCCCTGCACTTTCCCTGTATGACTTTGACACATACACACGCAAATTCTAATGAAAACCTAAGGTCTTTCCCAGGAATGCATTCAGATACACCCACACTCACGCCCCAGCTCCCCGCAGACCCTTCTTTGCTAAATGCATCCCCAGGTTGCGATTCACAGCCTATTTACTCCCAGAAAGTTATGTAGCCACAGCTTCTAACCCTCAGCCAGTGTCGCTGCCCTGCCAGTGTCGTCACTGCGGGACTTCTTCGAGAGGTCTCCCGGTGCAATGATAGCCATCCTGACTCGGAAGCAAGCCCCACTTGGGTCAGTGGGCCTTTCTCCCAGGCATGGGTTGCAGCTGAAGGCGCAGGGCCCGGCCAGCTACATATATTCTCTTGCTCTCCATAGAAGTCAAATGGCCTCTCCTCTCCCACTGTGCGGGGTTCCCGGGGGTTTTTCCTCGGAGGCCGCTGCGGCTGCCTGGACGGTATTATTCTTGGGCCCATTCCGCAGAGCCGGTGGCTTGAGGCTGCGGGTCTCCGCCCGTTCATTGGAACGATGTTAATTCACTTCCATCGTGGTTTTCTTCGCCTCCCCTAAGAAAGACACTGGAATTCCCTCTCGCAAAGAGGGGCTTTCCCCGACGCCTCTGCTGATTTTTTTAAAAAAATATATGTATAAATAGACTGTAAGCCCTTTGGGCGAACTATTATCCTCTCCCCGGGCAGATAAAGAGACTATTTTAGCCAGACAGAGGCGCCTCAAGGCGCAATTTGTCAGCCAGGGCGCTGGAAGCCGAAGCCAGCGAATAATTTGGAGGGTTTGCGTGACCTTGGCTCGAGAGCTTGTTGCTTCTGCAGACCTCCGAAGTATGAGCGCTTGGCTCTCGAAAGGAGATGGAGAGAAAGACGGACTCTGTAAGACAAGAGTTCGGATGTCAAAAGAAAGCATCAGAGAGGCTCTCCTTTGGGTTATTAAACCCATATCGGAAAGGGGGTGCAGAAAAAGGGACCCCCGCGATTCTTACGGAAGGAACGATGCTGCAAAAGTACTTTCAAGAATGGCAAATGCTGTGAGTGGTTTGACTGCCAAGGGAGACCCCCGACAACCAAAAAGGGTCCTAGTTGGTTCAAATCAAGCTACAAGACGTTTTGACCCGAAATGTATTTAGAACTCTTTTAAAAGACAATCTCAACTTTCTGCCACTGGATTTGCCCTGCATTAAAGAATCCTCTGTCTTGGTTTTCCTTTTCAACTACTCAGATATTCCAAAGAATGAATGCCTCCTCGAGTTGGATTTTATTTTTTAAAAATGCTGAAAAAGTAACGTTGTTAGACAATGCAAATTGATTTTATATTTAGCAGGAGAGGGGGAAAGTTTCCCCTCCTGTTCAAATAAAGACAATATGTGAAAACGATCAACTAAGAAACCATACATAATTTGAAACAGAAAACGCCTTTATTGAGCGGGGAGGATTTGTAAATTTATTAAAAACTCTTGTGCCCATCCATTTATTCCACCCTATGCAAATGTGCTTATTTCCGCAACGGAAGCATACGATATTATTATTATTATTATTATTATTATTATTATTATTATTATATTAAAAACACTTCGTAAGAGCCACTTGGTAGACGTTAAAAGGCAGTAAATTCAGTTTCATGCCGTTTTACAGTAATCCGAGTTTAGGAATAACAACGCTTAAAACCTTTTGGCGCTCGGACAGTCACAAGGGTTTACTTTGCATAAGGGGTTTCGGGCGGGGGGGGAGTTTAAATACGTCAAAAGAAATCCAAACTGAACGAGGAAGGAAATGGCGAAAGAATAGAAGCTAGATTCGAAAACCGTTGCGACCAATTTTATGCACGTATTTAATTGTATGCATTATTCAAAATGATCCCAGGAGCAGCTGAATAATTTAAAATCAATAGTTTCCCTAAAATCTTTATAAAATATTAACACTTTATAAAATATGAATAAGTTAACAATCCGGTTGTATTCGCTGCAAGGAGGTTGAACTTGACCGTCCTGTGATCAGGCTGTTCACACAGAGCAGCGGCGTGAAACGCGATCAGGGACCAAATGGCAGTCAGGTTCTTCAGCTCGTGGGCTACATGAAATCGCTCATTTAAGGAGCTTGGGCTGACTCTCTCCAGCCATCGGTGAGAAGAAGAGTGACGAACCAACCGGGGAAAGGGGAAGATCCTGCCTTTAAACCTAATCCTACCATTAGAACGACTCCAGCCCTAAAAACCGCGCGTTCTTCCAACTTTGGCCACCAGTCCGGATGCTAAAGGTAAGAGGACCATTGCCATTCTTCTGCTACCCTCTGGCTTGTCAGATAACGCCTCCTGGCAAATTAAAATCCTACTAGAAAATATCCTACTAGATTTAACTTCTTTTTTTAAGTTCTCACACATTAAGATCTTTTCCAAATCCGCACAATTTACTTCCGCTAGTTTGGGCATGGTTTTGCCAATGCTTCAACTTCCAGTTGTTTGCAAAGAACACTACAGACACCAAACAACATGTCCAGGACCAGGGCAAGAAGATAGAGACATCCCCTCACCATCAGTCGTCGGAAGCTTACACCCGTGCCCCCAAAGTTCAACTGCGCACGCGACCTTCGCCCCTGCCTACCCCCCCCCTTCTTGCTGCCAAAGCAAGATGAAGACGTCTGGACGAAGGTCTTCAAGAAAAGATCTCTTAAGATCAAGAAAGAAAGAAAGAAAGAAAGAAAGAAAGAAAGAAAGAAAGAAAGAAAGAAAGAAAGAAAGAAAGAAAGAGAAAGTTCATCCTCAACCGCTGCCTTTCCCGGGATGGTGGGTGGGGCCCTCTTGCTACCTACTCCGATTTCAAGTGGAAACGATCTGGAGTTAATCTCTTACCCGGATCAGGGGCTTCTCCGTGGTTCCCAGACTGTCAGCCAGCAGCACTTCCTAGTGCGGGCCGAAGCCCGGAAGAGAGAGGAAAAGAGAGTCGCGAGCCCTCCGCAGTCTATAATGATTACCATCCTTTGGAGACGCGAGAAGCGAGAGAGCAACAGCCGCCGCCGCTCCGCTTGCAGCGCCAGGCTCCAAGCTCCAGCAGAGCCCAAACCCCAAGAAACAACAAGCGCCCTTGACCGAAGCCCAGGCATCGGCGGGCGGCTGTTACTATGTTTCTTTTTCTTTACGGTTGTGCGCGCCGGCGCGTGGCAGCGGGGAGCTGCTCTAGCTTTGTTTCCAAGCCGGTGAAGGCAGGCAGGCCTCGGCCCAGATTGTCACGGCTCTTCTCGACTCTCTCCAGGGCGAAGCTCGCGGGTCAACTTGACCTTCGGAGCAGCACGCACCTAAGCGCAAAGGAAAACATCAAACAAAACAAAACCCACCCACACCGCTTTGCTTTTGCTGCAGAGATGGAAGGAGTCGACGCCTGCTCTGGGTTCCGATTGCCCCAAGTGTCAGTGGAGGTCTTGCGGGACAAAAGCCGGGCGCGTCGGCTTCTCTCAACTTTCTGAACTTCGGATATAGGAGGGCCAAGTTAGGCTCTGCGAATGCAGCGCCTAGCTCTGCATAGGGTCCCTGCGTACTTATTTCGGAGCGACTGAACTATAGGGAAAGACTGAAGTTTACAAAACTTCTCTCCCCCCCGCCTTCCTCTGCGAGGATGTTCTGGAGACTGTTCCACAACAATCGATTTTTATCATTTTTTACTTTTGTATAATAAACTGATAGTGCAACCCCAACAGAGTGGCTGGGGCAACCCAATCAGATGGGCGGGGTACAAATATAATAACATAATAATAAAACAATAACAATAACAAAATCAAGCAAGCAAGCCCCTGGGTTGTAATCTAAACTGTCTCGTATGAGCTGCAGGATCCCGAATCGGAGGTTCCGTCACTATTACTGCCATGCCCCGCTCCCCCCCCCCCCAGCGCCACCATTTATAACAAATATAAATTAAAAGTTGTAGTGCAAAAGGTCGGACTAAACCGCTCCCTTCGCAAGATTGAAACGCGTCCTTCTTTGGCCGCAACCCCTCCCCCCAACCCCACGCATGCTTCCGAAGAGGGTGGGTGGGTTTATTTTGACCCTCTAGCGCCACCGTAAAACAAACAAGCCGGGCTCTCTTAAGGTGGGCGCGCCAAGTTCCAGAGTTGCGGTGCTTCCCCGGCAAAAGCAGAGCTTTTTGGGTTTTGTGTAGCCGCGGTGCAGGGGGACGACTGGAGGATGTGGGGAGAGGAGGAGGGGCCGGGGTGAGCGGCGACCCGCCAACACAAGAAGGTGCGGGAAGAGAAGAGGAAGTTTTAAAAAAAGGGGGAGGGATCCCTTCCGCGCCACCTTAAATGCTGCGCGGGTGCCGCTTCAATTCTGAGCCAGAAGCAGGTCCCCGTGGCCTGGCCCGGGTGGGGCGGAAGAGGCGAAGGGAGCGGCGCCCCCCCCCCCCAGGAAAAGGAGGGTGTAGAGCGGCTTCTTTTCCCCCTTCAGTCTATTAAATACCCCCCAAAGGGGCTGGGGTGGGGGCAACGGCTCCCGCGCCCCTTCACGGGGCACCGCAGCCGCTTCCGTCCCTCAAGGATGACAGTTTCGAGCGGGAGAAGCGTCGTCTCAGCTCTCTAACCACCGAGCGACACCACCATAATCTCTCCTCACGGCCGCCCCTGCTCGTTCCCGAAACAACAACAACAAAAGACCAACCCTCCCCCCCCCAACAAAGCGGCTCCCCAACCCCGGAGGTTTTCGGCCGCCTCACGAGCCGAGCCTCCCTCCCCCCACCCCACGCGACCCCTCACTCCACCCGCCGGACTCCTGGAACGCGCGCGCCGAAAAGAGGCACGCGGCGGCACGCGCGAACGCCGCTGCAGCCGCGAGATAGACCGTTATCAGGCTAAGGAGAAGGGGGGGGGGTGGTTGGTGGGAAGAACAGAAGGAGCGGGCGGCAGCGAATGTTTGTGTGTGTGTGGTTATTCCCTCGCGCGCTTTCTCCTCAGAACTGAGGCGGCGGTTGAGGCGGCTCCCGCAGCCCGCTCTCTCTCTCCCCCACCCCCTCATATACTCGGGGCGGTGGGGGGGGGCACACGCGGCTCCCTCTCCCTCTCGTGTGAGGGGTGGGGGCGCTTGTTTTGAGGCCTCGGGTCGCTGCGGGCCGGGGAAGGAGGCGCCCGGAATGGATCCTCCCGCCGGCCTCGTTTCCCTTCCGCCTCCTCGGGTGTCCCGGGCGCCCTCCCGCTCGGCGGTGGCGGCGGCTGCTGCTGCTGCTCTTCTCTCCTCGCTCGCTCGCTCCCTTCTGCCGACCCACCAGCCAACCTCTCTCTCCCGCCCCCCCCCGCCCCACCATTTCACACGCCTCTCCCTCCAACCCGGCCCCCTTCGCGTTACTTCTCTCGCTCCTTCTTTTCTCCTCCCCACCATTCCCGCCTCTCCCCGCCCGTCACTCCCCGCCCGGCGCCTTAAGTTTGCTGCTCTTCTGCCTCGCCCGCCTGTGTGCTTGCGTGAACCGCCGCGTGTCTTAAATTTATTATATATTTATTGGGCTTTAATTTCCTGCCAGGCGAGCGCCTCTCTCTCTCTCTCTCTCCCCTCTGCCTGCCTGCCTGCATGCAAACGGCAGTGCTGGCCGGAGCAGCAGCAACCGCAATTTGCGACCCCCCCCTTTTTTTGCAAAGAGGAAGGGCTCTATCCTGCCCCTAAGCTAACGTAGGGAGACTATTTTAAGGGAAGAGAGGAGGAGGAAGAAGAGGAGGAGGGGAAAAAAAGAAAAGAAAAGTAGGAGGGGAAGCAGAAGAAGAAGAAGAAGAAGAAGAAGGGAGGAAGCTGAGCTGTTATTTTGGATTCCAAGAGGAGGGAAGGAGGAAGCGAGCGAGGGAGGGGAAGGCATCACCACCAGAACCACACCAACCCTAAAGCGGGGTGGGGGGTGGGGAGGAAAACAAAAAACAAACAAACCCCAAAGCGAGGAAGGACAACCCCAGAAAAGGACTCACTTTGCTTGATGACTCAACGCAACTAATAATCATTTGTCTCCTCTCTGGCGAATCCCTCGTGTTGCTGCTTCTGCTGCTGCTGCTCTCACTGCCTGGCTGAGGGAGAGATTGAAAGTGACACATCGGGCGCTGCTTGCTTGCTCGGCGGCCACCAGAGCACCGGCTCCTGCTGCCTCTTCTCCTCGTTCGGGATAGCTTCTCTCTCTCCCCTCTTTAGAGGCAGCCTCTCCACCCCCTTCCCCCCTCCCCTCTTTGATTTCTCTCCCCCCACCACCTTTTTTTTTTGCTGAAGGTGAGAGAAATTAGTGTTTCCCTCCCTCTCTTCCTCGTCGATCCCACGGCTCTCTCGCGTCTTCTTTCGCATTCACTTCAACCTCGGGTGCCCTTTCGGGAAGAGCTCTTTCCTCAAAGCACCCAAGCCGACTCTGGCGCAAGACGGCGAGGCATCCTGACCTGGGAGCGCAAGCCTCTCCCCAAAAACCGTCGGGACTTGAGGTGGCGGTGGGTTGGGGGAGGCGAAATAGACGAGAAGAGAATAATAACGTGCAGAGAGGAACCAAGAAAACTTTCCACCCTGGATTCTCTACTTTTGATCCATGGACAGAGCCCAACTCAGCCAAGTTACGGACAGACTATAAGCAGTAAGTACTCCAGGAAAGCTCTCCGATATTCGCGGTGGTTGTCCTGAAAGATTTCTCTTAAGCAGCTAGGTCAAAGCAAACAAAATAATTTACGGATGTCTCTCGCTGTGACTGAGGTGCTTTTGGCTGAAATGTTGCTATTCTACATTACACTCCCATTTGTTTGTTTCTGTGTGACTCCGCAAACTGTTCCAGCCGTGGCTTTTCTCTTTTTTGGTTTTTGCTGCGCTACGTTGTGTAATCAAGCTTGAAAACTCAATCTGCTTGAGATAGCAGTTCGGCACAAAATATCGAACCGACCTGCCAATGCACATTCTAGCAAAGGGGAAATCCCGGAGGATGCAGGGATTTGCTCCTTGCCGAGCAAATTTGTACTTTCATGTTCCTTTGCCTAAGAATAAACAAAACAAAGCGGGAAAGAAGCAGCAAATAATAGACTTAAGGCATCGATTTCTAAGTGTGTTTAAAAGCAGAGAGGAAGATGCCTGGCACAACGCAGTATTTTTTTTAAAAAAAATGCTTTTTAAAAATTAAGTTTGGAAGTGGGGTTACATTTTTAAGTGTCCTTAGGTGTCAAAATAGGTCTGCCTGCTATTCCTTCCTAGTTCTCCCGGTACAGGACCCATTTTTAAATGTATTATTAGGTACCTAATTGAACCTCTTTACTGGTTCACACACCATCTGAAATGCATTAGTCTATTGAATACAGTACTGCGTACTCGCTTCTAAATAGATTTGTTTGCCCAAGCCCCTTGCTTTTCTAAATTGCACTCAACCCCAAAGACCGTAGCCTGTAAATAGCTTCGGTACTAGCAATAGCTTGGTTTATAAAGCTGAAGTTGAATGAATGATCAACTTCCGTGACCCTTACTTGTTAGCTGCCGGCTTGCAAGCAGCAGCATCGGAAGCGTGTTCACAAGTCAGGTGCAAAAGCGAAGCCTTCTGGCTAAGGTCCTCCATGCTTATGCAGATCGTTTTAATTCTGGCTTGAAGTACTCTTCCTTTTTTAATGTATATGTGATTAATTGATACATTCAGTTTGCATACTTATGAAGTAGTACTGCTCATTTCTTTTCTCCCTCTTCTTCTCTCTTTCTAGGTCCTTGCTCATTTTATTGTGATCTGCCTGTGGGAACATTGTCTCCAACTCAAAGTAGTATGGACCGGAGAAGTGAGAGTCCCTGTCTAAGGGACAGCCCAGACAGAGGGAGCGGCAGCCCTGATGTCAAAGGTCCTCCCCCTGTGAAGGTGGCCAGACTTGAACAGAATGGCAGCCCTATGGGAGCCCGAGGGAGGCCCAATGGCTCTGTCACCAAATCAGTGGGAGGTAACAAACCTAGTAGAACTAATGTATACATAACAGGCTGACGGCTGTGTTACAATGGCACAGGGTGTCAGGGTTCAGGTTGGTGAAGCTTGAGTGTCTCTTGGTGTAGGGTTACAGGAAGAAAGTCAGTGGCAGACTGCTAATGTCCCTCTTGCTTCTTTCATCAGTAACCAACAGCCTCATTATGGTTAAACAGGAAAGTGGTTTATACAGAAGGTGGCATATTTTGGGCATGTTGCCACTGTGTATGAGGTGTTAGCTGGTTATGTCACTGTTAGAGTTCTTAGCTTTTCCTGGAAAGCTTAAAGGTGTTCCGTTCTCAGCCCCTGTGTTAGAAGGACATATAAAATGTTTTGGGGTTTTTGTTTTTTGTTTTGCTTTTGTTCTGGGTTGCTTTCTAAATACTGTAGTGGCTTTTTTGCATTGTTACTGTATTTGGATCATGGGACAAAGATATTAGTTCTTTAACTCAATTAAAAAGGATCTTAATTATATCCCCAGTATTTTACAGTATAACTGGAAGCTAATTTATAATATTTTATAGAAGTTTTGGAATTGTAAAGTTAAACTTATCTTAGTTGTATCTCAGAAAGCGGTTTTTTTTTTAGTCTTGTAACGGGGAAAATCTAGTCATTTTCGTAGCTAAGAATGCATGGAGAAAAAGAATTCGTTCTTCAATAGTTTATGAATGGCGCGTTTCCAAATAGGAGTAAATTGCTGTACTATACACCTTATGAGTCTAGTTTATTTGCCGTACTGTTACAGTACCTATTACTAGTCTAGCTTATTTGAGGTTTATGGAATCTAGCTGAGTAGCTTAATGATGTTCTAGGGTTGTGATCCCAACATGCTTACTTGGAAGAAAACTTTACATAGCAATCAGTAAAATATAATACCAAGTAAATGTACAAGATAATAACTTTAAAGAATACTCTCCGAAACAAAATGATATATTTTTTTCCTTTTATGGACGGTTGCTAGAGTGATTTTTTAAATGCACTGATAGAATTGTTGGACAGTGTATATATCATTTTTTTCTAGATACTCTTTCTTCCTTTTTCTGTGGTGTGATTTCAGTGTCTCAAGTAGATGACTTAAAATCCCAAACATGCAGCTGCTTAAAGATCTTTAGTTCTAAATGTCATGATTTCTCACTTCTTTTACCTTATCTTTGGACCCAGATATAAGTGCAGGATCTAATATTTCTGCACAGTTTCTAAAGAAGAAGAAATGCATATAAAACAGGTTGTTCTGCAAAATATGTTAACATATTATAATGCTTATGGTCAAAAATCTTATTGCATAGGAAGAAATGCAAGAAAACAGAGCATAATACCATCACACTGCTTTTAACTAAACATTTCTTGCCCAGTGGGATTAGTAATCGCCAAAGATTGTTAAGAAGCTGTAGCTTGAGGTTATCTTCTTCCCCTAAGTTAGTTATCTGTACATTCTAAGATAATCTTGAGTAAAGACAGCTAATAGTGGATACAAAAGTTTAGACAATGCTTAGAGAGTTGGTGAATGAATCTTTTTCTCACTGTTGCTCTTATCAATTTGTGTTTAATTAAATATTATGTTAGAAAGAAAGTTTAAAAAGTAATAATGGAGTACTTGTGGATTTACTGCTGACTAAATCTTTCTGTAAATCTTTCGAGATATGCCCTGCAATAGCAGGGGGCTATTTGAAGCATTATTGCTTTTTAAGAAATGGTTTGCGGGTTTGCGTTAATGTCTTTTGGGCTTCTAATTTACCCTGAGGTGTGTGGGGGAGGCTTATTTTTAAATTTTGGCCTATGTATGTTTCCAAATTGTTTCAGTGCTTTGCCACAAGAAGGTTACAACAGTTTGTGATATCAAACTGTTCAAACTGTAGACGTTCAGTCTTGTGATGTTGGATAGGGGATTTTATTCAGTTTTACATGAAGACTTTCATTACTCAAGGCCAGCTCCTAAGGGGTTATCTTTTTATGAACTGCTGATACATTTTTTCTGTTAACTTCTTATTTCATAAAGTTTCTTGTAGTCCTTGTTGGCTAGTGTTCCATTTTTATGTAAGAATGAATTTTTTTTTATTTCTCAACTCAGCAATACATATTTTTTAAAGTAATTTTAAGTCCTACATCTTGGTAGGGCAATGTTTGTTTTATATTGATCATCATTTTATATTAAACTCTTCTAGGATAACTAGCTTAACTGTCTCATGAAAGGCTTTTTGCTACAGCCCTTTATAAAACTATTTTAGAAAAAAGTGACCACACTTTTCAGTACAAATCACAACATGGCTTTAAAAGATGTATTGCAATGGTATGAAAGTTGTACCTTTACTGTAACTGTAACACTCAAATATGATTTTTATAGAGGTGAAAATAGTTATACCAAAAAGGAAAACTAAGGCCATATGTAAAAATCTCTGGCCTATGAAAGTTAGTTAACAAGATAATATCTAGTTATGTTAATATTCAACATGTAGTATAGTTAAAAGACTTTCCAAGATTTTTCATCTATGGTGGGTTTGATATTTAATGAAAAGCTGAGGAAAGTTCCCGAATTTCACATTAAAAATAGCATGACTATAGAATCTTAGTTCTCTTGTGTCTCTTTGGGGGGAAAGTAGATAACACATGGATTATCACTATGTTCTATTTGATTAATGAGTTAAATGATCTGAAGACACAGCCAAGTGATGAACTTATATTGCTAGACTTATTATTTTTAGAATTCCTTATTCTTTATAATGATATCTCTAAGCAAAGGCAAAAACTGGTAAGGATATGCAATTGTACTTCACTGTTTTTTTGGGAGGGGAAGGCATGGTAAATGAGATTTTACGGGAAGTTGTTCTGAAACTAGTGGCATAATAGCTGTTCTAGAGTGAAACATTTTTTGACATTGGGAAGAGAGATAAAAGTCTTGAAAAATCCTAAACAAATGTTAAGCAGGGTGTGGTAGAAGTAAGTTTTCCTGGGGGCTTAAAAACCTTTTACTATTTACAGTGTTAATTTTAGTTGAAGTAGTCAGGGTTAACTTTTTTTGCCTTAGGTATTCTAGCACGTCCCGCAGTTACCTAAGTAGTATGTTTTAAACATCTATGTAATAAAACAGAAGTGCTGTGATACTCATGATTGGCAGTTTTTATAGTGAGACTGTGGGAGAAAAAGGCGAATATCTCTTTAAAACACATATGACGCCTGGGAGAGAGGTTAAAGCAAGCAAGAGCTCTGTGGTGTTGACAGCTTTATATCCCTGCTGGGTAACATTCACTTACTAGAATTGGCGTCCCCTCTCAGTTAGTAATTCGCTCCATAAGGATTTTGAAAAAGGATGATTAATGGCCAGGAAACTCAGATTTGTAAAAATCCTGATTAAAATGTATCTGTGTTCACGATTCTTCAATTCTCATGTGTATTTACATTTTATTAGTCTTTAAGAGATGGAAAATCAGTCTGAAGAACTGAAGTAAAAACTGTGCTTAATAATTAAGGCTATGATCCTAACTTTACTGATTTAGAAGTGAGTTCTGTTAAAATCAGTGGGGGTTACTTAAGACAAATCTTCTATTTTGTCCTTTGGTGAAATAAACTGAAATATAGAATCCACTAGCGCCAAATGCTGATAGTATATAGTATATAATAGTAGGATATTTCACCTGTATCAATTGATTCCTATAGTGGTGGTAGAAGCTTGAAGTGCATCTTTTTTACAATGTTAATACTGATTAAAAAACTATTAGAAATTTACCTAAATAGAAGTCGAGGGGCGGTGGTGGCGTGTTTAACAAAGTTATATTTTAATATTTTATTGGAAGACCAACCTTTTGTGATTTCTCAGTGGGCTATATAAAATAAATGATATCCTTTACAGTTTAAATGCTAAGAGAAATACTGTACACCTATTTTGATACAGCTGTTTTGATTCAGTTCCTGTCTTTTGGAAGTTAAATATAGGTACACTTCTTAATCTGGTTCAGTGTTTATCAGATAATTATGTTTTAAAAAGCTAGCAGAATAATTCATAGCTAGGCCTTATTGGTGTTAACTCAGAATAAAAGTCCCAGTGCATTCAGTGGGAGTTACTTCAAGAGAAGGTTGAACATGGTTGCAGTGTTAGATACCAAACATGAAGCCCAGTCTTATGAATATTTCCTTAAGTGTCATTGAAGCCAGTGTTTCTTACATCCAAGTAGAATTACATCCTTTGTTTTCAGGCCTAGCATACTACTGTTGACAGCAGTAACATATAAGTAATTACTACTACTAGTAGAACCAGGTGTAGGGGTAGGTTGTGACCCTTTATTACTGTTGACAAATATAATGATGGGGAAATCAAGGTTAATGTTTGAAGCATTCATATAGAACACATTGATCAGAGCATTGATATAACTTGTGTGACAACTGTTAATGTGATTTACTGGTAGAGAATAATACTTTGTATTTCATTACTGTTCCTTCTATTCATTGTAACTGTGTGAGAGGTATATTGCATTTCCTTATATTTCTAAAGGTTGAATATACCTTGATAATGAAAGCTAGTTCAAATGACAAAGACAGATTTACTCTTGCAGAAATCTGGATTACATGAATTTTATATAACGTGTTGGGTAATACACATTTTTTTAAAAAATAGTGCATGTTAACATTTTAAAAAGTATTGATTCACACACACACACACACACACACACACACACACACACACACACACACATATATGTTACAAAACTAAACCCTCTAAAGGGTATTGCTCTTTGGATAGTATAATGTGTTCTATACTTTTTTACATCCGTCTTTCTTTTAAACATGAACATTGCATACACTTGGAGTCACCTAGTATGCCATCTTCTTTCTCCCAGTGAGAGAATAGTTTTCTGTGATTTCTGTACTAATAGCAAATCTGTAGTTGATTTGGTTTCAAAATATTTGCAGCTCAACATCCACAAAAATATAAAATATCATCCAATGAGGAGTCATCTAGGATCATTTTGGAACATTTTACTTGCAATGTTCTTCATAAAGTTGTAACCATAAGAGATTTGAAACATTAGTATGTTTGCTTATACTTTGGGAAAATTGGATCAGATACTTACTTGGAAGTAAATCCCAGTGATTTCAATAGAATGTATGACTGTTAATGTTTTGAGAAACACAGTCATGTTTTGGATTTAGGTGCAGAGTAAATTGTCTAGTCAGGCTTTACATTGCTTGTCTATCTGCATGTGCATTAAATTCACGTGATTAGAAGTGTAGCTGAGTTGACTGGGAGAAGCATGCTTAGGATCAAGACCAATATAATATTTTTCCAAACTTCTCTGTTAATCAGAGCCCATTAACTCCTTTATTTCCCTAGAAAGTGAGCAGATCTGTAGGGTTTTTTTGTATGGATAGCTGTAGGAAGAGGAGTAAGGAGTCCAAGTCTACTGTACATGCATTCTGGTGCTAACATCTATTTTAAGTTTAAATGATTTCTTAGTACATAGCACTGGGGCTCTAGTGTCAGCAGAAGTACATGGAGTAGACTAACTCTGTGCCTTCCACTCTTGCACTAAAAAATTAAATCTATTAGTAGCTTATCTGCTGAAAAGTGGTCAATGTAGCCTATCTGTGTATACAATAAAGTATACAAAGGGTAACATTTTCTCCAATGCACATTAACGTGATAGTGGAATGCATTGTATCACCTGTGCAAGAAATGTATTTTAATAATGCTTTATAAATCTTGATGTTAATTTTTTACGCTGAAACTGTGCACTTAGAAGTTGGAGAAAAAAAGTGGTGCTTTGTAAAAGGTATACTGTATAATATTTTGACAGACCTATATTCTGTAGGACTTCAGAGCTGGGCAAAGTGCGACAGTAATGGCAATATAATGTAGAATGTATGCTGTTATAATTCTGAGCTAATTTATTGTTACCAAAGCAAGCCACAGAAAAAACCCCTTACGGTAGTATAGTAATCATGAAAGTGCAACAATGAAACAATGCATCATCATTATTGTTAATGAAATTCATTTTCTCTTTGGGAATAACTGAAAATTATGTGGAATAAGTGAAAATTATTAGGAAAGCATTAGGCCATTATAACCGAAGACATTAAGTAGACTAATCTAGTTCCATATCATATGACGTTGGGTTACTCCTACGGATTATTTACCGGGTGCTTTTCAGTAACGGTCAACAGCATTTTAAGATTAAAATACCATCTTTTAGGGTACTAGGGCTCAGCTCTTGCCTGTCTAATGGTGCTTTACAATCCAAGATAGTGCTCAGCTGACACAACGTGTGTACAGTATGTGACAGCACCCTCTGAAAGAGAAAGTGCTCATTTGGCAACACAGAATATTAACTTTGAACTATAGTGTGTGCTTAGCTGCCCCCCCCCGATAAATGATGAATCAATCCTATGTTAATTGATTCCTACTGTATAAACTCCTCAGAAACAGATGCACTTTCATATGAAGACATTCTATAAGTGAAACTGTTTTAAGAGTTAAAGCCGCAGCTGACAAACATTTGAGAAACTAAAGATTTCAGAGAAATGTACTTAATTATCTCTCCCGTGCTGCATTTTCCCACCATATTTAAGTTGAGCATTCATCAGGGAGTATTAAGCATTGATCTTGTGTTTGTGAAGAATAAGTTTCAGTTAATTTGGAATGCAGAAAAAGAGGATCCGCATTGTGCAAGGCTTCCTCTATTATCATATCTTTTTAAAGATTAGCACTAATATTTTCTTTTAGGGCCTTCATTATGTCAAATGTATTAACAGTATCAATTATAAAATTAGTATATTTATGTCAATTTTGCAACAGTATTGGGGAAATAAGTTCAGTAGGCTTTCTATTCTCTAAACTTACTTTGATTGCTTTGAACGTATTGTCTCTGCTTGTTCATAGCAATGCATGAGTTGTCCAACAAATTGATTCCCCAAGTGATATAATATTTACTTTGTACCAAATAATTCCCCCCCCTCTATAACTTTTAATTTTTACAAGTGTTTGATGCAAAAATATTTAAGATTAAAAATTAATTTTGCTAATGAGACAAGTAGAGGATATTTTTAGAGGTGTTCTGCTCTTTAGGGATTTAACACAACTGTCTTACAGTAATGTCAATAATTTAATGAAAATCTGTGCAATCTTAGACACAAAAGCCGTAGAATATAAGTTACAGGTAGGTAGCCGTGTTGGTCTGGCGTAGTCGAAACAAAATAAAAAAATTCCTTCCAGTAGCACCTTAGAGACCAACTAAGTTCGTCATTGGTATGAGCTTTCGTGTGTCTGAAGAAGTGTGCATGCACATGAAAGCTCATCATACCAATGACAAACTTAGTTGGTCTCTAAGGTGCTACAGGAAGGAATTTTTTTTTATTTTGTTTACAATATAAGGACTGTTTTACATGTAATGGGTTAGGGAAATGAATGAGTTTACCACATGTTTTAGTGAGTAAAAAGTAAAGTGCAAGGCAGCTGTGTGTGTATACACATGTGCATGTTCTGTGCAGAGCTACAGTTAGCATTGTGTGTTAGTGGTAGTGAAACTAATGTAGGCATTTTTCAAGTTATGGCATTCACTGGAAAAATGCAGTAAACTGGTTTGTGTACTGCTTTGAGATACAAACCATTTATTGGTGGATGTTTGATGCAGTTAGAATTGTTTACATGTCTCAATAAAAAATGAATTGGACCGTTTCCCCAGGTTTTAGGTTGTTAAAGATTGCTGTGCTGTTAGAAATTGATAATTCTATGTGTGTTCAGTAGGACTAGAAATATACTTGCTATCATATGACTTGCTTCTTTGCAGTTTATGAGCAGTCATTCATGCCTTTCAGTAGTTATTACTGAAACTGTGGTCAAATGTTCCTATGTTGTATCTAGAGATAGCAGGATTATGCATAATATAATATAATATTTACAACTGCACAAAATAGAATTTCAGTTAAAGATGAAACATACAAAAGGAGTCTTAGGGTGGTATCCAATAATGCACTTCCATTAGTACAATATTTCCCACTCATGCAGCACAACTTCCCCTCCCTCTCCACTACCCATGCACCCTTCCTAAATTTGGTACAAATTTAGGGAGTGCATAGAGCGGGGGAGTTTTGTTGAATAGACGAAAATCTATTTGCTAACAGAAGCACATTGATGCATTCTACTCCTTAAACAATAGCTGGTTGACATAATACATCACCCCCAATGATTCCAGATGTGAATCAGGTAGATATGGATATGGAAGACATTTGTTTTCCAGCAGTTTTTCTAACTGGTTTACTGCCCTGTTCCCATATTAGCCTGGTTTGCGTATAATGCTAAACCATGGTTTAGAGCAGGCATCCCCAAACTTCGGCACTCCAGATGTTTTGGACTACAATTCCCATCATCCCTGACCACTGGTCCTGTTAGCTAGGGATCATGGGAGTTGTAGGCCCAAACATCTGGAGGGCCGCAATTTGGGGATGCCTGGTTTAGAGTTATATATGCATAAGCAGGAAGGAACCTTGCTCTTGCATAGTTCCTCACTTCCTGCCTCCTGTGCAACTGCAAGAAGGACTTAACAGGTATTTAGTTTCAATTTTCAATTTATCCTGACTTGTGTCATATGTACCAGAGATAGTGGTTTAAAACAAACTCTACTTAGTTAAACAAGCCAGCTTCAAAACCCATAGTTCCAAGTTGGTTTGTTTTGATGCTGACCAGAATTTGTTTTAAACCATGAACGTTGGTTCCTCTGATATGACAAGCTAGGATTAGTGGAAAGTGAAACTAAACTCTGTTAAAGTCTTCTCCCAAGCTCAAGGGAGAAAGAAGGAAGAAAGCATTTGAGCCTGAGACTTTCCTTAGGTTCCTTCCTGATTGTGCAAGTGGTGCCAAGCTGTGGTCATTATGTTGATCCATGCAAATGTGCACCCATGGGCAGTCTGTGTACATGGAGAACAAATGTATTGTGTGAGCTAACTCTTAGTATCCACACCCATATTTTATATAATCATTCTGCATAGTAAAATTGGAGATGTATGGAGACTTCGATGAAAAGAAACTTGAGTCCTAGGAAATATGTTTAAGATCATAACCTACAACCGTATAGCTGGAAGTTAGTTACATTTAAAACAATGGAAATAGGTTCCCACATCACATTTTTAAAGATACAAGGTGTCATTGTTATCTGGCTAATATTTACTTGATACATGACACTGTTTCTTTGGTAAACAAATAAACTTGTTTTCAATAACTTGATTTGCAGTTTTTCATAACATGTAAGTGTTGGGCCTAGAAGCTACTTAGTTTAGCTCTAAGATATGTGGTTTAGGCTGCAAACCTATTCACATTTACGTAGGTGTAAGACACATTGAAATTAGTGTGGCATTAGTTCTGAGTTTATGTGGGCAGGATTGCACTGTTAGTTGGACTAATATTAGACAATATAATAAAAGTATTGTGAGAAAATTTTCTTTGTTGTTTAGCATATTTATTTGTCAATAGGTTTCTGGGTTTTTATTTCATTCCATGTAAAGGTATTTAGGATTATGTTTAGGATCTTCCTTTTAAAAGATAAATATTGCTGATGCAGTCATACTACAAATGAAGCATGCCCTTTGAATAACCTATATTTTAAAAAGGAAAATAAAATCATATTTTTATGTGATGTGCCTTTCCATTATTTATATGTTTCAACTGAATATGCATCTCTCTTAGATTTGCTATTTTGTATTTTATTGGCTATTAAGGAATAAAATTCTCACTTATGAGTTATGCATTACTTTGCAGTAAAAGGTGCCTTTCATAATGTCTTTTCCCAACTTACAAATAACTTTTTTGCCATAATACTCACATGCTAGCAGAGCAACATGATAGATGTCTCCTTAAGTGTCGTAGTAAAAGAAAATGACTTGAATTTTGAGGCTGTGGATAGTTTATGTTGTTTTGGACCAATTTCCCAAGCAGTGATCGAAAACAGATTACAATAACAATTATACAGTCAGAAGATGCAATATCCATTTCTGTTTTAATTGGGTGAAAGAATAATAAAAACATCATTAAGAAAAATGAGATGGACCTGTCACATAGTCTACCAATTTTTAGACTTTGAGAAAATACAGAGTAACTGAACTGATGTTTAGTTTACTTCATCTTGTTAGCTAAAATCTGTATTTATGGTAGAAAATATGTGACGTGCTCACAGACATGGACAAGTTTTTAGTAACTGCTGTTATTAAGATTTTAAAGTAGAGGTGAAATAATTGGGCTTATGCCTTTCACATTCAGTGAGAGGAAGCACTTCCTGTTGCCAGTTTAATTCCCCCTCCCCTTTGTTCATTACAACTTGATCCATTTGTTATCTGCCAGCTTTATGAAATGGAAGGAATATCTGAGTGGTGGAGACAGTGAAGTTTTCTTCCCAAAATGTTTGGATCCTAACTTTTGTTCCATGAATAGAAAATAATTCAAATTCATGGGACAGGGCTATTCTGCCTTACCCATCCCTCTGCAGACTCCAGGTCCCTGAAAATATGCTCCTGGTTGTTGGATGGTGCAGGATTTGGTGCAGCAAGCTACAGATGGATGGAGAGTTCATAAAAACGTATCCTTATTACACAAACAGAGGAGCAACTAGGATGTAAACTATTGTACACTATTCTTAGCTCTTTGTACTAATTCATGCAGGTACTTTTTGTGCTCCATCTCTCCACCCCACCACTGCAACCTTTCTCTCCACAAATGTACAGTGTGAAAGCTGTTGTCTGAGTGGACTCAGTTCCCAGTTTAGTGGGCTCAGTTCCCAGTTTAGTATGGTATTGCAAACTGTTGAAGTACTGAAGCTGCGCCTGCCTGTGGTGTAGCATTCAGCTGACCTCTTGACCAGTGACTACCTGCATTTTTCCTCTGTGGGGATAGAAGAAAAGCTCTCAAAGTGGTGGCTATAAACAAGTCCTGCATCTAGATCAACTGAATTAATAATAATTAGGCATAAAGTAAGTTCCCTGGCAAACTGTAAGCTTTGTTATGATGAAGTTATTTGCAAACTTCCCAGTAAAGTGGGTGTGCTTGCTTATTTCAGAGATTTCCAAACTTTTTATGTTGGTGAAACATTTTTAGACATGCATCATTTCATGACACAGTAATTCAGTTTTACTAGCAAATCGGAGGTTAAACTTACCCTTTTCCAGCCCCAGGAGGAGCATGGGGAGCATTCGCGCGACACACCTACACACTGCAGCCGACAGACAAACGTGTCTCGACAGACTGTTTGGAAAGCTTTGGCTTATTTGTTGGTTGAACTCTGTAAGCCCTTAAAACTGACATGATCCTCCCCAATCTCTTAAAAATAGTATTTGCCAAACTGTACACCAGAAAATTGTAATACGTGCAATATTCAGTTATGATGCAATAATTTACCAGTATCATACAGCATAACAAAAGTGTTGTGCTGGAAATAAAGGGTGATTATTTCTCATAAAATAGGGAAAATGAAAGATATTAAAGCTATCTTATTACTAACAGATTCTATTAATACCACATAAGGATGTAGTACATCTTGTACTTTATTGTACTTCATTATTCTAATACAAAATAAAAAGGCTCAGTTTCTCTATAAAGGTACAACTTGCTGCCTGCTTTCTCTGACTTTTGCTGTGTTTTAGTTTGGACATGCACACTGTATCCCAAATTCTTATAAACTATTAATCAATATCAGATCAATAGGGTTTGCTTTTCTCCTAACTAAGAGATTGCCATACATGTTGCTTTTGAGAGATGAGTCTTTTATATACCAATTCTATCCCTTTTGAGATTACAAGAGGATCATTTGGAATGTTATATCTAGTAGTATTTTGGATTTCTGTTATTTCCAAATTTCGATGTATTAGTCTAGGAGTATGTCCAAAAATGTAAAACATTGCCCTCAAAGCCCTAGAGTGTCAACATTTATCACTGACATTTGGGAATATTGTACTTAATTGTGTTGGTGTAAATACTAACTAAATAACAATGTGTAGAAATTCCCCTTAAAGTTTATAAGCATTTTCCCAAATCCATTTTCAGATTTCCTGTTGCATTTCTTTTGCAAGATCCCTTTTGTTTGATCTGAATTTATAGTTGGTTCCAAATTAGCTTGAATTTTATCCATACAACCTAATGCATTGTTTGATTGCCCAGAATTATTATTTCAAGTTCCGTGCAGTATCACAATAAACCCATATATTACTAATGATTGTATAATTATGTATTTGACTTGATATTGAAAGGTGAGGTATGTGTTGATTTCTTCCTGAATTGACTTTTAAGTGTTCCTGCCACTTAGAAAAATGGTGCCATGAGAGGGCAAGATTAGGAAGAAAGGAGCCTTCCCATTGGGGTGTTTAGACTGCAGAATATATGGTGGCTCAGAATATGATTTAGTGTAGCGTTCCTTGGTTCCTAGGCTGGCAAAGTATAGAACCATATTTTACTTGTGATCTAAAATGAGGCCTTTCAGAATACCAATTTCCTTGTACAGTAATCCAAGATCTTTATAGCACAGTTCAGGTGGAGACTAGGCAGAGATAAAAGCAGGTTGTATAGTATGAAGGTGATCTCATGGAACATTTATCCTTACATTTCAGGCTAGGAGCTTTTGGAGTCTAGAAACAGAATTGTTTAGTGTATTGTGCAGATGATTCAGATCATAATGGCAGTACTTTGTGAGCAAACTCGTCACAGTTAATTTGAGGATATTTCTACAAGCAACAGCATTATGCACATACCAGCAAACTGATTTTCTGAATGTTCATATACATATCGTAGTTCAGAATATGTATGTTGCTGTTCATTCAGCTTGCATAGAACTGAACGATAATAATACTTTGAATCCTTTGATGAAAAGTTAACTAATAAACTTTTGTTTGCAAATTCAAGGACACTCACAAGTTAAATGAACAAGGTGTGAAATGAATGTTATTAACATCTGTTGCTGCAAGACCATTACCTATAGGGAAAATAGGGTAATAGTCTTCGAAATTGATTATAGTAGCTGCCATATAATGTCTGGCTTTTTTATTTTTCATTTTGGGGAAGTAGACATAGAACATAGTGACTGATAGGCAAATACATGTATGTTTGGAGTAAAAAAACTTTTAAAATATAAATTCTTCAGGATCATGCTTGGCACCATAAATATGCAGAGCTAAGACTCACCTTGGTAAAGTATACAAGAGTGCCCCTGAGGATTTATTTTTTATATGCATTGGACTCAATAAACCTCTGTGCACCTGGAGGCTTTCTCCCTTCTTTTCCTGTTCTTGATATCTTCCCATGTTTTCCTTTTTCTCTGTTAGGTAAATATAACCTAGTTTACATATGTATAACTGAATTGTGCCAAGGCAGCCATAAGCTTGGGAGCAATGGTGAGAGGAGAGTAGGAAGAGATAAAGAATTACTGCCCAACCTAGGGCCAGACCCTGGTAACCATGCAGTTCAGATGGCTTAGAAGCAACTCAAGGGACAAAGCAAAATAATTAGTATTTGGAATATATTAATTGGGTTGGTTTATATGTAATGACAAAAGCACTTTGAGATTTTTTTCTTTAAAATATGAAGCGGTACTGTATAGAAATGAAATGGGGGGGGATTGTAGTATGGCATTAAGTGATCAAGCTCTATGCTTATGTGCTTCTTTCTTCCCTTGGATAGGTTGCCCAACTTTGGATGTAATGACAGACTCTGGTTTGACACTAAATTGGAAGGGAGGAGGGAGGGAGAGGGAGAAAATTGGAGTATGTGAAGAGAGAAGGGGACACATGTGCTAAGGCCAACGATGTGGGTTTTCTTGAAATTTTTGGATAGAAAAAAATGCCAGAAAACCTTTCTTTTCAAATTAACATAATTAATGTAATTTGCACCATAAGTTTTTTAGTTTGCATCAGAAATTTTTCTGATGCCCTAGAGCATGAACTAATTTAGCATGTTTATTTTACTTGTATTCAGTAAACAAAGCTAAAAACTTTGAAACTCGTTAAAGTTAAGAACATTGCTACTAACAATATACCACAGTTTCTATAGCCTACATATAGTAGGGGTATTTAAAATGAGAGCCATCATAGCAATCCACAGTTAAATGTAGAAGTTTGTAAATATGTCCTCTTTTTTCAAAGTATAGCAACCCTAACACTGGAAAATCTTCCACTCCACATTGCTGACTATAGCCTAATGATAAAGCTCTGTAGCCATCATGCTATGACTGTACCAACATGCTCCAAATCATGCTTTATTGTTGCATTTAAAATGGCCCACAGTGCTCTAAATTAATAGTGCTTCCCTTCATCACTTCACTTACCGGTACATTTCCTTCTCATGAGCCATATGCCTTCATTAGGTTCTATTTTACTGCTGGGTGCTATGTAGTCATTGGTCAAATACAATCAGGTATTTAAAGCAGGAGTGTTTTTAGAAGTCCTTAATTGTTTTTAAATATGTTTTTATTTTATTGTTACTTGTACTGTTTTACCACCATGTTTTGCCGTTGTGTGCTCTTTTGGAAAGAAAGACAGGATAGAAGTTTAATAAAAATAAAATAAAATACCCTTGGTTTTGGAGCCTGAACAAGCCCCCTCAGCTAAATTTTCTGCCTCCCACCCCAATTTTTGTGATAGTGGGAAAAGTTATATTTAAAAGTAGACATATTGGTAGGGTGTGCTAATCTCAGGGCCCCAATGCAGTTGTAAATCTCTCTTTCCCTCAGATTGATTGAGTAGAAAGGGGGCAATAGCCCCCTCAGCTGATTTGCACAGGATTGTGTCTCTGTGTGTATGTTTACCTGTGTATGTGTTTGTGTGTGACCATACCCACCCCTGGCATGTGGCACCCAGAGGGTTGGTCAAAGACTAATGTTGTTCTTAGACTAAAAAGGGTTAGCCACCACTGAGTTAAATCACCATTTAAAAATAATTATGACAAAGGATATGAGTTGCAAAACCAAATGAAGTTGATTGTTTTGGAACAATGAAATCAAATTTCTGTACTTTTGTAATCAACCATTATTTACATTTTTTGTAGCAAATAGAGCTTGGTTTTTATTAGAATGGTAGGAGATACTTAAACAGCTGCAATTTTATTTCAACTGAAATTCAGCTAACAAAGCACACAACATCCATAAAAGGCTTCAGTTTTTAAATGTGATGGTGTCTTAAGGCATAGAGCAGAGGGTGCCTGCTCCTAAACAAAGTGTGTATACATGTATACATACCCAGATTCCTGCAGGTATGGAAAGCAAGGGACCCTTAATCTTGCCTTTGTTGAGGTCATATCATGTTAAAAATAAATAATTAGACACCAATGATATGAGAGCATTATGACTAAGATAAAATACCACCAAACTACAGTACATCATGAGCAACACAATGCTCTTGGACTTGGGGTAGCAGGCCCACATGGAAGACAAGGATGAAAAGAATGTGTGGGGGGTGTTGTGTGTGAATTATGGGTTGGTGAAGAGGGGGATTTCCATTTCAATTGCTTTGGAAGGAGGAGCAGGGATGCTGGCTCTCCCTCTGACCTTGCTGCGGAGTTGAGAGGGCTTTGATCAGTGGAGTGGGGAAGCTGTTGCAGTCCTGTTGCCTGGAACCAGGTGCCACGTTTGCAGATGGGAGCAGACCCACCCACCCACTTGAAAACTCGACATTCCCACAAGGCAAGAGAGCCTCATGAGTGAACGTGTCATACCTTGTCTTTAAAAGCTTGGCAGGAGGGATGGGGAAACTTGGTGGGCCATCTTTGTCATTTCCCTTCAGTTTGGAACTTTCTGCCCTGCTCCTGAGTGCACTGTGTCTGCTGCTGAGCTTGTGCCATCACTTGCCTGAATAAAGATCTATTTGTTTTGCTCTTTCAGGTAAAACACCTGTGTCTGGATTTGTTGGGTGGGAGCCAGGACCTAGTATTTGTCTGGGGAGTTTGGTAGTTCAGTCCCCCAGATTCTCTACTTGTTGTTGGACTACAGCTCCTATCCTCCCTGACCATTGGCCATGCAGGCTGGAGATGTTGGGAATTTTAGTCCAACAATACATGGAGTGCCAAAGGTTTTTTTCCCAACCCTGCAATATAATATATTGTATAGTAGAAAAATCTGCTAATAATAATAATTCACTAAACTTGCTTTTTAAAATCAACAGGGTATTCTAGTCTCTTAAGATGTGGATAGTTTCTTCACTTTTCTTTCTTTCGGAAAAAGCTTTTACTGTAAACTTACATATGATGACATCCTAATATTTCAGTACAAGGTCTATTTGTAGTTGCACTTTTAAGACATTGTAACATGACCATTAAAATTAATTGTGGGTAGAATCTGGCATAGAAATTGGCATTTAAAAATTATAGCTGTGCAGGGAATTCTCTTTAATTCTCTCACCCTGAACCATTTTTTTAAATGCCATGGGCATCAAAAGCACTAGTATATATTAAATAGGAGGTTTTATAAAAACATCTAAGGTACGGTACTAGTTCTAAAATGGCGTCACTCTTTTGAAGTGAAATATTAGTATATTTTCCATTAGTTCATGTTATTATATATAGTAGTGTGGGATATTTGTAAAACAACAAATGAAATGGCTAAGTTGTATTAAGAAATAACTAATGTTATGTTATGTTATGTTATGTTATGTTATGTTATGTTATGTTTTTAACATGCATTTTTTCAGGGCCATAGCCTGCCTTTGCATGTGGAGACCCTCTATCCCAGGCCTAGAAATAAATTCAGACATGACTCGTATTTTTGGTTTGGTTTTTGGCAGAATTTAGGCCACAACTTTATTGATTACAAATCAAATGAGTGGTTGCATAGGCTCTGGTTCGACTAGCTACCTAGGGTAGCACTGACTCAGGGCACACCTGGAGTCAGCAGCCAGGTACACACCTGGGGCGGGGTTAACCAATTGGCGTGCGCCAGCCGGACCCTGATTCCCCCACGTGTGCCCAGAACACTGGATTAGGGCACCCCTGCTTGGGGGGATACCAACCATCGGTCCATGGATTCCCTTAAGAGGAATACCTGAATATATAATTATAGGATGGTAAGGGATCATACCGCCCTATCAGCATGAACCAGAGCCTATCTGCCAACCTTACAAGTTGTGACAATTTGCTATGCGGCAGGTGAAACCCAAATGGCAACAGCCAATCAGCCAAGTGGGGAAAATTCTTGTCGTGCCCCTGCAGCAATGGCAGACGACACACGACGGCATAGCAAGGTCAAGCGAAAGCCCTAAAATTAGGGAGCGGTGGTCGGGTGTTCTCAACCGGAGAAGGAGGGTCTCTACGGTGAGCTCAGCATTTAAGTACTGGTCCATCTGACTCTTTGATTGGCAAGCCCTCAGCCCAATTGCACCCTGTCAGATGGACCACCAATAGGGTGTTGTGGCTGCTCCAATTGTCCCGCCCCAACACCTAGACCTGGGACCCACCGCAACACGTGCCCTCTCTTGCAGGGAGGACCTGATTTAACATAAATGGAGAAGTTGGGTTTGACAGGGTTTTTTTTTTCCTGGTAAGGAATTACATTTTCAGAGGAAAATAAAGATAGTAGCAATATGTATGCTATTTTTTCTTTAAAATGATGTTTTTTATCCAAAGTTGTAGCACAGTTGATTGTAAGGCTTCTGTTAGCAGAATGGGGTGGCATGCAATTTTTAGCAATTTCCTCTGTCCCCAGATTCTGTTTTACAGCATCTTGCAACCCTCTGGAGTTGGTGAGGGAAGTGTGGAGGGCTGCAGGTGGGAGACATATTGCTGAATATTGCTTCCATCTCTGTTCCGCTGATGGAAGTCATAATATCAATTGAGTGGAAACATTGGATATACAGTATTTTCCTGTGTGTGTGTGTGTGTGTGAGAGAGAGAGAGAGAGAGAGAGAGAGAGGGAGAATGAATGGGTGAGGGGAAGGAAGAGAGTGAGCTAGTAAGATTTTTTGCACTAGTCATATGGAAAAAATCATGAGTGTGTGTTTTCTCAGATACTAAAGTACCAGTATGTGTTGGACAGTACAGTATCTTAAAGAGCAGCAACTTTTCAGTTTGTGAACCATTTGTCTATGAACTTGCTTTTTTAAAAGAGCTATGGCTTGCCTCTGAGGCTGATTAGCTTGAAACAGCTGAACATTGCCTTGCTTTTGATCAGGGATGAAATAATTAGGAAAACTGAGACTATCATTTATAGTGTTGTCACTTTCTTAGTATGCAGTGCTATGCATGACTGTCTACTTGTGTGTGGACAATGCAACTGTGACCTTGAGGCAATACCTCTTCTCCATTTGGCTCTTACAGGTTCTTTGCTTTTATCTTTTATCTTTGTGGTAGAAAATATGTGAATCTTAATAATAATAGAAGATAAGTTAATCATTTGACACTGAATTTTCTCTTTATACAGTACTAGGAAATAGTGTTTTTTCTCTAACAAGTGCCATCCTGTTGTCTTACCTTTTTTGTCCATTTTTTTGGGTACTTACTGAGTTGTTTTTGGTTTTTATTTGCTTTTGCAGGGGAAAAAAACAAAGGGGGAAAAAGCAAATCCCATCGGATAAATGAGCTTTACTTCCAGGTTTATAGGTCTGCAATATCAGGCTACTGGACAAAATGAATTATTACTTGCCTTGGATTTTGGCTGCTTCTCATAACTACGCATACACTAAAGATACTAGAAAGAAAAATATTCCCCCCATTTCAGTTATATTAAAGTTACAATTGTAGACTCACTTATTAACAAGTCCCACTAAATGAATTGTGGCTTAATTCTGAGTAAACATGTACAGAATTGCACTGAAAGTGTATTTTTTTTTAAAAAAGAGTAAAACCTGAATATAGCCAGCTACATTAATGTCTATATTTCTCATCTCTTCCAACTAAAGCCATGACCTCTCTGTCAAACCCATTGGACTCTATGGATACAACACCTAGACACATAGACACATTGCTCAATCATTTCTCCATCTCCACCTTTGACCTATATGTATGCAGTGAGAATGACAGGCTCTAAGGGTGTATTGAGAAGTTTCTATATGCCCTCTATTGCCCCCTCCAGCCCTCTTATCTACTTAGTGCATGTTATTCAGTTCTTTATCCTCTTTTACCCTCTCTGATTCTGGCTTAGACACCAGATGACTACCGTATATACTTTTTCAGAAGTAAACAGGAATATCAGTATTTCCTGAGATACGGAGCCTGTTGTATCCCCTTTATTCCTATGCTCTCCCAATCTACCTTTGACTTGTTGATTATGTTTTTGTGTTGGCTTTTATAGACAGAAGAGTCTTTAGAAAACACATAGCATTTGTTTCAACTTGAAACTTGTTCAAATAATATGACAACCATATTAATTTGCCAATTGATAAATAACTTGTTCATATTACAGATGATTGACCCAAATAATTTTGTAATATATGGCTGTTGTGTAGTGCAGTCCTATCCATGACTACTCAGAAGTATGCTATGTTGAGTTCAGTGGGCCTAATGTGGGATGGTACCCCTAATGTCATGTGTCAAAAGTGGACCAGCATTGCAGTGGACTGCTAGTATAATCTCTGGCTGTTGTATTTCTAGAGTGTTATTGGCTGAGGGAGCCGGTGTACAGCTTCCAGGTCATGTGGCCAGCATGAGAAAGCCGCTTCTGGCGAACCAGAGCAGCAAACGGAAATGCCGTTTACCTTCCCGCTTGGAGCAGTACCTATTTATCTACTTGCATTTTGATGTGCTTTCAAGCTGCTAGGTTGGCAGGAGCTGGGACCAAGCAATGGGAGCTCCCCCCGTCACAAGGATTCGAACTGCCAACCTTCTGATCAGCAAGCCCTAGGCTCTGTGGTTTAACCCACAGCACCACCTGCGTCCCTAGAGAAAAGGGTAGCTGTGATTTAATGGAAAACACATGATTTTGACCTTCATAATTCCTATGAGAAAAATGATAAGGAATGATAACTTAATAGATCACAGGAGTGGGTGCCCGGCCCCTTCATGGGAAATTTTGTTGGTGCTCAGGCACTCAGGCACTCAGGGCTCCTGGGAGTTGGAAAGCTTTTGGGCAATCATTTAAGGAAGCCACACTGGTGGTGGTGGTGGTGGTGTTAGTTGAGGCATGTTCAGGTTCTGCTTCTATTCCAAACTGAGACCCTGTTACAAATTCTTGTTGTTAACATCTCCTCTCTTTAGGCAAACATTTGCACTGCTGTATTTGTCTTAAATTTATCATACATTGGTATTAAACATAATTTTAGAATTGGGTACAAGTGTGTGTGTGTGTGTGCGCGCGCGCACGCACGCATTGCCTAATTAGTTGCTCTGCTTGTGAGGTTCTCAAATCAGCATTGTGAGCATCTCCATTCCAATTGAAGGTAGCATCTCATGGATCAATACTTTTCACTGGCCATTTTAATAGCATGAAGCTATATCTTCATGCAACAGAAGTAAGGGAGCCATTGACCAAACTTCATAACACATGGCTGAAAATTTCTGAAACTGACCAGTGTTTGTGATAAACCACAGCAAGTTCATGTAGCTCATAGTTATTCTGTTCTGGGGACTTCTATAAGCTTGGCCTTGTGTACTTGAAAAACCACCTGGTTCCATATAAGCCTACTTGACTGTTCAGATCCTCTTGGAAGGTGCTCCTCAGAGTGTCTCTGTCTTTTTGAAGGTGGCAATGTAGTCTTCTCAGTTGTTGTACCTTCTTATCTTTGTAACTTCCCACCCCTGTTGGTTTGTTAAGTGCCCACCCTAGCTGCTTCTAACCAACAGTTTAAAACATTTCTATTCTTTCTAGATTTTAATGGAATTTGATCTTATGGCTGTTTGAACTGATTTCTTGTTTATTGTTCTTCTTTAGTATAATTTTAATAGATATGTATAAAATGTTTTATCTGCCTTGGGAGTCCTTGACTGAGAGGTGGGATAAGACTATTTCAGTTTGGTGATGAACACTAGCTTAGATTGCTTTTTTAAATGGTTAGAGAAAATCCATAGATATTATGTCTGCTAGCGAAATGGAAACTCCAATGTTAAGAGGCAGTGCACTTCTGAAACCTCAGTGCTTCTGGGTGTACAGCAAGGGAGGGCTGTTTCTTTAGGACTTGCTTGTAGGCCTCCCAAAGGCATCTAGGATCCTGGATTACCTGGAGCTTTGGTCTGATACAATAGCTATGGTCTCTAATTGTGGATTCAACCATCTTTCCCCCTCCAGGTTTGATGATTCCTGTCTTTTGTGTGGTGGAGCAGCTGGACACTTCTCTCGAATATGATAATCGAGAAGAACATGCAGAGTTTGTTCTGGTTCGCAAAGATGTGCTTTTTAGTCAGCTGGTGGAGACAGCACTCCTGGCTCTTGGATATTCTCACAGCTCTGCTGCTCAGGCACAAGGTACTGCATAAAAGTATTTGATTGTTTGGTCACTAGCATGCAGTAAGTTCTTCCATAGTCTCAGAATGTATTCTAAAGGCAAATAAGGAAGCTAATAGTAAACCTAAAAACCTGCTTAAACGGAGGAAATCCCACTGAACAAAAGCCACTTTTCTCCTTTTTGCTGCTGTGCAAAACTGAGCAATGCCAGCTTTTAGTTTAGTTTGTCATCTGAACCCAGGCTCATGCTTAAGCTCCCTGCATTCTAACCATGAACTGTTAACCAACGTTTGTTCTTGGTTACAACATGTGGTTAGTTTGGAGAGGGCATAACCATGGGCCCAGGCTAAGTCAAATCTTGGCTTAGCTGGTGGTGGCAGCAAAAAGGACTGGAATGAATAAAGTCACTGTGAGCATCTCTTCAGGAGTCCACACATGCACTCTAAGCCAAAGTTTGGCTTTACAGTATATGATATGTAGACCAAGCCATTAGCAGATGTTCGTGATAAATATAAAGACTTTATAATAACATAAATTTATTCCTTCAATAGAAACGTTATAGCTAATTGTTTCCTAACAATTAGTGAGACAAATTAGTGAGGCAAAGGAAATCTACTTCAGTTGACTGGTTAGATTTAGATTATAAAAATACTAGATTTGAGCGACCTTTCTATGAAGGAAAAAATGAGTAAGAAACAAAGCCAAACTTTGAAACTTACAGTCCAGAACTGAATATATTAATTGTTGTAACAGATGAATGTTTTGAACCTTATGTGTTATGCAGATTGACGTGCCTTTTGTTTTCAGCGTATGCATTTACCTGGAGAGAAGCTGAACATTCCCTTACAATTTTAGATGTCTTTCTTTCTTTCTTTCTTTCTTTCTTTCTTTCTTTCTTTCTTTCTTTCTTTCTTTCTCTCTCTCTCTCTCTCTCTCTCTCTCTCTCTCTCTCTCTCTCTCTCTCTCTCATCTGTCACCCAGTTAAACAAATCTTGGTTGTTCACAACTGATTAAATTTTCATAAATTGAATGAGTGAAAACAATTACAAGAAGCATACTTAGTTTTTAGATGATGTATAGATGTATATGTGTATTATAGCCGGCATCCTATTAGAAAAGGCATTGCCTTCCATGAGTGAGAAAAGTGAGAAAAGTGAGAAAATGTTTATTTTAATCCGTAGCTTTAGAAATACTTTAATATATATGGTATTTTTAAAGTCTGCTACCCAATTTATTCACAGTACCTTTTTTGTAGACCATAGGTACTGTTTATTCATCCCTGTTTAGGGAAGCTTTTAATGTTTGATGGATTTCTGTATTTTAATATTTTGTTGGAAGCCGCCCAGAGTGGCTGGGGGAACCTGGCCAGATGGGCGGGGTATAAATAATAAATTACTATTATTATTATTATTATTATTATTATTATTATTAATTTATTATTATTTATTTACTTACTTACTTATTTATTATTATTATTATAAATGATTAATCATTTAACAGTATAATCCTTTACATCTTTATTTGGCGGTAAGTCCCATTTTGTCCAATGGGACTTACTCTACTTTTTAGGATTGAAGCTCTAACCAGCATCACCCCACCCTAAAAAGAAGTTGCTGAAATAATTTATCTCTGCATTTTAGTAGATTATTTATAAAGGAGTGGAATGATACTTCTTGAGTCAAGAAAAATCATTGGTCTTTGCTTTTTTTGATAAATAATTTGGATGGTTTGCACAGTTATACTAATTTAAGGCTGTGATTCTAAGCATGTTTACTTGCAAATTAATTTCACTTAATTCAGTAGGAATTGCTGCTTAGCAAAGCTGGTTAGACTTGGACTACAAGTGGTTTATAAATAGTTTTGGGGCACAAACTAGTATTTTCATTATTTACTTTAAAAATGCACCTGAGAAATTTGGATATATTCTGTAAGAGTTTTGGTTGCCAATAAAATCTAGCTATTCTGGAAAATGGACTACTAATAAAACAGAATTTGAATGATTTTATAAAAATCAAAGCAGTGTGATAAAGAATATGAATCATCACCAGCTTTATGAGCGAGCTTAAGGGTCTAACTGGAAATAAAGCATATGTGTAGTAATAGTCTAGCAATGTTGCACTCAGTTACCAAACATGAAAAAGCAAGGAAAGTGTTTTAAAAGAACCACTTCATGCCATTTTAAGGACATTTCTTTTTGAATATAAAGGTCACTATATCCCACTGCTTCTGTCATGCTGAACCAGCTTCCTCTTTGACAGCACTATCCATCTTGGTTAACACAGTTGCTTAACATGTTGTGAGCTAACATGTGGAACATTCTGAATTAAGCAGCCAAGGCATCATTCTTGGCATCTACAAAGGGAAGGAGATCCCAGGAAAGGGTGCTTTATGGAGGCATGCAGCTTCATTCACTGACCCACACACTTGCTGAGCATTTCACTAGGGGAAGTATATGGGAACTCATGTGGAGGAAGAGAGATTGACTCAAATAGGCTACTGCCTGTTTCATCCTTAGGAAACAGTAGCTAGGCCAACAGGTTAAACATTTATTTTCTTGGCTTGCATATTTTGTATCTGTCATGGTCCAGAGACTGCTCTGTGTTAATCCAGATGCTTCTACGCACATTGGAGTTACTTAAAAAAAATACTTGGAGGTAAGGCTAAGTGCTACATTTTATTCTGGGGCCTAACATTAGTAGTTGCCACCACATCACACTTTTAAAAGCACTTTACTTCTAGGCATCCTCTGTGAAGCAGCTGCTTTGAGTTTCTGCAGAATTTGCTTACCATATAAGCTGACTTTCCAATTCACCATTTATCTGTAAATGGACTGTATGCTATTTTTTCCATGGATAAATGCCTTTCAAAATTTCAGTACCTTTTTTTGAATGAGGTGTGGAGTTGAGAGAATAGAAACTCAGGTGATATGACTGAGCTGCTGGGTTAAGAAGGGAAGATATTTCAGTTTTGATACTTGGTTTGTGGTCATAGGCAAACTGCTTGTCTCAATCTTTCCCAGAAGGCAGTTTCTGGTAGGCCAGTGCCAAACACCTCTCTGGGAAGTTTACAAGCAGTCTCAATAGACAGGGGAGAGGATCCAATAGTTAGCTTGGCAGTGTGAGTGAGACTGGCACCTTCACCTCTTGGAGGGGTGTCCTGATTTCCCCCCCCCCTTACTTGCCTGCAGGTAAAGGATAATAATAGCTATTCAGACAGTACTAATGGGAATGTTTAAGGTCAGGTGTCTGATGTTTCTATCTAGATAGAAATTAAAATGTGGATTAAAATGACTCAATGAAGAGTTTTTGCTGTCCCAAGCAATTGCGTCTATCTCTGTAGGGAAGTCTGCTTCACATATTATGAAATTCCTGGATGGAAGACACATCTGAATAGGAATTATCATTACATTCATGCAGGCTGTCACATACAAAGGTCATACAGGGTGAGTCCTTTAAAAGAAGCCCCATGCATACAGAGTACACTTGTTCCATGGGGCCTCTTTTAAAAGATTAACCCTGTATATGCGAGTAGTACATACAGCTGTTGAGAACGTCTTGCAGGGTACACACTGAATACATAATAAATCCCCTGCTTCTCCCCTGAGAAGAGGGGCTGCAGTGGTTGTCCATGGAGCTGTGTACTCTGGTCCACGAAGCTTTGCATGTAGAATCAGGCTTTCAAGGACATGGGTGGATCAGAAGTGAGAGGGCATAAACTGGATAATAATAATAATAATAATAATAATAATAATAATAATAATAATAATAATATATTATTTATACCCCGCCCATCTGGCTGGGTTTCCCCAGCCACTCTGGGCGTCTTCCAACCGAATATTAAAAACAGTACAGCATCAAACATTAAAAACTTCACCCCAATACACACCCCAATGTGCATTTGAGTGCTGATGCTCTCTAATCACATTACAGTTTTTTCAATGGATAGACATCTCTGCTTGGATGCATATTTAGATATGCATCCAGTTTTAGCCTGTTCCTGATCCAGCTAAAGAGATCAGCACTTGGATGTCCATTTCCAATGCAGATCTCCTTCGTTGGACTGGAGGGAGGTGTGGGGTAAAGAAGGAAGCTGAAAGGGGATTAATGCATCTTCCTTGTGACCTGGCTTACTTTTCCCTAATTGTGTGGGTTTTTTTATGTGTTCACATTTATAAATAGAAAGGCAATATTTTAAAATTAAAATTAAGAAACAGAAGGAAACATTGTATTTTGATATACCAGATTTTCCATTCATTTGCCGCATTTTAATAGTTAGGGGGTAGGGAGATAGGTTGTAATGTAATAATATAAGAAGATATGAGCAAAATAAACCATGAAATGTTTTCATCGGGCTACATTTGTATATTTTATTTTTTCGATTATTTTGTATGTCTTTGTTATATTCTCCTTCCTCCCAGTGTTAGGGTGAAGGGTTAAACTTCACACAATCTTCCTTTGCATCCTCTTATAGCTGCTTAGGAAAAATGCCCTGAACTGGCATGGGAACCACAGTTTGTTACAATCCAGCCCAGGAATGGGGAGCCTGTGTCCCTCCAAGATGTTCTTGGACTACAGCTTCTATATACCTGATAATTGGCCATGCTGTCTAGGGCTGTTGGAGTTCTACAACAGCTGGAGAGCCACAGTTCCCCCACCCCACCCCAATCTAGCGATAGCAAAGACCTCAATGTTTTTGGATAATTGTTCATGTACAGCAAAGAGAATCTGAGAGACTGAGAATTAGTCTGAAAAAAAATGTATGAGTGCTTCGGCATACTGCAGTCATTTTTATTTACACAATAACACTACGACCGGAGTGTGGATAATGAAATTGTATCTCAAGTGGCATCTGAAAGACTAATCCACGAAAGCCTATGACATTATAACTTTGTTAGAGTTCACTTCATCAAATGCAAATGAAGTCTAGTCTATGAAAGCTCTTGCCATAATAAACTTTGCTCTCTGGAAATTATATCTCAAGCGTCAACCATGTAATGCAAGCAGTTGATAGAGCAGGGATTCCCCCCCCCAATCAACAAGGGTACTGTTGTTAAATCCCTTTATTTTTGTTTATACTGTTTTCATTTTAGTATCAAATGAACACTGATTGAAAAGTCACCTTTATTAACACCCTGTCTAGTCAAGTAATGGTTTAAAAACACTATCACTCTTCAATAGCAAAAAAAAAATTCCTTCCAGTAGCACCTTAGAGACCAACTAAGTTTGTCATTGGTATGAGCACGGCAGATCAACACGGCTACCTATCTGTAACTCTTCAATAGCACATACACCCATTTCTATTTTCCAGCACAACCAGAGTTGCTGATGGTCAAACAAAGGTAGAAAATTATTTCAGGAAAAAAATCATAGAGCCATTTATAAACAATCTCATAAGTTCCCAATCAGCCTCATTGAATGTTGCAGGTGTCCTTGTATCTATTTTACTGCGAGATTATACTTGACACCTATGTATTTGTTGGTACGGAAGAGAAAATTTTTAGTTGTGACTTTTTCTTTATCATAAAATCAGTTTGTAATGTTAAAACAAATTCTTGTTGAAGTAACTTTGATTATTCATGTGCTGTTTACAAGATCCTTGTTATAGCCCCAACCATTGGCCAGCTACTTCAGGAGCTTGTGTCCCTCTTCCTTCCCCATTCCCTTTCCTTTTGGATTGCATGTTTATTAGACTATGACCCTGCTGGTAGGAACTATCTTATCTTCTAATATATGTACACTGCTTAGACAATTTTGGGCCTTTTTATAAACATAGTAATAGACGATACTTAAGTTAAATTTATTATTTAATAATTATAAAGTTTTCTCAACTAAGAAATTTCCCCCCCTATCCTGCATACACCTGAGTAGTATAAGTAATTCACACTGCAATCTTATTTAGAAGCGAGCTGCATTGACCTCAGTGGGACTTGATCCCAGCCAGATAAGTATGGTATGTATAGGATTATAGTCTCACAATAAACCTGCAATTTATGTGTGATTGACTTACATGATTGTAGCTTTGTACGGGTGGTGAATGAATGAATGAATGAATAAATAAATAAATAAATGGAGAGCTGAGGGAAACAGTTGGAGGGGGCTGTCAAAGATCTTGTGTGAACTTCCCAGAGTTCAGTAAGGAAGGTGGAGGGCTTAAAAAGTTCTTTATGCACTAGCTTTTCCTACTGCAGAGTTTTTAAATTCTCCTCCACCTTGCTTACAGGGCACTGGGAAGGTCACATAAGCTTCTTGAAGGCTGTGGGATGCTCCTGTGGGTCTTCCAGAGGCCTTCTGCAACCTTCCCAGAGCTCAGCAAAAAGAGGGATAGCCATGTGGGGGTGGTTCCAGGGGTCCTTCTGACTGCAATTTTGCCTTTGCACATGCCCATGGAACCCCTGTGTAGGTTGCGGGGCTCTTGTATTTGTGTTTGAGCAGCTTAAAGCAGAGCAACTGACAGGCAATCAACCCATGCTTTTCTTTTCCACTTGGCTTCTCTGCTGTAGCAAAACAGTATATAGTTCACTCACTATATATTTATGTTGGGTAGGTTCTTACTATAAACTTAAACACAATTTTTGTGAAGTCTGCTCAACTGATTCATATGAAATTTATTGACAAGCATGTTTTAAAAAACACTTACCACTACCCACTACCTCTGCAAACGGATGCATTAATTGACATTGGTAATAATGCACCCTGGATGGAAGGTGTCAAGTGGGTAATTGGTTTAAAATTACAATACTAATACTAATAAATTTCTGATATAATCCATGAAATGAACCTTGTGTATTTGATCTTAACAATAGGCACTATAGCTTTTTTGGGGGGGGGGAATGAGAGATTTTCATGCTGATCTTGTGCTGAACACCAGATTAGTATATTAAATACATACATATTTAAAATGCATTTCCCTGACAGAATGCTTAAAAATAGTTGGATGGCTTAGAATTTTAAGATAAACTTAAGGCTTACTACTTTAAATATATTTGTACACTTGGAAAAAGGTTGGTCTCGCACTGGGGAAAATAATGTTTTAATACTGTTCAGCCACCATATTTTCTACTCATTATGTTTTCATGTTAATTGTACATTATTCTTACTCAAATGAGTTCAGAGAAGTTTTAACATAGTAGTTTGGCCAGGGCCAGCATGTTGCTATATAATTTTAAGCTCTAAAGTTTTGTAAGTGTACTATAATTTTAAGTGATGGTGTGTGTTAGTTTTGTCAGTTATCTCTAACCATTTTTTTGTACGTGTGAGGTTGAAAGAGAATGTGGGTGCCATTCATGACTCTATGTTTCCCCTATTTTAAGACACCGTCTTATATTTATTTTACTCAAAAAAATAAGCCTATGGCCTATGGCTTATTTTCGGGGGGTGTCTTTTTTATTATTATTAAGCAATCTACATTTGGACCTCTTGGTGTGAGATTGACAGCCCCGGCGTTGAGGGTGGTGGTGTGGAAGCGGAGGCACCTTATTCCCTAAATGTATGGATTTGACAAGCTCTGGCCTTTTGAACATAAGCTTTTTTTTGTGTGTGTACATAACCCTCTGGAAAGTGGGGCTTCTGCTGCCTCTTCCTCCTAGATGCAGAGATATCCCGGGGACTTGAAAGGAAGCTGGTGGACTCAGGGGAGGGAGAGGAAGGGCGAGCGCCGCGGGAACGGACAGGGAGGGGTCACGTGTGTCGCATACCTTTTCACTGGCTACGTGCCCGGCAAGCGCGGCCAGAGCCAGGAGTGCACACAGCGCCACCTGTGCTCCTCCCGGGGCCACCATGCCCAACTCCCGTGCCCAGCCAACCCAGAGACCCTCCCCTTATCGCCGCCGACACCGCGGGGCATTCCTTTCCCGAAAAGGAATGCTGCAGCAGCCGCCGCCGCCAGTTCCGGGCGCCTGCCTCCTCCTGCCGTGCCTGGCATTGCTGCTGCTGGGTCCCACTGGCTCGGGGCGCTCGGCGCTCTCTTCCGCACGGCACTGCTGGGTGCTTTGTCGGCCCCGAGCCAGCAGGACCCAGCAGCAGCAACGCCAGCCACGGCAGGAGGAGGCAGGTGCCTGGAACTGGCTGCTGCAATGCCAACAAAGCGCCCAGCAATGCCGCGCGGAAGAGAGTGCCGAGTGTCCCGAGCCAGTGGGACTCAGCCACTGCAGCAGCAGCCGCCATTTCTGGCTGCCTGCCTTCTCCTGCCGCGGCCGGCCTTGCTGCTGCTGGGTCCCGCTGGCTCCTACTCGTGCGCCTATCACTATGTCTTATTTTTGGGGTATGGCTTATATTGCACGAATGCTTAAAAACCCTGCTATGGCTTATTTTATGACTATGCCTTAAAATAAGGGAAACACGGTAGCTTTGTCCCCCCCCCTTGCATATTTTGTTTTTGTAATATATTAACTGCATAAACATGGTTGGCAGAGTTCTCCTTCAGCTCCAGATAAAAATCATTAGTGGACTAAGTAGTAGATACTTCCTACTTACATTCCTAATGGAAACCCATGCTAAAAATGTTGTTCATCCCAACAACCGTTAACAGGGTGTTGTCTTTCCAAGTCTGTAGCTTTTCAGCACCCTGAATTGTGTGAATTGTGTGAAATACTTGTGAGAGAAACGGTGAGGGAAAATGTTTATTTTAAACACTATCTGGCAGAGATCAAATTCTGGGCAAAGAGGGCTTGCCAAGTAGCAAACTGAGTACCATAACAGGGAAAATCTTAAATTTTTACTATTACTTAAATTTTTTAATACTTGAAATAAATTATTAATCTATACACTGTTTAGTGAAAGTAAAATTGTTGTTTTAGCAAGCAGTTTCAATTCAACAGCCCCCCTCGCATGCAAGTCATGTGCTTTTAGTGTTTCATCCTTATAAATAAATAGGTAATTTGGCAGTAACTTGTAATGTCGTTACAGTAAGAGTGGCATTTAAAAACATTATTTGTGAAGCATTTTGAGATTCTGGTTAAAAAACAACAACATGCATCTGGTGAAGTGGACTCTAGTCCACAAAAGTTTATGCCATAATAAAAGTTGTTCCAATTTAGAGCTAAAGATAAGGTTTTCCCTGGGAAGGGAGCGGGGCAGGGGGAAAACCACCCAGACTGTCCCTAGAAAGCATGGGTCAAGTGGAAAACCACTTGGACCAGCACTTTCTAAGCATGGGATAAGTAGAAGTGTAGGTGAGCCCCAATCCTGCAATCCAAACCCCTTTGCTCCGGGATGGGTGTGTGTTGGATTGGGTGGCAATTAGCCTGTGGAAAACCCCTAAATGGGGTGTTCTGGGAGAGAATCTGAGCCAGTCCAGGGTCCACTGGATGCTCAGCAGGCCCCACTGTCATCACTAGATAGTACTAGGCCTGAAATAGGAGCATGCTCCACCCATGCCTTTTGCCCCATTCTGTATTGGTGATGGGGCTACAGATGTGATTATTTGGCTCCTTATTTATTGACATGTATCTATAGAACACAACTTATTAAAACATGCTTTCTGTTTTCAGCTTTGTATTCTTTAGGTGTACACTTATAAGTGTGGTGTGTAATGTAGTCTTGTGATTGTCCTTTTGTACAGACTCCCCACCCCTCACAATCCCCAGAGAACTGAATTATTGTGTGGGTCTAAAGGACCATGTTCAGCAAAACAAGTAGAGTAGTATCTTGGACGTTTAAAAAATGCAAGTATTTAGCAGAAGACTTTCAAATGGTTCATAAATAGGCAGCTTTGATTCACTTTGTTTAATTTCTTAACAAGATGATTATAGGGAAAAGTCACTATGGACTTGAAAAGTCATGTGACTTTATGATGCTATATGATGTCAGTACACCGGAATGCCTGGCTTTCTAAAATTTGAGGGAGACCACCTCTGTAACTCTCATATGAAGAATAGAGCATTTATTCATGTATTCTAAACAGCAGCACAAAATATTCCACAATCCTTAAAATGGGACCACATGATTGCTTATGGATAAGCAGCGCAAAGCATCACCAAGGCAGATATAGCGGTTTATAGAATCACATTTATTTTGCTTATGATACATTTTTAGGATACAAGTATTAGGGTGGGTTTTTTTTTGCTAACTCTTTCTGTAGGGAGTGACTGAAGATAAGTGTGAAGAACTTGTTGCAACAACAAATGCAATATGTAATTTCTTTCACCCTGAAACTCCATTGTAGATAAGGAGTAGCTTCACAATTGGGTTTGCAGGATTTTTGTGAATGACTGAAGAGAAGCCAAACAGTGCTTTGTTTATAAAGCTCAAATAGTTGACTTCATCAATACTGGGCTATTTGAATGATGGGAGGGAGGAGGAAAAAGCAAACTGAGACACTAGTTCTTGTAATGACCAGCTGGAATGAAAAGAGTTCAAGGAGAAGAGGAGCAAAAAGGTCCTGGTCTCTCAGCACAGCTGATGGAGAGGCTCTGCAGTCACATCTCTCCCTTTGCTATAGCCAGATGGATATGCTCATTCATATCTCCAGAATTCTCCCCCCCCCCCACCTTTTGTTATTACTCCAAATATGTTGTTAATGGATGCATTGCCCATTTCATCCATTCTTCATTGCATGGGGACATTTCTCATCAACTAAATGGTCATGATTTCAAATAAAATGCCTTGGATTGATTGTATTAACATCTGAGTTCAGATGCATATGAGCAAAAGAAAAAAAATGTCCTTCGGGATTTTGGAGCAATGAAGTCTCCTTCTTTAGTATTTTTCTACAACATATGCCTTCCTGTTAGAAGTGATTACTTGGAGGGTAAGGTGTGTGTGTGTGTATGTTTAATTTATATGTCATGAAGTTGTAGTTTGCGGAGGAGAAAAGCATTTTAAAGAAGTACTTTTTTTGAATGGCAGCCAATTCAATTTGGAATATTGCTTATTACAATTAACCAGACAGATTCTGCTTGTTTCTTTGTCACTGAATCTTGCCCCTCCCAGAGTTGGAATTTTGGTGTTCTCTGTTTAAGCTAGATGCAGACCAGATCCATATGTGAGTTAGAGCAAAGATCTCCCTCTTTATACCAGAGCTTAAAATTTTCCTTTCCGCGGCCCATCCCCCAGGGGCATCCATATCCATCTCTTACTTTCCTAGCAATTTTCAACCATTATTTAGAAAAGATTGATTTCAATGATACATTTTAATGAAATTTACCATTTGTACTTCAAATGCTTGCTTGCTTCCCACAAGCATCTGGTTGGCTATTGTGAGCACTGGATGCTGCAGTAGATGAGTCATTGACCTGATCCAGCAGGCCCCTTCTTATGTTCTTACATATTCCTGACCAAATGTGCATATGAATTGCTAATGTTTTTAGTTTAAATTAAATGCACATTTTAACAATAGTTTTTGTTTAATTAATTAATTGTATATATTTTACCCTGCCATTTTGAAAAAGAATGTTTTTGAGGTGGCTTAAAAATAGTAAAAGTAAATATTAACAGACTAATCCTAACTGGGGCCAGTGACAATCATAGCAGTGGAGTCATCACTGCATCCAAATCCCTGTCATCCTCCTGCCAGTAGAGCAGAAGTTAGAGGGATAGTTTTACGTCAGTTTTTGTGGCGCCAGCTCCAGGATGGGCACAGCTGAAGCCCTACAGATCCAAAGCCTCTGGCACCCTGTCCCCAAATAACCGACTATGGGGCTTTGCATAGGTTATTGCTGGTGGGAGGACTACCAACAGTAGCTTGCTACCCACTTGTGTAGAGTTTTGACTTTCACCTCAGTGGACTGCACCCCCCCACCAATGGAGGCTGGTAAGGAGGCAACTGTGCTCAGTGGCGGAGCTTCATGCGTGGTGCGTGTCCTGGGGTGGGAGGCACGTTCTGGAGGTGGGGTGCCCAGCATGGGCGGGTGGGGCAGCCGTGATGGAACCCCACTCGGATTGCGCTGCCGGGGCGGTGCACTTCCCCCGCACTCCTCTTCCTCCGCCAGTGACTGTGCTGTTTTCTAATCTTCCTCCGCTGTCTCTAGCATCATCAATATTAGTGGAGTAGGATTTCAGCCTAAAACATCCAATAAACCACTGCAAAATAAAACACCAGGAAGGCATTAAAAATTGCAACAAGGCATTTAAACTTGGAGTATACAATTTAAAAGAGATAAAATCAATCTGCCAAATCTCAAATTCTAAAGTGGCAACCAATAAAATTAAAGATACATTATGAATTTTTAAAACCAGCTTGAATAATATAATTTATATTTGCATGGACTCAGGAGTAGGAAATATTATTTATATTTGCATGGACTCAGGAGTAGGAAATGGGTGTATGGAACAATATGGAGCCTTCCAAAGATGGGGTGCCACTATGGAGAAGGCTTGCTTTACTGTCATTGTCTGGCTAACCTCCACAGGTAGTGGTACCTTGCATAATGGGTGGGGTCATATTGGAAAAAGGGACCTTGAGGTGTCTTGGTTTCAGATTGTGTACAGCTTTATAGTCAAATACCAACATTTTGAATTGTGCCCAGAAATGCATGGGAAACCAGTGTGATTCTTGTAAAAGTGGTGAGATTGCTCTATGTAACCCAAGTCTCAAAATAGAGTCTGAAATATTATTTGTGTTGTCTCTATATCTTGGCCAATATTTTGACTATTCTTTGGGGACAAAACCTTTGAAATTAAATAACTGCTCCTAAAATAAACAGCTTCAGAAAGCTTTATTTAATTCTTGGACTAATTGTGTTCTCTTCATAGAGTATTTATTAATTCAGTCTAGTTACTTAGATTAGATTAATTTAATATAATCTCTGAGTTAGGGCTCTGTCATAATATTTCCCAAATGTGAAGCGGCATCTATTACATGAGACTAATCTTCATGCAACAAAATGCAAAACTTCTATATAAAGTTACATGGCACTGAACTGAGACTGATAGTATACATTGGTTGAAGGGGATGGTGGAAAAGAATGCAATCTTCTATACATGCCTACTCAGGAGTAAGCACCATTGAGTTTACTATTGGCTAAATGCATATTTGATTGCAATGTAAGCCATATATCAGTGCAACTGTGAAAGATAAAAGCAGCAATGTTAAGCACTTCCCATTCCTATGTGGAGATTTCAAGAATTGAGTGGAAGACCTTCTGTATGATCTGTGGTCCTACGTGTTATATATGTTCACATAATATTAACATGAGTAGGCTACTCTGTTCTCTTCAGCTTTGTGTTACTGTCAAATGAGCATTTTCTTTAAATAAAGGAAATACAGCTATGTGGGAACTACATGCAAACCAGAACTCAGCTTTCTTACTGCTTCAGAACTAGTTATACCACAGCAGAACTGTGTTGGGTTCCTCAGCAGGCTGTTCATTCAGCTCATGGGTCAATTTGTGTGGGATTGTGGGAATATTCCACTCTGTTAATGACTTGGAGACATTGCAGCTTGCATAGCTGAGCCAGTTTTTCTGTAGCTTTCTTCTACCTAGGGGTAACAGCTATATTAGGACATTTCTTTGAAGTGGAAAGTCAGTGAGACCACAATCAGACTATTCCTCAGAACTTACAACAGAACCTCTCTTGCATGGACTGACAAAGTTGTCTAGGATGAGAAGGTTTTGGTTCTGCTCAAGGCTCATTGTTTACAATAGGAAGGGAGGAGGTGTCAAAGGAGAATCACATGCCTATGCCTGCACACACCCCTCTGCAGTATTACAATCATGATAAACATCATCTTAACATTTGCTGCTTTGATTATGATCCACAAATGTGTCTGTAATACTCCCCTTTAGCACATCAGCTGCCTGCTGGCCTGTATCTATGTGTGTCATTATTTAAATTGTGATCCATTAATAAAAGAGAAAAGACAGAGAAGGAAACTATTTTGTAGTTGCGCTGACCAGTTTGAGCAATATGGCAAGCCCTTTGCTTATTGTTTGCATTTAAATCTCTTCTAAAGTTTATAACATGATAACTTGACATGCCGACATATCTTGGCAATCTTTAGCCAGTTTGGCAGCAATTCTATCTTTTATTGAAATTTTGATCAGAAATGAACTCCGACAGGATTCTTTTAGAAGACAAAAAACAAATGTTAAGTTTGGGATGCTTAACCAAGTGAAGGGCCTAGTTTATTGATTCATAATAAAACTGATGGTTCTAGCTGGAGAATGACCTGTTTTTAATCCTTAGAATTTAAGTTCTACTCAATAATATTGAGCCTAGATATATAAAAGTATACTTTAGAACAGCGATTTAGTGATTGGAAGAGAACCAAAGTTCCCAGTCCAACAAAGCTAAAAGTATCCAGGAAATGAATGCTAAATACTTATCCTGTAACTGAAGGTCACCCTTCTGTTCTGTTCATAAATTGAAGCCTCTGAGTCAAGCACATTGGTTAAAGTGTAATTCACTATGTGTGGTTTTCCAGGTGATTTGTAGGTGCATATGTCACTGTTATCACATTGTTTATTCCTGTTTGTACACTAAATTATTTATTATAGTAGACCTGAGGCTTATGTGGTGAATGTGGGGTGGGGACGGCTCCTTTTGTATTGACATTATCATAGTAATTTGCAGCACACAATAAACATAATCATAAATCAATGCATTGGTGAGCATAATGCTTTCCTTGGAGAGAAATTATGAGGTTTAATTAATTAATGTTGGTAAAGTGTTTTGAGATCCTCTGTTCCAAAGCAGTCTGGAACAGCAAAGCGTTGTTGAAGTAAAACCCTATAATCTATTCTTACCTTATCATCAGGGCCGGCCCTATGATAAGACAAAGTGAGGCAGCTGCCTCTGGTGGCAGATGCTGAGGTGCAGAGAGGGGACAGAGCTATGAGTGCCATGTAGCCTGCCTGGTACCTCCTGCTCCCCTTAAGTACAGTAGAAGATACTGTCCTACTTTCACCAGTATTGCAGTAAGATTTCAACAGTGAAATTGGCTTTTGTACATGCTGGGGGAGGCTGCCATCTTGTCCTTTGCCTCAGGTAGCAAAATATATTGAGCTGGCCCTGCTTATCATGCAGACAGTGCCATATGCAGAATTATAAAGTGCAGATACTTCGTAGCATTCATTCAGTTGCTACACAAGTGCTAAACTCTATCGGGTGCCTTGCTGAGAAATAGTGGCACTTTAAGTGCAGCGAGAACCTTTGTGGCAGTTCATGAGTGTAGGGGAAGGAAGTTGATACTAACCCTTGCTTTCCTGATCAGCAACACTGAGCCAGGTAGTATAGATTTATTATTTGCTATGCATTTTATAGTATGCAATCAACCTGCTAGAACTGTGAGCCCCTTAACTGATATAATGAACATTAGATAGTTTTTGTACCATTTGGTGTAGTACTGCCATGTAGTGGCTGCTGGTTATATTGTTGATATTGTTGACATGTGATTCTATTAGAATCAGAGGTGCCATCTTGCACCTAAGATTGGGGGGCCCTGGCATGTGATGTTGCATCATTGGGAGGAGGCTGAGCACGGAGCTCAGCGTGGAGTGGCTTCCTCTCTCATGCTCGGGAGAAGCTGGCATAAGAGTATTATCTTAAAGATGTCAAAATAAAACATTACAAAGGCGATCAACTACAGAGTATCCTATCTACATTATCTATAGAAGCAACAACACTTTTTGGGGTGTTCAGGTTATTACAGAAAGCATAATCTTCTTTTGTAGCATATCTAAAGTAAGAGCCATGTAATTGAATGCTGCACTTACTGAACCACATTTATTTTATGTTATTTATGTATTTATTTATGGATTCCATTTTACAGCAAACACATTCAAAACTTAGTTCCCCAAAGAGAATTTAATATTAATCTTAAGAACTTTCACAGGTATGGTACTTTTGCAAGGGAAACATAACAACATAATCAATGGGAACACTTAAAATGAAGTGTACTACTATGACTTAAGCAAATGTTTAAAACAGAGTAGACTACCCTAAACTTGTACAACTGTAGGATACAATCTGCTTATCTTTCAAATTTGAAATGGAAAGAGGTGCTAAAATATCGTTTGTACATTCTTCTGCTATGATAAAGTCTTAGACTGAGGACATGCAATCGTCTGCTATTTTATGAGAATCATTTGCAGTAATGAGTGGCCTGTGATGATTAAGAAGTATTTGAAATTCATTGATAAACTTGTATCTGTTGCTTGAGTATGCTGATACTACTATTCAAATTTCAGACCTGTTCTTCACATAGGTCAGGAAAGCAGGTATTTTATTTGTATTTATTTAATTAAAATATTTGTACCCTGTCTTTCAATTCCATAAGAAACCCTAAAGGCAGCTAGCCACAAAATTTGAAAAATAATGTGTCAGCAAAATAAATCCAGAATGGAGAATCACCATTACAGTATACTGTTCATCAATCAGATCTACAGAGAATGGCAGAAAATGAATTCGATCAAAAGGCTTGCAAAACAAAAAGCTATTTACAGCATGCTGGAATCTCAGTAAAGATGAGGCAAATCAGGTCTCATGAGGAAGGGAGCTACACAATCTGGGTATCTCAACTGAAACAGCGTATAGCAGAAAGGCTGAAAACCAGCTTTAAGGCTAGCTTAATTTCGTAATTCTTACAGGTTTAGTATGATTTGGACCAAAATATGCAAACATGCACACATACCATATCACATGTTGTGATAGGAGTAAAGTTTGAATGACGGGAGTTTGGAAAATGAACATCTCAAGAAACGGCCCCTCTCCATTGCAAGTTGTGCCTGGTCACTTGGAGTTTGTCGTCCTTGCAATGGAGTTTGCTGCTGTTCTTCTTGCCAGTCCCTTGCCCACTTCATAAGTACTAAAAAGTCTTACATTGGAGAGGTGGAGGGGTTCCCTAGTAAGAAGGAGGGCAAAGCCTTCACAGCTCTCTGCTTAACTGGAGATCCCCATGTCCAGGAACATGATTTCCTGCCAGAGAGCATGCATTTGTACTTTCCTTAGCCTTCCAGGGCCAAGTAAACTATTGTCCCATGATACAGGAAACCTATGATGGGTGGTTTTAGAAGCATCACTTCTAGTAAAGAAGAGGGCTAGCAAATCCTTTTCTGACTCAAGCAGGTGATGCCTCCTGTTGATGACTGCCTCTTTCTTCTCAAAAGCAAGGGTATTTTTGTGCCTGAAAAGGTTATAGGGTGGGGGAAAACATTCCTAACCCTCATATTTTTTTCTCGCTCTTCTTGTGAGCACTTGAAAGGTCTGTCAGATACTTAAAAAGATCTGCAAGGAAAGCCTGTAAACCATAACTGAAAATCAGTGAGCTAATCACATAGCACTGGCTGAAGGAATAGTATGCATTTTCAGTACAGTAACAAAGAGAGAGGACTTGGAGCAGGTGTTAATGTGCAAAAAGCACTGAGCGTTATGGTAACACCTGTGTTTCTGTACTGTTAGCCAATACAATTTCTTCTTCATTTGTAAGGAAGAAGAGGAAATTCTGTCTTAAAGCACTGGTAGCAACAGAAACTAGCATTATGTCTTCTGCATTGCTTTTGTGCTAATTTCATAAAACAGTTCTTAGTTCTGAAACGTTCACTGTTTGTTTCCTCCCCAGTGTTGTTGCTTTAAACTTTATGGATAATATTGCCACAGAAATTTCTTTTATTGACTTAAGAGAAAAGCCCATTGAGTCATATAACCACAGAGGCTCTACATACTGTATTATTATCCACATGCACTATGTATTTTAAATATAGGAAGTCAGGTGTCTTCCAGCACTACACAGTTTTATGATTCTTTGTAGAACTTTTTAAAAGATTGTGTTGCTTACTCTAGCAAACATAAAAAGTAAAACAGCTCGAATAATTAGGAAGTCAATTAGTTGGCATACGGTATATAATGTAGCAAGTGCATAGATATGTCACTCTCTTGGTTCTATCTTATTTTAAATGTAGTGTACTCTTTTATTACAGAATATGTTATTGTTTCTTCTGTCCTGTTAAAAGTCAAGATCAAACCTATATTTTACCCAGTAAAGTATATGGATTTATTTCAAGCTGAACTTTATAATTCCAATAAGAAATTGAAACCTTCAATTTATCTATGCACTTGTCTTATCCTATTTTTTAATTTGGTTGTATAGGCTATGTCCCATATTCTTTTTTAAAATGATTTTTTGTTAAAAGTTTTCAAAATAAAGTACAATAAAAGACAAACTAATCTGGAGAAAATAAGAAAGAAGCAAGAATAAGAAAAAAGAAGAAAATAAAAAGAAGTAATAAAATAAAATAAAATAAATACAAGGCCCTCTATCACAATTATATCTTAACCCTTATTCTACACACAGAAGAGTGAACCCTCCCAGCTCTTACCTGGGAGCTTCCCCCTCTTCCCCCAGCATCCCATTCTAGAGATCCTCTCTCCCCTGCTCCTTATGCAGGGCCCTTCATCTACTATGCTCCATATTCTTATTGGCCATGCACCAGTTGAGGGTGGGTACATCTTTAAGACATCTTTACTAGGTAATATTCCCTTCAGATATCCAAGTGTATTGCTAAGGGATCGTTAGATAGGTGGCAGACAATACCATAAGTTCTTGATCTTTGGTCAGGTCCATTTCCCTCCCCCCCAAACATTCATCTTTATTAACATATATTCATCTTGCTTGATTATTACCTACTAGAATAAGAAAGTACTCTGTAATCTATCCTTAGGATAATATTTTATTCTTTGCTAATTATGCTATTTTAAATGTGCATTTTATATTTGACTTTCTTTAGTAATGTTTTCTTTTGAAATCTTTAAGATGATTTTTTTTGTTAACTTTGCTGCACTCTGTAGTTGACCTCTTTAGTAATGCTTTACAGTATTTTGAAATCTTTAAGATAATATTTTAGCTCCCTGTTAATTATGTTGCTTTGAACATATACTTTGTATTTGCCTTTCTTCAGTAACATTTTATTCTGGGTTGTTTTATTTGATGTTTTAATGTAGGTTGTGAACCACGTTGAGATTTTTTTCTTAAAAATTTAAAGTGGTATAGAAATGAAATGACCTGATGATGATGATGATGATGATAATAATAATAATAATAATTAGTATAGACCCTTAGCAGTCATAAATGAAGCATATACGCATATTACGTTATTACAGTTGTGCTTTATGTATTTCTTACTGCCCTAACAAGATACAAAGGACTTTCTTCCACAGTCATATTGAGTTATGAAAATGCTATAGTTGTCTGTAGTCCAGACCTTTAACATGTACAGAGCAGACCACATGTCAATACTCACCAAGATGGCTTTCTTATTTACTTGGCAGATCTTCCTCAGTCTCATAGTGTAAACAATGTACTTGGGAAAATTAGGTATGAAAACACTGGAGGGTCCTCAGTGACAAGTGTTTCATCTAAGTAGAAAGGGCTCTTGTATCACTTTTTTTTTTTGGTCCTCAAAGTAGGTCAATATGGAACATTTGCAAGTGGCACTGTGCTGGCTGTTTTTTGGGTGCTGGGTAGGAAGAGAAGCTAAAAGCCAGTTTGAGGATTCTTTCACCTGTATGTGAATAAGTGATGCGCTAGGAAATTGTGCCCTTTAAGAAAAGCAGGCTTTATGTTGGCAAATGGAATATGGTATAAAGAGCCAGCTCAGAAGACATACGGTATTGTGAATGAGTTTTGTGTGTTATTGTGCAGGATCAGAGTCTAGGCACTATTTATACTATAGCATATTCAGCACCAGATTGTGAAACCTTAGTACTGTACTGGAACAGTGGCATGATTTTAATGTTTTTGTTCCCTTTATGCCTGTTTTAAACACTTTATGTCAAGCAAGATACTTGTTTTTCTTCTCCTTGGCAGTCCTTCCAGGAGTGTTTTGACCCTCAAATACCAAGGAGTTTATTCCAAAGCATTTTGTTATGAGGTGTCTGTTAATTTAGCCTTCTATGTCAATGGAATGTGCTGAACTAAATCCCAGTTTTGTTCTTCTTAATTTTGTTGTTTCTGAAATGTCATAATTAGCAACCTTTTGTTCCAGTTTTATACAGGAGCGAGTAAAAACATTCCTGAACTATTAACATTTTACTGATCTCTCCCCAGAATCTTAGTGCTGGCCATCGCAACTGGGATGCTTTTAGTTTTTTTTCTGGTTGTGAGGCAGATTGACTACTATTGGGTTGAATAAGGAGGGCTACTGCTCCCTGCTTGCACTAGTCTGTCTCTGATTAACAGAGGCATGAAGCAGAATTGGTACTGGAGCAACAGGGACCAGTATTTGAGTTTGTGGCTGTTTCTGATGGCATTGTTATACACACATTTTTCTTTTTTTCTTTTACCCACTTAAGTCTACAGAGTCTAACATGTCTAAAGTGATATCCCGATTTCTTGAGGAGGAAAAATCAGGATATCACTTTAGACATGGTCCAGACCTAAGTGGGTAAGTGAGATGTGTGGGGTAAGGTCTGTAATTAATTGGGAGAAGGAAACTTTATGTGTATGAGCTAGAACTAGTGTAATCAAAATCTTGGGCTCATGTATTTTCCATTCCCTCTTTGTCCCACATGGCTGGGGAAGAAAGACTTCTGCAGCATTTACTTTCAGTTTCGAAGTATCTTGGCTTAGCATTGCATATGAACTAGAGCAGGGGTCAGCAAACTTTTTCAGCAGGGGGCCGGTCCAATGTCCCTCAGACCTTGTGGGGGACCGGACTATAGTTTGGAAAAAAATGAACGAATTCCTTTGCCCCACAAATAACCTGATATGCATTCTAAATAAAAGGACACATTCTACTCATGTAAAAAAACACCAGACAGGCCCCACAAATAACCCAGAGATGCATTTTAAATAAAAGGACACATTCTACTCATGTAAAAACATGCTGATTCCCGGACCGTCCGCGGGCCAGATTTAGGTGATTGGACCGCATCTGGCCCCCGGGCCTTAGTTTGGGGACCCCTGAACTAGAGACTGTGGTTTAACATAAACTTTGGCCAGTTTCTAAACAGGCCATCTACAAACCATGGCTTTTGAAATTTGTTTAACTAGCCAGATTTTGTTTGAATCTTTAATCTTTGGTTTGTTTGTAATGACAGGCCAGGATACTTTGAAAATGGAAGTGAACATTGCAGGGATATATGGATCTACACATGAAGATAGATCTACAGATTAACTAACTAACTTTCTGCTGACCAGGCAGGAGAGGGGGAAGCTAGTGCACGAGCCCAGGGCTTCACTCTGGCTTGTTCTAGCTTAGGCATCCCCAGACTTCGGCCCTCCAGATGTTTTGGACTACAATTCCCATCATCCCTGACCACTGGTCCTGTTAGCTAGGGATCATGGGAGTTGTAGGCCAAAACATCTGGAGGGCCGCAGTTTGGGGATGCCTCATGCATAGTTAGCATTATATGCAAACCAGCCCGATATAGTAATAAGCCTCAACTCCCAGAACAAATAATTGGATGACTTGGTAAACTGCAAATATACATTCATTTGTGTGTTCCATTCTTTCATTTCAGGTATAATCAAACTCGGGAAGTGGAATCCTCTTCCGCTCAGTTATGTAACAGATACACCTGATGCTACAGTTGCTGACATGTTACAAGATGTCTATCATGTTGTGACATTGAAAATTCAATTACAAAGGTGGGTATTTCTGAGCATCTGCCTTCCTCTGAGCTGCTCTGCCGATCACAGCATTACTACTGAGATTAGCACATCCTGTCTTCATTAATTTCTGGGCTTTTGTTGAAATGCAAAACAAAATGCAGGAAGAGTGGCTCACCTGGCAGCTTTTCCTGGCCAATGTTCTAACTGTTTTGATATGATATTGGAGTACAGACAAGCTCAGTCAATCATTTAAAGAGCTTTTCCTCTAAACAGTTCCCAGTTTAATAGTTCCTCAAGGCCTGGTCAAATACTTAGCACATTATATTAGTCAAATAAATCCTTTTGCTGTTTCTTAGACTTATTCAGAAATTCAGAGTTCGAATTTGGACTGTAAGACTTGAGTCATGTTGTCTTTTGCTGAAAGCACAATGGCAGAGAGCTAGCAATCAGAGGTAGGGAATGTGATAAGTAATTGTTCCAAGTTCAGGCTACAGTCCTGCATTCAGTTATCTTTGCTTAATCCTATTCAGTTCAGAATGTAGCAGGAGGAAATAGCTACACCATGGGAGGGAATGCTCACATTAAAAGCCTGAAAGACACAAGCATGGGATTCTAACTTGTGTCTTGCGTCACAGAGCTTTATAGCTCTTGCATGTAAAGAGCAGCGATCCTTGCAGGTGATGTTTTCCATCTGTTTTAGTCTTTTGTTCTCTGTTTTCACAGTTGTTCAAAGCTGGAAGACTTGCCAGCAGAGCAGTGGAACCATGCCACAGTCCGCAATGCCTTAAAGGAGTTGCTCAAAGAGATGAATCAGAGCACGTTAGCCAAAGAATGCCCTCTCTCTCAGGTCAGTGCTTCTATCAGTGGCAGAGGTACTCATCTTTATGAAATCCTAAATTTGTATCACAACACACACAGATACATTTCAGGGGGAGGGGATATTGCATCCTAAAAACAGAGGAGAATCTAAGTTGCAGGGATTGTTAAGGACAGGACCATAGCCAGGTGTGGTGGTGGAGTGAAAAGAGTATAAGCTGGAAGATAATTGCTCTCATCACTGTTATTTGGACTCCATCCCATGTTTGGATTTGAAGCATGTGTTGCCTGTTTTGCCTTTAACCTTTCTTCCTGCTTGTTGTGTTCTTAACCTCATCCCAAGCAGCCAGCATGTGCCTAGTTATCTTTGATATCGACATTATGGTCTAAGATATGCGATATAAAACTTCAAATAAAATGTGTAAGTTAGCATTGTCAGTGTTTATAAATTAAAATCAAATCACAAATATATTGTCTCTCATACACTATGCACTGATTCAGCAAGATTAAAAACATTCCAGTTTGGATTGTAAACAATGTATATGTGGCAATAGTTGTAGACAGGATTAGTAAAATAGAGGCTTTTGTGATTTTGCGGCTGCCAAGGGGGGAGGGAAAGGGAAAGGCAGTAGGGTACAAATGCACTGGAAGGAGCACCAGATTGGCTTCTCCAGCTCATTAGCCTTGTCCTACTAGGACTAATCTTGGAAACAAAGTTGGGTCAAGCAAAGGCTACATTCTAACAGGTAAGATCAGGCAAATCCGAAGGTCAAAGTTCGCAAGGCAAACAAGTAGGGTGGGTAGCACACTAGATAATTGAGTAGAGCCCAGGCTGGAAGTTAGACAAAGCAGGGTTGAATGTGGCTTCTGTGTATAGCAAACCCCGACTGAACCTCAAATAGGACCGTGGTTCCTCTGAGCAGCTAAGCTCCACTCCTGATAAGCAGATCTAGTCTACAGTGGTACCTTGGGTTACAGATGATTCAGGTTACAGACGCTTCAGGTTACAGACTCCACTACCCCAGAAATAGTACCTCGGGTTAAGAACTTTACTTCAGGATGAGAACAGAAATCGTGCGGTGGCAGCGGGAGGCCTGATTAGCTAAAGTGGTACCTTAGGTTAAGAACAGTTTCAGGTTAAGAACGGACCTCCAGAACGAATTAAGTTCTGAGGGTATGACTGTTCTGAGGACAAATTATTTCCTGGTCCAACATGTCCTCAGTATCCATGAGGATTAAGGGCCAGGGCCCTGAGTCATGATACAAGGTATGACACGATCCACTTAGCGCCTCTGAAGTAGAATTCAGTGTTGTGTTTATGAGAATCACCTTTTTGTTCACAGTTGAATCTGAATTCTTTAACAATGCAGAATGAAACACAGTTCCCAGATGTTATCACTAAAGACAAGGTAGATCAGCTGCATATTGTATCAATTCAGCACAAAATAGAGTAAACAAGTAAAGTAGTGTAGATTATTTTTTTTCTTCAAATGTTTTTATTGCTTTTATGAAAACAAATATATAAACAACAAATAACACACACACAAAAAGAAAACACAACATTACAAACAAAAACAAGAACATATAAAAGAAAATATACGTTTCACAATTTTCCATCCTTTCTAATCATTTTGGGGTGACTTCCTCATATCCCCCCATACTGCGCTTCACTGTATTTCAACTTTAGCAATTTCTATTTCCTAACTTTTAAAACATATTATATATTTATCTATACTTATTTTACTCTGGTTTCTCTTCAGATCATATAAATCTTTCGCCTTTTAACAAGTACAGTAGTGCAGATTAGCCCTGTCCCATCCTGTGGAACTAAGCATACACTGTGAAGGATTTATATACAGTTTGTAACAATGGCCCTGATGAAGGCACTCTTTTTGTTTTACAATGTTAGTTTCCCCTTCCCACTTCTTTGTTGTGACTCATGTAGTGCAAAAATTGGGATGTTTTTGATAAGCTGTCTGTTGCCATCATTTGACTCTGCCTCTAACACAATCCCTTCTCCCAAATCAGTTTTAAGAAAATATTGTGCCAAATGTGAAATGTCATTACAAACCCCTTGTGATTAATATATTATTGACAGCAGCAAATTACAGAGCTGTCTCCTAGGAGTGAAACTGCAGAGTAAATGCTGCTGTTTATTAATGTGCTCACAATGCATCAAGTATTCCTCTGTAGAGAAGTGAAAGGAGGCAGCACAGGGAGTCCCTTTCCCACTGGTGACAGTTTTCTATCTCTTGTTCTAGTGCATGAGCTTTACTTCCAGTTCAGATGGGGATTCAGATTACCATTAAAGGGGAAAAAAAGTGAACTCTTGGTTTGCTTTTTTTAATAAACCCTCTCCATTAGATGTATTTTGTATCTGTAGCTTGGCTGTTCTTAGTTTTAGGCTGTTAATAGAGCCACAGGAAATCACCTTAACCAAGGATGGAATTGTATTATCCAGCCGTGTCCTGCTTACTAAAAACTGTGTAAATTACTTCAAACTTGTTCACATGGTTTGCTTTCCTCCAAAGAGTTAATTCTTTTGAAGAGCAGGGTATAAATACCTAACTACATTTTAAACAATTAAAAAATACCCTGTTTCTCATATTTTAAGACATACCCATAAAATAAGCCATAGCAGGATTTTTAAGCATTCAAGGAATATAAGCCATACTCCGAAAATAAGACATAGTGATAGGCGCAGCAGCAATGCCGGCCACGGCAGGAGGAGGAGGAAAAAAATAAGACATCCCTTGAAAATAAGCCATAGTGTGTTTTTTTGAGGAAAAAATAAATATAAGACATGTCTTATAATATGAGAAACACGGTAAATAAAGCTTGCAGCTTTTGTTCTAAGGAACTCTGACTGAGGATTCAGCTAGATGTAATGGCTAATTTTTAGCTCCAATGACTGCCTTGTTCATGTATAAAGGGGAAGGTGTGTATGTACAGTAGATATAGTTTTACAGCAATAGGGGTGTGTGCCTTAATTTCTTGTGGTTCATCAGCCAAACTCATATTTTGCCCATCCTGGTAAATGAGCGAGGCTGTGATGCCTATGGTGATGGACCAGAAAGAAGTGGGGATGGAAAACATTCAGTTGCCACCACCCACATCTGCATTTGCATGATAAAATAAAACAGCTACTCATATATTTGTAGATATGTATACAAAGTAAACTTTGTGCCTTGTTGACACTAAGATCAGGCTGTATATTACAAATTTACCACTATTATAGTAGGTAGTGGCTTGGAAATTATGTAATGTGTGGGACTGGCTAAGAGCTTTGAAGCAGCTTACTGATAAATACTGATTCAGTTAATTAATAGTCAGATGTCATACCTGTGATCTCTGGAACCTAGGGCTAGCCTTCCCACGAGATAATGTGAAACAAAGCAATTATTGAGAGGAGACATCACTTTTCTCCCTCAAATCTTCATTTAATATCACCACAAAGTAGCATGTCTAAAGGGAGTAGGGTGTTCTTTTTCTAACTTTTGCTTCAGGTGTGAACATTTCTTAGATGATAATGGCAGAACCCCAACTTTCATCATTCAGAGAAATCATTTTTCAAAAGATACTCCACTTTGTGAGGGAGATAAAACATCCACAGCCTTGATTCAGATAATATAACCATGATTTAGAATGGCAGTGAAAAAGCCACAGTGAGTTTTTCCAGTTATACTTATCTATATCTTATGTGTGAGAGGATGGGGGTAAAGCTTCTGCTTTCACTTTAGAACAAGCTACAGTTTTATGTTACGTTCTTGTATAAACATCGTTTTCTCTAACTAAAGGTAACTCTTTACAATGTCAGACCACAATATGACACAACTTCTTTTAAATAACTGGTTGAAACAAATCACAGTTCCCTGAGTGTTCACTTAATGTAGAATTGTGATTTGTCAGTGTAGCTACAGGCTTCATCTAGTTCACATGTGATCACATGTGATCAGCTCGACTGAACCGTAGTATTCACAAGTTACTATCTGAACTCCTGAGCTTGAACACTTAGACCTGCTACTTCTCTGGCATTTCAGTTCCAGTGTAGAGTTCTCCCAAAATCCTCTAATAGAAGAAGCTTGAACCTGTCTACAGCTTTGTATCTACATGGATTTGTGGTCAAACAGGCCACTGAGTGGCATCTCTTCTCTCTTGTGTAATCTTATCTTATTTCTTTTAAAATATCAAGCTAAATTCACTAGTCTTAATATATTGTGTTTTTGTGTGCATGTTTTTCAAGTTCTGCTATCACAGCAACTGCACACGTTGGCTCTCCTTATTACTTGTCCTAGAAGCTTATCAAGGCTTCTCTGTAAATAATAACAATAACTATGGGCCTCTAAATACTGTTGTAAACAAGTTACAGCTATTTAATTTCAGCTCTGCTAAGTATACAAATGATACTAAGATTCTGTCCTCAAATGGTACTAGAGTGGTTTAACCCTCTTGCCAGGGAACTCTGGGAACTGTATCTCTCTGAGGTGAATAGGGGTTTCCTAAAACTCAGCACCCTTACAAGCTACACTTCGCAGCAGTCTCTGGGGGAAGCTATGATGCTGCTTTAAATGTATAGCACAGGTGTGGCCTTAGATTACCCCATCCTGAGGTTTGTAGTCACAGCAAGTGCAAATACAGGTTTATCATGTTCCTGTGGGCTGCCATGTGTAGCTGGTGGCCCGTATTTCCCTTAGTCAGGGCATGCATTGTGCTGGCCTGTTGTGCAGAATATTTAACTTAATAAAAACTTATGTTTTCCATAAAGAGCCTCTTTTCCTTAGTTGTCTGGGGGTGGGGTTATAACCTGCTGTCCTAATCCTTGCCTGCCTTGTGGAAACTTATGCACAGCACATTGTAAGGACAGCAGACATAAGACAACTTCCCCTCATCATTCATTGTCTATGCCTTTTTTGTTCTTCACTCCCACTCCCATACATAGAAGCACCACCTCTCTTTGTGTGTGCGTTACACTAGATGACCTGCTAGATAAACCTAAGTGTGTGCCTATGACTAACCATGTTGTCTGAATGTTGGGAATATGTCCATGCTAAGAAAGGTTTCATTTTAAGAGCTGGAGAAGAGATTAGCAGGGCTGGTCCCCATTCTGTGGCTGTGGAAGTGCTGCCTGGGAGGTGGAGTTGGTGGTGGCAGTGCTAAAGATGCCTTTATGAAGATTAGAGGGTAAGCAGGGGAAAGTGTTTGCAGCTGAGCCGAATCAAAAATTTCAGAGACAACTGCTACATTTAAAGTAGTGAATTAACATCTGCTCACATACTGACACTCTCTGAGAGGCCAAAAACTTTCTGAGGGTGCTGTTGTGGCTAGTCCGAAAATTTCAAACTGGATATTTTACTGGAACACCCTCCCTGGGGTGAGGGTGATCTGGATTGGAACCTTGAGTTTAAATACCCCACTTTCCCAAGCTGTTTTTCCCAGATCTATTTATCTTCATTGGGGGGGGGGGAACTACAGATCCATAGGACTGAGAATCGTAATGTTGAATATATTGGATTTCTTGCTTTGATAATCCTTTTGAATATGGTTCTTACTTTTGTACTGTAAAGCACAATTATGCCAGAATCTAGACTTTGGAAATTAGGAACAATTAATAAGGAGTGAGGTAGATCCTTTTGAATATGGTGCTTACTTTTGTACTGTAAATCACAATTATGCCAGAATCTTGACTTTGGAAATTAGGAACAGTTCATAAGGAGTGAGGTAGGTCCATGGTAGATATATGAAGAACCCATTGTGTTGTGTTAAGAAGTGAAATCAATTACGTTGAAAAGACACAAAATAACACAAGCAAAAAAAGCAGAGACATCACCTTGCCGACAAAGGTCCGTATAGTTAAAGCTATGGTTTTCCCAGTAGTGATGTATGGAAGTGAGAGCTGGACCATAAAGAAGGCTGATCGCCGAAGAATTGATGCTTTTGAATTATGGTGCTGGAGGAGACTCTTGAGAGTCCCATGGACTGCAAGAAGATCAAACCTATCCATTCTTAAGGAAATCAGCCCTGAGTGCTCCCTGGAAGGACAGATCGTGAAGCTGAGGCTCCAATACTTTGGCCACCTCATGAGAAGAGAAGAATCCTCGGAAAATACCCTGATGTTGGGAAAGATTGAGGGCACAAGGAGAAGGGGACGACAGAGGACGAGATGGTTGGACAGTGTTCTCGAAGCTACGAACATGAGTCTGACCAAACTGCGGGACGCAGTGCAAGACAGGAGTGCCTGGCGTGCTATGGTCCATGGGGCTACGAAGAGTCGGACACGACTAAACGACTAAACAACAACAAACACAAGCAAATCTAATTTTTCCAAAACTACCCCTCATGGTTTAAGACCAACATTTCCTGATCACTCAGAATCTATAGACAGCTATTAACACAGGTTAATTCTGTGTCCAGGGCGGCTGTCTACCAGCTCCACCTGGTACGCAGGCTGAGACCCTACCTGCCCGCAGACTGTCTCACCAGAGTGGTGCATACTCTAGTTATCTCCTGCTTGGACTACTGCAATGTGCTCTACATGGGGCTACCTTTGAAGGTGACCCGGAAACTGCAATTAATCCAGAATGCGGCAGCTAGACTGGTGACTGGGAGCGGCCGCTGAGACCGCCTACATTGGCTCCCAGTACGTTTCTGAGCACAATTCAAAGTGTTGGTGCTGACCTTTAAAGCCCTAAACAGCCTCGGTCTTATATACCTGAAGGAGCGTCTCCACCCCCATTGTTCAGCCCGGACACTGAGATCCAGCGCCGAGGGCCTTCTGGCGGTTCCCTCACTGCGAGAAGCAAAGCTACAGGGAACCAGGCAGAGGGCCTTCTTGGTAGTGGCGTCCGCCCTGTGGAACGCCCTTCCATCGGAGGTCAATGAGATAAACAACTACCTGACATTTAGAAAACACCTAAAGGCAGCCCTGTTTATGGAAGTTTTTAATCTGTGATATTTTAATGTACTTTGGTATCTGTTGGAAGCCGCCCAGAGTGGCGGGGGAAACCCAGCCAGATGGGTGGGGTATAAATAAAATAATAATAATAATTAATAATAATAATACCACGTTATCATTTTAGGGATTGTGCCATAGCATTTCAATACATTTTATATATTTAGGGGAAATGGTAATAAATTGTGTTTTTTATGTGAGCTGGGTAGAATTTTGATGATTGGAAGATATAATATGTTCTGAAATAAATAAAATGAATAAAAATATACTCCATAAAAGCAGAAGAGCAACAGAAGAGCAGAGCCTGTTTATCACCCTCTGTTCTGTGCGATCAGATGCAAACTAGTGGTGTGTACTGAAATGGTAAAAAGATCTAGCACCTAGTGTCAGTTTCAAGTGGTCCAAAAGTACCCTTTGTTTCAAATCCATATGCTTGTTTGATATTCTACTATTTTTAGTTTCATCTATTCACAGTAGCACTGTAATTTGTCTCCTGTGTGGATTTTCATACAAGGATTAATGGCACGTTTCTATAAATTATATTAATTTAACTTATTTGCCTAACTGTTGTTCTGTAGCAAGTAGCACGAATGTTCCCAGATTCTTGGCTGTGTGGTCTTTGTTGCAGTTGGAAGCAGAAGAGAAACATCTGAAAAGCATTATTTGGATTATGCATGCTGGAGCACTAATCTTACCTTTAGGATCCGGTTCCTAAATCACAACTCATCTTACCCTTTGTATTCCCTATTGTGACAGTGCTTCTAGTTATGCTTTTAGTAAGAGGATTCTTTTTATAATACCCAGTATAAATTAAAGTGACAAGTGGATCTAAACTGGAGACATAAGTCTTAAGTCATACGGGATCTTTCCCCCATAATTAATAATGAAGGTAATTACATCTAGTGATACAAAATAGAAGATAAAGCCAATTTTGAGAGCTATGAAGTAGGTTTTATGGAGTGCCGTTCAGTTTAAGAATTAGGATTTGATGGGTTGAGTCTGCACTTATATATCATTTTCTTTTGAAAGGATTTTGATTGTTTTCTTTGTGGAAACACTTTTTCTTTCTCTCTCTGCTTCCAGAGTATGATATCATCCATTGTAAATAGCACATACTATGCCAATGTGTCAGCAACCAAGTGCCAGGAATTTGGGAGATGGTATAAAAAGTACAAGAAGATTAAAGGTAAAAAAATTATAGCTACCATTCATTGCCATACTTCTGAACAGGTTTCAAATGCTTGAAATTTATTGTGAAATGATGAAGTGACCCAAAGGTGGGTTTGTATACAATATTATCAATATTTTTAAGATACAAAGACTTTCTTTGGTTTAAGCAGACAGTGTATGAATTTGAACAAATTCTTTAAATGTTTTGTCTCAAGGTAAAAAAAAAAGAATACTTGAATATATATATGCAATTAACTAAAAAAGAATCAAAGGAACTGCACAGCTTCAAGGCCGTTTAGTGAATCTCTTTCTCTTATAAGAGAAAAGGGGATGGTTTTCCCATTCCATTGGACTGTTGTGTAACAGCATCTTCAATCATGCTGGAAAGCCTTCCCATATGGAATTCTCAGACTTTCCACTACAACCACTAAGTGGGCTTCCACTTTCTTAGCATTCAGTTTTTTAAAGCACTATCTCTCTCTCTCTCTTTCTTTTTAGTTAGTAAGTGTACAGTTAAATTGTTGAGTGCAGTGAAAGCAGAATGAGACCTTGATTTCATTCAAAAGGTCAAGGATGTAAGCCCGAATAATTTTCTGGATAATTGTGTGTGCGCGCTGTTCAAGAGATTCAGCCTGTTTATAGTTGCTCAGAAGTGTGTGTCTGTATGTGTATGCTTGAGGAGGAAGGGAAGGTGAAGGTATGTGTGAAATAAACAAAAGCTGCTCTAAAATGGCTCAAGTGGTGTTGATGCATCAGCTAAACGTGGGAGGTAAAACAACAATAAAAAATCACAGGTATAGTGTACATAAAAAATAGACAAATACAGAACTTTATTATGGTCATCTAAAACCATCTCAAAGGATGATTTTGGCATTTAAAAATTTCACATTTCTCAATTTCTTATGATTTTAATTTCCCCTTCATAACCAAATGTTTAGAAATAAGAATTTATTTCATGTGTGAGATTAGTGATTGTTTATAAACTTCAATCTCAACACATTCCTTGAAATTTAAAAAAGGGGGCCTAGGGATTTTGAATCTGGTCAACAAGATTACCAAGTTTTCAGGGTCAATCCAGTTGAGGCAGCAAAAAAGCAATTCTAATTTACTATTGTAAATGGGAAGTAGAAGAGGGTTTCAAAATTATTTTATTGGCATTGCAGTTGAACATGATCTGCTGTGTGAAATGTGTTTCTTATTTATGTACTAATGTCTCTTTTAATAAAGCAGTGGGAACTAACTGGTTCCTTCTTAATCAAAACCATGATTTCCTAAACATAAGCTATGTGATTCTGTTACAAGTTGCCACATATAGATCTCTTTGGTCAACCTTTCCCCCTCCCACTCCATCGAAATAAACAAACAGTAAAATAATTATACATACTGGAAGATCAAAGTAAATATGACTAATGCACAGCAAAAAATTTAAAAACTCTCTGAAAGAAGAAAAGCATTAGGTTGCAGAACATATACTTAACATTTAAACAAATATAAGAAACCGAACAATCAATAATTTGATATCATTAGCAACAGATGGAAAAGCTTTATGCAAAGAGAACTTGAAATAAACATGCTCGCTGTATAGTTTGTGAAACCCATTACAAATGCAGCAGAACTATTTAGGCTTGAAATATTTTAAGGTTTTCACACAGCTCATGGCTATGTGTCTTTACGCCATGTATATTTGATTTTTGGAGTTTGATTAGCTGCATCTGCATCTTCATGTAAAGTTCTAAAAAGAAGCTTGGGTACAGTTGTCTATGAAAAAGCCATGGGTTTTTGTGTGTTTGGAATTACTTGCTGTGCAAGATGCACAGGAGAAATTGAATGTACACAATCTTGCCACTTTCAGTTGTAAGCCTCTTTCCTTTTTTACCTTTCTTCCTTTCCTCTCTGTCATATTTTTACCTTTTAGGTTGTGAGTCTGCAAGATGAGCTTGTGGTTGTTGGTGTTGTTCTTATTGTTACTATTATTGTACCTATAATAGTATTATGCTAACAACAGTCATTGAATTCCTTTTGGACTATGTGTGCCATGTAATTATGAGAATTTGTATAACCTTCCTCATGTATGCTTTTCTGTTCAGATGAAAAAAAGAAGCCAATTGAAGCCTCACTTGTAAATAAATCTTAAGTCAACAGTCGGCATAAACAACAGCTTTGGAAATAGTGTGATAGATACCCTTGTTCTTTTTCTGCCTTCTAATGTAATTCACCATTTATGACTGATCTCCATGACAAAATAGGATGGGTGCAGTTTAGAAAGAGTACTCTTTTATTTAGCTGTATGCTGCTCAATTTCAAAATACAGTTGATGACCATTCTTGCGGAGGTTCCTTTTCCAGTTCCTGTGTGTGTCGGTGGAGTGCATATAAGCGTTCGCCACCCAGTTATGCGCCACTATGCCCCTGTCACACCCTTTTCATGACATGTTGAGTGGCGTTTTTGGGTCCCTTCCAGATTTGGTACATGTTTGTGTGTGCACGATCACCTTTTAGACACGTGTTAATCAGTCTTTTCCTGTGTAAATAACGAGACAGCATTCCGCCCCCCGTACACAGTGCCCTGGACAGTTTTGATAGGCAGTTAAATGGCTAAATATGTAAAGTGCAATTGTTAAACCAGCCTGAACAAATTAATATTAATATGAATATTTTCTGTACCTCTCCAGTACAGGGGAGATACTTTAGCATGCCTCAGAGACATTACAAAGACATATCTTAAGTTTATAAATCAGAAGTCCATGGTCAATTTTGGAGTAAGCATATAATAAAGGAGAGGCCAACCCAAGCTGTTTCAGATGTGTGGAGAAAGTGAAGACACACACTCTCTCTGTGTGTGTCTGTCTGTCTGTCTGTCTGTCTGTCTGTCTGTCTGTCTGTCTGTCTGTCTGTCTGTCTGTCTCTCTCATACCTGTGGGCACCCAAGGAAGCTGAATGTTGGACGATTCAGGAGAGACAAAAGAAAGTACTTCTTCACACTGTGCATAGCTCTCTAAATCTGTTAAAGGAAATACAGGGTGAGTCCTTTAAAAGATCCCCGTGAATACAGAGTACACATGTTCCACGGGGCTAAAAGACTCACCCTGTATAATCTGTCTCTCTGACTCAGTCTCTCTGCTGATCTTTGACTGTTCGACTGCCCTCAACTTTTCAGTAGTTTTGCACATGTATCTGAATGTATTATTCAACCTTGAAAATGTATTTCCTAAAAGTAATGTGCCCAAGTATTGCCTGCAGAATTGGGCATAGGTTCCTTGATATATCTGCTAACATTTTTGCAGCTGCTTCTCAAATATCATAAATTATTTTCAAATGTTATCTTTTTTATTGATCTTGAACTTTGATACTCATCACTGCCCACCAACTTAGCTCAGTATTATGACATACCTTGTGTTGTGCTCACCTTTTTTCAAATAGTATACTTTGAGGGAAAAATCTGTGTCTTTAAGCTGTAGAAAGTTATTTCAATCCCAAATACTTTGGTGACCAGCAGTTTCTCTGGCCATCATCTTGCAGACGCAGGAAGGCTTCTAGATTAATTCATGTTCCATGTGCTACTGGAGTAGTCCATCAATGCAACTTGCCTGTAGAAGCTCCTGTGAACTACAGCTTGGCTCTGGATAATAAGATTTCTTGGATCATTAGCATGCATAGTGTTGTGATGACCTATTTTGTGCTACATTTTTCACTTGTCTGTAGTAGTCACAGGAGATCACTCCGGGAGTCACCCCGTGGCTGCCAAATGTTATGGTGGAACTATCCCTTTGGCCTTATCCGTCACAGATGTGCAAATACAGTTCTGTTGGCCTGAGAGAGTAAATAGCATTGATGGAAGGTTGGGGTAAACATTAAGATAAATGTTGACTGGAAATGAGATTTTGAAATTACCCCCTTGCTCATAATTGGGTTAAGTGGGTTGTGATGAAAAGAAATAAGTAATTAAGATAATCACAGTTTTTAAATAAGTTACCACATGAAATGCACCTCCCAGGCTATAGAGTAATTCTGTGAAGTAGAGCCTAGTAATTATGTAGTTTGTGTAGCAGCATACCCCAGACTGCAGCAAAACTGCCTCCTTGAGGCTGGTAGTGGTATTGTGACCTCGTAAACCCATTATACCAGTGGCCAAACACATATGGGTTCAAAACCTATAACCTGGACAGAACCCTAAGGTATTGCCTTTTTCTATACCTATGTTATGTGAAACTTACAGCTTTATAAATGCTGCTATGTGGCCACCTTTTATGTGGTTGATCAGTGGACAAGTATTTCTTTGATAAAACATTCAATTGCAGATGTGGCAATCTCACTTCCTGTTTAGTATGGCTCTGTTAAACCTTGGTGGGTTGACTGTCCGAAGTCCACAGTTTTAAATACATATATGCCATTGTAACAATGTAGAATATGATCTGGGCTATTAGAAAGTGACATAGTCTGCCAACAGGTTGGAAAACCTATTGGTAATGACATTTTCCATGCATTGGGGAAAGCTTTAAAAGGCTGGAAGTGTGTTTCTGGTGTGGGGGTGCAAAAATGGCCCTGATAATGAGGGAAATGTATAGTACTGAATACTAGCCGGATAATGTGTGTACTACCGGTATTGCTTTAAGAGTTGGCAATGAAAAGGTTAATGGCCTAGCAACATTTCCATTTCAAAACGTTATTTTTATAGGGGTATATAACTTGGCTCAAAAAACTGGGTCTGTGTGGAAACTTGGCAAGAATAGCATCAACCAAGAAATGTATTTTCAGTTTTGCAAACTTTGAAATATATTTGGCTGCATTAATTAACAGATTTAGGTCTCTATTTTTAAGATTCTTAAATACTAATTAGTAAAGAAGGCCAATCTTTACATTGGGGCAAACTTTTCTTGATTTTACAACTGTATCAATGCAGGCATAATTTTGCTCTCCATATACTTTTTTGAAATAAAACAAAATATCAGGTGTTTAATTTTATAGTAGTTTTGATAGAACTAAAAAAATGAAACAAAATAACCCTCTAAAGAAAATACCTCACTGTTCACAAGTACCCTGTCAAATCTGGCTATAATTCAGTAGAGGGCTTGAAAGTTTCTTAGAGCTAATTCAGATGTTACACATTAGCAGGGATTAAGATGCGAGAACGACTTGCACTTTTGAATTCTTACTTAAAATGTTTTATCTAAAGTACTGAGACGACAGGGTGTACGTTCCACATTTCACTTTGAGTTGCCTAACTCTGTGCTGTGTGGTTGGATTCATCTGTGTATTATAGAATACGGAACTACTCAAATATTTCTGCATGGGAGATAGAATGATCTAGCTAAAAAATCATTTCCCCCATGAAGAAGATACTACTGAATATTTGAAGTGGTCTGATTTTTATTGGTGTATTGATTTTATTCATATTTTGTGTTGTAAATTGTTCTAATACTATGAATTGCTTCAAGAGTTTATTGAGGAGTGTTAGGCTAGTTGAAGAAATAATAAAGCAACAGCAAGAAGTGGGAAGATAGGAGAGCAGAAGATTGCCATACTTTTCCTTCCCATGTGATGCTGCTATGCATAGCTAATCTAACAGACATGTATGGGGATGACTGCATGTGACCGGATGTATATGCCCATGCAAATATGCATGGAAGTCATCTTGTGTGCTTCTGATTGTCTCTGCACCATGCAGCTAGAGATGTGCATCCCTCCCCCTCTTCCTGAAAACAGGGCTTGAGGGTGCACATTGCACTCTGGGGCACTGCATGTGATTTTTCCTGGTGTGTATGTCTTTCCTAGCTGTGTCCCAATCTTGCAGGAATATAGCACAAACAAACTGAAGCAGGCAGTGACTCTAGTTATGGAATTCAATATTTTGTTGCTTGTATCCTTTTCCTATAGTGTTTACTGCATGTAAAAGTTATGGAGGTAGACATTACTAATTTTATTCCAGCATAGAATATTGTGTCATTAGCTGATTTGGCATTAAACTGGTTGGAATTGCTGGTTGTGTTCCTATGTGTTCCACTCAACATATGACATAATTATGTTATTTTATTTTTTGAACAGTGGAACGAGTTGAAAGAGACAACCTCTCAGAATATTGTGTTCTTGGCCAGCGTCCCATGCACTTACCAAATATCAACCAGCTGGCAACCTTGGGCAAAACAAATGAACAGTCTCCTCACGGTCAAATTCACCACAGCACTCCGATCAGAAACCAAGTGCCAACTTTGCAGCCAATCATGAGCCCTGGTCTTCTTACACCTCAACTCAGTCCACAACTTGTCAGGCAACAGATAGCAATGGCCCACTTGATAAACCAGCAGATTGCAGTAAGCCGGCTATTGGCTCATCAACACCCGCAGGCTATTAACCAACAGTTTCTAAACCATCCGCCCATCCCTAGAACAGTCAAACCAGAGCCAACAAATTCATCAGTGGAAGTCTCTCCAGATATCTACCAGCAAGTCAGGGATGAGTTGAAGAGGGCCAGTGTATCCCAAGCTGTCTTTGCAAGAGTGGCTTTCAATCGCACCCAGGTATCACATTTTTATTTCATTTTCTTATTCCAGTCCAAAATTGGGACATGGTTACATTTTAACAAGGATTGGTTGCATGTCATTATAAGAAGCTCATCTAGGAAATAATGTGTTCCCTTACAACAGTTGTTACACATAGGCTTTCAAAATTATCATTTTTTTATTGAAAGGTTTTCATGGAATACAAGGGTATATTTAACATCTCTAATTTCAATTCATAGAGTCCTTTCTACAGGTCAGTTACATTTGGGGTGAGACACTGCTGTCATTGGCCTTGTGAGGTTGCGGGGGGGAGAGAAAGAAGTGGGGGGAAATGATCTTTTATTCTTTTGCACAGTGTATTTGTGGAGCATTTGTGTCAGTATCACGAGGCTAGGTTCTTGAATGTTTACTTAAAGCCTGATCTAGATGATTATGGGAGTGTAGGAAGAGAACCTCCAGATTTCCTACATCCTTTCTCTCCAGCATGGCAGTTATCCCAAAAGAATCTATCTGTGTACTTCTGTCCTTGTCTGTTTGGTTCTTAGTACAGACAACAAGAACTCAAGGACAGTTCTGATCTTCAACCAATACCTCCTCAGGCTGCAATAGTTTGCTTGCCTGCTTACTCTTTAAAATTGTTAGATGTTTTGAGATACGTTAATTTTTCAGTACAGTACTTCACTTTCAAGTAAACATGCTGTTATAGAATATTATGGCCAGGGTATGAGTAAATAAAGGGTGGACGAAGTGAAACTGCTTGATCCTTTCCCCTCTGGCCCATTTCAGCTGAAAAATGTCCTTCCCAAACTGCTTTTTAAAGATGCATCGTTCCCATATATTTCCACTCGGCAATTTGAGGGAGGTGATTTGGAGCTCGGAGTGGGGAGCATAGCTGCCAAGTTATCCCTTTTTTAAAGGGATTTTCCCTTATGCTGAATAGGCTTCCTCGCGAGAAAAGGGAAAACTTGGCAGCTATGGTGGGGAGCAGGGAAAACAATTAAAAAGCCTGTTTTCATGTGCCCTTCTTCTGCTCATACCCAACCTACCTAGTCTGCTAAAGAAAACAAAAGGTAAAAAAAAAAATCACGGAGGAGGAAATCACAGAATTTTAGGGTTGAACTATATGTGACATGCATATGTGTGTTTAAAAGTGACAGTTTTGTGAGGTGGCAATTTGCAATAGAGAACTGAAGAGGAAGGGAGGCACAACTCTTTCTGCTGCCTACTATTTCTCCATTCCAGATCATTATGCTCCTCCTTACCATGGGCTTCTTTGTATGCCTGTGAGAGATGAAATGTGTCTGGAGCTATTTGTTTATTTGGAGATCTTCGGGTCAATCCAGAATAAAAGTGGCAGACAGGGAAGTGTAAGCATGTATATTAGGGATGGCTAACCTATGGGGCAGATCTGTGCCCCCCACCTACACAAAGTTTTTTCTAACCTCCCAAGGTCGCCCTGCCAACAATTTGCTGCTCATAATTTTTTTTCATTGACTGATCCATGGTTCTGTGTTCACACATTGCCCAAAGGTGGCAAAAAGTTGTTGTCAGTGGTAGTAGCACCACATCATGTAAGCTGCCTGCCACTTTCTTAAACATGAATGCTTCCGTAGTGTAGTGCTCGAAAAAACTTCATTTTCAGCACTTCCTGTTGCTTTGTTTATGAGAACAATATTTATTGCCTCTTCTTTGTGGGCCACGTCCCATTGCAGTGCTGTACAAACTTTTTTGAAAGAGAGCCAGATTTTTTGAAGTGAAGGGCCGTGAGGGCCGTCCAAAGGGCCAACCGAGCTTTTTTTAGGTTGAAGTTGTTGAGGTTTTTTTTTAGGATTTTACCCCAGGAAATAAACTGCCACAGGGGCCGGATTAAACTGATCGGCAGGCCGGATTAGACGCCTGAAACGGACTTTGGACATGCCTGGCCTTACCTTGGCCAATAAAGTAAATGTGGCTGGAGAGGGTGCAGCATTGAGATGGGAAGAAGCCTATCTAGAGAGGCTGTTGCTGTTTGCCAGTACAGTGGTGCCTCACTAGACGAATTTAATTCGTTCCACGGGTCTATTCTTATAACGAAAAATTTGTCTAGCGAATCCCATAGGAATGCATTGAATATTTTTTTTAAAAAAATTGCCCATAGGAACGCATTAATTGAATTTCAATGCATTCCTATGGGAAACCGCGATTCGCTAGACGAATTTTTCGTAAAACGAATTTGTCTAGCAAGGCAACCTCTGCTAGAAAAATCCTTTCTTTAAGCGAAAATTTTGTCTTACGGGGCGTTTGTTAAGCGAGGCACCACTGTACTTCTGAGTGAAAGAAAGACAGTGGTGGCCCAACACCATGAAAACCAGTGGGTTAAAAGTGGGGTGTGGGAATGGCAGGTGACAGTGGAGTCAGCCAAGATGATGATGTTGAACTACAACTCCCATTAGACTCCAGCTAGCATGACCAGTGGTCAGGGATGATGTGATTTGGTTACTTCTGATGTAATAATATATACTTCTGTTCTAAGGCAATGTACATGAAACATGTCCCAGCCTTGCAGTGCACTATATAAATGCTGTTATTTCATGGTGAAATAGCAATCTTATTCCAAAATACTTTATCCCTGAATAAATTGTGTGTGTGTCCAACATTTATGTCTATATTTGTGTGTATGCATAAAAATGGCTGCAGTTCCAGGCAGTCATATAGAACAGCATATCTCAGCTCCATCCTTGCACCTTAGAGCATTGCAAGTGTAGGCCAGGAGTAGTAGCAAAGATGGCAATACTGTCTACTTTTAAGAATCTCCTGGAGGTCTGCTCCACACACAGTACAGACCAGTTGTCTGTTCTAGTGGATTAATGATTTTTTTGGCACTACCATGCTGAAAATGCCATGTTATGTGGGAACTAATTAACGTTCGCAGCATACTTTTATTACTTCCTTTCTGCTATTAAATTTATAAGATGGCTACAGCCAGCAGAAACATTCACTTTGAATCAAAATGACTGAATTTTTAAGGTTAGCCTTGAGGATATCAAATAAAAATTATAGTGGAATGCATGAGTATTTCCTTTTTAAAATGCTGCTTTTAATTTGGAAAAGGATTTCATCCCTCTGGGACTCTAACCTGTTTTGTTTGTATATGTATATGTATATGTATGCTCAGTATAATAAACATAGACAGTATTGACACAGTAACATATTTTGAACTTGAGGAAGAGGTCAACCGTAATATTGGCTTTGTAGTTTTTCTACTAGTGTTAATGAATAAAACACTATATTTTAGCAAATTTGTTAAATTTGTAATGATAGTACCCAAGCCTACAGTGAAACAAACAAAAGCTATTCCCAGGGTCAAAAGCTTCTGGGTGAAATTTATTTATTTACAGTACTGTATTCATTTTATATCCCATCCTGCCTCCCGAAGGACACCAGGCAAATTTCACTAGATAGTATGTGGAGTGTAGAATTGGAATTAGTGAAACAGTGAAATGTCAAATATTCAGAAGAGTGGTAAAATAAGCATTGCTACAATTTCCCCAAGAAAGTATGTATGCACTGTGCTGATCTATAATATTTAAAGTGGGTATCACTCTTCTTGCTACGTGACTGAACTCTGTAACTATTAAATACTCCACCAGCGCATTAACATTAAGTGTTCAGTGACAGCTCAACATTTTTGAATCTTATTTCAGGTATAACTTTGGTCCACTTACTTGAGTGCTGTTTCTCTTCCTTATTGTTTGGGTTCTTATTCCCTCTGTATTTATCTCATGAAATAACCTGAGGTGCAGGGGTTGACCTTTATTTGAGAGTTTACATGAGCTGGAAGGGCAATGACTTTCTAAATTTAGTTAATGAGCATGTGTATTATATATGCAAGGCCCCAGTTTCAATCATTGTTATTTCCAGATAAAAGCTTTCAGATGGCTGCCACTAACAAATTTGCTCACAGTGGGCTAGGTTCAGATGATCATTTCTCATCAGCCACTTTGATCCTCCCTTTGTGAAAATGAAAAATCGGGAAATCTTCCCAATAACTATGGTGAATGGCTTCAGAACAAGTCAGAATATGAAGCCATGCTTTGAAGTTGGCTTCATATCTTGGCTTGTTCTGAAGCTATTCAACATAATTTTTAAAAGCAAGGAACAATAGTTAATGCAGCCTTCCTAGTTTGTTCACTTGCTCAAAGGTGCTTTGTGTGCAGCCAAAAGCTTGTTCAGAGCTCTACTTCTTAAGCCAGTTTATTTATTTCATAAAATTTATATACCACTTGGCTGGGGGTGAGGGGTGGAAAGAGCCCCTCAAAGTGGTTTACAAAGAGAAGAGAGAAAAAAGAGCCAAAAGAATGATAACCTAAACAGCTGATATTTGTTTCAATGTGGGTAGCGTGCCTAGAAGATGGGAACTTGAGTTAACAGTATATCTGGCAGAGTAGCAGAGAACTCCATATATGACATATTCAGTTTGAGACCTTGATAGGCTGTTAGAATATGATGTTTGCAGATGCAGTATTAAACGGGATGAGAGGAATTGTGATAGAAATATGGGTTGGGGAATAAATATGGCCACTGGAGCCATGGGAATTAACAATCATATCTAGAGAGAAGGATGAAAAGTAAGGAGCAAAGGCTAATTTGCAAACTCACCCTACTTATATCTCTATCAAGTATATATTAAGTACTAAATTTTACCTTCAAAATACATATTTATTCATTTTTTTTAAAAAAAACCCTTTCAGTAAACTAGCTAATAGAATTTATTAATCCCTAAATGATAGGCTAGTATTTAATCCTTATATAGTGAGTGGTGTGTTGTACATTAACCTGCAATTAAGTCCAGCTTCATAAAATATGTACTGTGGGGCTTGTTTAATAGATAAACTATTCTCTAATTTATTTTAAAGTCCAATGACCTACATACTTGGAGGCTGAAAAACCCCTTTTACTAACATTATTTCTCCCTTGAGATCTTCCATCCAAGTAAATCTGTTAAATGAAGTAGAGGAAGCTTTGATCCAAACTAGGCTAAATCCATTGGAACAAATTGCTGACACACATGTGTATTGGGGAAAGGGAGAAATCTCAAAATGAATCTTGAAATGTGGTTAGATCTCACCCTAGATGCAGTGCAGGGACCTGTTATGTACCCTTTTGTCCATGGTGTTTCCCCCTTCCCCTTGATCACAGACAATATAAGGAGGCATGTAGCCAGTTTCTGGATACTTTGGTATTGTAACTATATCAGAAGGACCTGCCCATTTCCTCATGAACCTGCCCAAATACTAGACGACTGGAGAAAAGGTCATCACAGTTGTAGTACTCTAGAGAGGCTTGTTGGATGCCAAATCTCCTTTTTTTGGCATCTGGGGATGGCATTAAAAACAACAATGGCTCTGTTATACATTAGATCTGTTTTTAATGCTGCTGTTTTATCTTGCCCTGCTGCTTTTAGTAATATTCTCTACTGTTGGTATGCATTGATTCTTGTTCGTAAACTGTTCAGGGAGTTGTACAATGGGATTTTTTTTCTAAATAAGTCCACCGAGCATACAAACTAAATAGTTCTTTGTATTAATCTAATGCAAATTGCCTTGGGGGATCATTTGAAGGCAGAGTTTTAATTTTATGAATGAATGAATGAATGAATGAATGAATAAATAAATAAAATTTGGGGGGAGCTCTGCTCTCATTACTTATTAATGGAATTTCAGAGAACTGATAAAATTACTACTACTCAAAATTACTTTCTGTTGCTTCCCCATTTCAGCTTTCTATTGAACTCACTATGTTTTTCAACAGTGGTTGGATTTCTCAGCTCCAGGTGGCACTTAACATTTCCCACCTCAAAAGGCTATACTAATGCTGTGATGGAGACATGGAGACAGAGGAACAAGGTCCAGCCACTTTTGATTGACGGAATTTGTGTGGAGAGGGTAACAACATTTAGATTTCTAGGCAATTGAGTTACAGGAGGATCTGTCCTGGAGTGTTAATACAAGAGGGCTTGTGAAGAAGGCGCAGCAGAGACTGTATTTTTTTTGAGAATTTTAAGGAAAAACCATCTTCCACAAAAGCTGCTGCTTGCCTTCTATCACTGTGCCATACAGAGTGTGCTCACGTACGGTTTATGTGTGTGGTACGGAAGCTGTACTTCTCAGGATAGAGCAGGGCTGTGCAGAATTATTAAAACAGCAGAAAGCATTATTGGCTGCTCACTCTCCACCTTAGAACAAATCTACACCACCAGGTGCCATAGAAAAGCACTAGACATATCAAGAGATCCAACGCACCCTGGTCACCATTTCTTTGAGCTCCTGCCATCGGGACGGAGATATAGAACAATGCAGGCAAGAACGAGTCGTCTCAGGGACAGTTTCTTCTCTAGAGCGATTTTGGCCTTAAATGGAAAGCCTGGACTTTGAAGTCATCTTATTTTACTTGTTCTTTTGTATTATATTTACTGTTTTTAACTAGATTTTGTAATTTTGGATTATGCGGAATGCTTTGTCTGAGTGGATGTAGCAACCGAGTAATTTCGTTGTTCCCGCAAGGGGACAATGACAATAAAGATATCTTACCTTATCTAGGAACTGGGCTCACATTGCATCCGGAACAAAATGTTCCCTTAGTTTAATGAGCAGGGAAACCCCACACACTGTAAGTGATAAGTATCCTGAAATGCCCACCCAATTAAGAAACGTGTGTGTACAAGATAAGCTTTCCACCTCATGGCCAATGGCAGCACCCACTATGGGGAGGCAGCTGCTGCTGACAGCCCAGTATTGGGGGTGGGGGACTTGTTCTTAAGCAGGACTGACACTTGCTCCCCAGCTTGGATTTATCACATGGCAGCAGCAGTCAATGTTCTGTTGTGAGGAAATGGTACCCTGGACAGCTCCAGAGAAGGTTGAGGCTTCATGAGAGTGGAGCTCAAGTGTTGCTTCAGCAGGAGTCGGCCTCAGGCTGAGCCTTAAATAGGAGCTGCAGCTTTGTCTCAATAGCTAGATCACTGAGAGGAGCCTCTTCACATAAAGGGAGTGGCAGCTTGTTCTAGCAGTTGTTTACTCAATGTCAGAGGAGGACAGCATCACATACTTGGGCTGGAGGGGTACTGGCACCACAGGGTTTTCTTGCAGACATGAGTGTGTTTTTAGTTGTATCTGTTTAACCCCAAGCTGTGAGCTGTCTTGGGTCCTGCACAGGGAGAAACACAGGATATAAACAAATAAAGAAGTGATTCTGGTTGGCCAGGTGCCCTGTGGGCACTTTCCTCTCCCAATCTGAATCCCCAGCCTTATCCCCTGAAGAAAGGGAGTGTGAACTTAAGGTCATGATAGGCGGAAAGCTGCTATGTTGATGTTCCCTGGAGTGACATGATGTCGGTTTATTGTGGGAGTGTGTAAATATCATAATTATCCTTACTCCTACTTCCTTTATTTAAGCACTATAACATCTTGTTGTTACATTGTGAAATAATTGGGAGCCAGGAATCCTAGATGTCCTGGGTGATCTACCCAGAGATCTACCAGTAGGTCACAATTGGAGTGTGCCAGAAATGGCTATATCAGGTTAAAAAATGCTTGTTTAGAAAATCATCATACCACAAGTAAAATTTATGTGTGAGCGAATCCTTATAATGGATTACCAGGGATACTGGTAATTTATCAAGCCTCTATATATTTGTGTGTGAGAGTGTTTTTTTTAAAAGAGTGCCCTTTTTGTGAAATTGGGCCCGGTAGCCAGATTTGCTTAGCTAGTTGGATGATTAGACAATGCTGTAGGCTGGTTTCTGTTTGTGGGCTCTAAATCACTTGTTAGGTGCTCTTGTATGCCTATCATCTCTTTTCAAAAGAATCACAACAATGGCAGCAAAGAGAAGATTAGAAATATGAGGGCAAAGTATAAAATAACTGGAAGCAAGAAATATTGCAAAAAGAGATTTTTTAAAATATTGTGAATATATATATATATATTTCAAATGAAAGGTCACTTTCTATACATTTTCAGAATAAGAATGTATGAATATGAATCTCATGCTAAAGTTGAAGTGATATAGTGGATTCATACTGTATACAAAGGGAAGATGCCATTGGGCAAAACGGGCAAAAAGACTAGTGACTTGATCAGAAATGTCTTTTTTTTTTTTAGCTCATTGGAAGCCAAATATTATCTGACCTTTGTCTTGTCTGCTTGAAGAAGGGCAAGATAATATTTTATTTTTTTCTGTATTTTTTAGGGGTCTGAATCTGCTCTGTATGAACTCATGAGCAGAGGGGGAGGGGATCTGTGCCTTGTCAGAGTGGAGTAGAGCTCCCATGAGGTCTGACAGCGCAGATCAGAGACCACACAGCACATCTCATTGCACTTTGTGACTCAGGCATAAAACAACAAGACTGCATAAAGTGCATACAGTATTGTGCTTTACCACAGGAAATTTTGGGCTCATTCTCTAACTATAAGGAAAATGCAAGGATGGGGTGGATGAAGGGTATAGCTTTGCAGAAGCAAAACTCAGAGTGCATAAAAGAAACATCGGAGTGGGGACAAAAAAACCTCTTTTGTGACTGACACATCTTGTTTTCAATCAAAGGAAAAAATTTCCCATGGAATCACAGTGATTGGGGAGTGGGATAAATAAATATAAACAAAAGCACATGCAAGAAAGCAAATCTCTTTTTTTATTATAACCCCCCCTCCTCAACTAAAAATCAGTTTTAAAGCTGCATAGCAAAAAGTCTGTGGACCCGTGCGCAGTTTGCCAAGTTTGCTACACAGGGGCACCACTCTCTTGTCTGAAAATTTCAGACCAATTTCCCACAAAATACTAAGTGAGCTTAAGTGATTCTTTTTTTATATTCCCCCAACTGCAACAGCTGTTTTTGTAGGAAAACTACTGTGGCCATGCTTCTGAAATTTGGTAGGGTTCAAGCCTTCAGAAAGGGTGATTATTACTGCACCCCCCAAAAAATCTCTTTCCTCAAGGTAAAATTAAAAATACATATTTTCCTAAAATATTCAAGGGATTCAACATTGTGCTGTAATGAATGTCCCATCAGCTCAAGCACTTCAGCTTGCCAGGTCGAATGAGCCCCTTTTCTTCCCTGTCACACCCTGTTCTGGGGGTTCTCCGTACCTGCTGAACCAATTTGGAGGGTGTGCAGGGGGAGGAACGGCGGAGGAGCCCCATTGCACAACCTGAAGCTCTCATGCAGGACACGGGCTGATTGGACTCATTAGGTGAATCTTGTGAAAGGTGTCAGGTCCACTACCCTCTGGCTGTATTTGCCTGTAATTTGGTGGGCTTAATCCAATTTGGAGGGACTGCCATGCCTGCAAAGTCCATCCATTTCTAAATTTACAACCATTATTTTTATTCCCTGTAACAGTGATTGTTAGGAAACAGAGCTTTGTTTTTAACAAAGCTGCTTCAGACTCAAAACATGAATTGAATCAAACAGACTACAGAGTGGCTCGGAACAGATTGGACTGCTTCCTAAAGTGACAGATATAAACCCAGTTTGTAGCTGCTTTATACCTCTAGTACTTTTAAAAATAAAATAAAATAAAATAAAATATACACTATACAGTAGTTATTGTACAATATGTCTCTTAACATTAGTTACAAAAGCCATTTTCTGTAGCTAATTTTGCGCAATTTTCTGATTGCCTGGAACTTTTTTCATGCTGAGTTCTTTGTGGCACAAGGGTGGGTGGGAAGGGTGTATGAATTCCATAGGACTTATTCTCAGGAAATTGGAGATAGGATAGCAGCCTTTTAAGTTGTTAGAATTAAAAGACTACAAGTAGTAAAGGTAAAAGGTAACGGGTAAAGGACCCCTGGACAGTTAGGCCTTCTGAACATGGCCTTCTGCTTTCCCCCCAGCTCATAAATGTATTCTGGTTCTTGAAAGCAAATGTGTTGCAAGAATTTTGGATATCAAAATATGTTGCTTCCTTTGTGACATTGTTCAAAATGGCCTACTTTATTAAATACAATACTTAGCAGTTGCATGTGGTTTATTGTGCTCTTTCCTCACAATTCCCCTGAGTTCCACAAGCACACACTGCCCTTCCTAAAAAGAGATACTGTAATAAAAAGAGACTTTATTAAGCTAATGCAATAGCAGCATTTTCTTTGAGGAGTAAAACATTTCATTTTTAATAATAAAAATTGAATTCCCATCATTGCACACTGTATACATTTTATTCAAATCAGCCTGAATGCTGCCGTTCCAAGGCTAAGAAGAGATCTCCTGAGATATATATACGTTAAGCATTAGTTAAATTAGTTTTAAGATTCAGACTCAAACCAATATGTGATAATGAATTAAAGTTTAAAGTAATACCAGTATTGAAAATGAGGACATGTTGTGAGACATAATGGTCATAATAGTAACTCCATAACAGTTACAGAATTATCTATTTTATTATATAAGATCAGAGACTAGTCCTTTAAATATGGGTGTTGTGAAAATGGCAATGAGCTAGACACGAGTGCTTTCTATAGCTAAATGCTAAAAGGGACCCCTGACCATTAGGTCCAGTCACGGACGACTCTGGGGTTGGGGCGCTCATCTCGCTTTACTGGCCAAGGGAGCCAGTGTACAGCTTCCGGGTCATGTGGCCAGCATGACTAAGCCGCTTCTGGCGAACCAGAGCAGTGCACAGAAACGCCATTTACCTTCCCGCTGGAGCGGTACCTATTTATCTACTTGCACTTCATGCTTTCGAACTGCTAGGTTGGCAGGAGCAGGGACTGAGAAACGGGAACTCACCCCCATTGCGGGGATTCAAACCACTGACCTTCTGATCGGCAAGCCCTAGGCTCTGTGGTTTTAACCCACAGTGCCACCCACGTCCCTTAGTTAATGCTAGCAACATCTTAATTGTGTTGAATGTATTGAAATAGCTGAAACCCAGCATTTTTGTCGCATATCCAAACAGACCTGAAAACATAGAAATCCAAAATGGAAAATAAGAGAAATGATCTTACCGAATCCCCCCCTCCATGCACACTGAAATTTCAAATGGTGTTTCTTTATTTGATTCTAAATGATTTTTCAGTAAATCATCTTTGCATTTCCTGTTCACAAGACTAGGAATGTCTTATTTTTGAATGTAATTGAAGTTCTTATCCCTATTTTGATATTAGCCCTGGGACAGTACTGGGGGACTGCAGTTAGCTCTTCACATGTTACAGCAACACCATGAAAGTAGTGGTCAAAGGTCAGCATCCTAAATTATTTGGTGTCATCAGTAAACTTGGCCACCTTGTCGCTTGCCCCCCGCTCTAGATAATTTATGAGCAACTTGAAAATTACTCGTTCTAAATCAGATTCGTTTGAAACCTCACTGATTACATCACCCAGTTGCAAGAGCTGTCAGTTTATTCCTACTCTCTTCTTCTTGTCTTTTAACCAGCTACCAATCTATAAGGGGACTTCTAAGTTCCCATGACTTCTAAGTTCGCTCCTGCGTTTTTAGTGAGGGTCTGTGTCATAAGCTTTTTGAAAGGTCCAGTATACAATGTCTACCAGATCAATCCACATGACACTGTCAAAGAACACTAAACAATTAGTGAGACAGTACTTACTCCTGCAGAAGCCGTGTTGATTCTTTTTCAGCAAGCCTTATCCTTTTGTATGCATGACAATTTTATTGTTGTTACTTTCCACCAATTTCCCTGGAACAGACAGTTTTCTGTCTCCCTTCTCGATCCCTTTAAAAATTCATGGCATATTGGCTGCTTTTCAATCTTCAGGTACAGACTGATTTTAGGGACAAGTTGCATATTTTTATTCCAAAGGCCAGCAATTTCAAGTTCGAAGTGCTTCAAGAACTGTTGAGAGGTTACCAATTGGATCTCATGATTTGTTCATTTTTAATTTGTCAGTAAGACTTAAATCATTATCTCCTGTCACAGCTATTTGCCTCAGTTCTTCACATTCCCTTCTTGAAAATGTTGGTCTCCATGTGGTTGTGAGCAGCTGCTACAACAGTGATGTGGGATGAACCCATGGAAAATCAGCTCCCACAATTCTGCTGTAATGTGTAAATTTATGCCATTAATGGTTCGATTGTGAGAACATTCTGTGTAACAACTGAAAGTGATAATATAAACTTATTACCACTTTTGGTTGTTACAGATTGAACCTCACAATTGAACCATTAATGATTATTTTGAGGTTTTGTTAGCAGGAGCAACTACCGGTAAATTGTTTGTTGTGAATATGTTACATATTGTAAAATGTAAAACCCCAAATACCTGGCATTTTGAAGACTCATTGTAAAAGTTTAGAATTCCAGATTTAAAAAATACGCTTAAATTATAGACTATAATAATAGTTTAAAACAGGCATCCCCAAACTTCGGCCCTCCAGATGTTTTGGACTACAGTGGTACCTCGGTTTATGAACACAATTGGTTCCGGAAGTCTGTTCATAAACTGAAGCGTTCATAAACTGAAGCGAACTTTCCCATTGAAAGTAATGGAAAGTGGATTAATCTGTTCCAGACCGGTCCGCAGAGTACTTAAACTGAAGCGTTCATAAACTGAAGCATGGGTGTAATTGGTTCCGGAAGTCTGTTCATAAATTGAAGCGTTCATAAACTGAAGCGAACTTTCCCATTGAAAGTAATGGAAAATGAATTAATCCGTTCCAGATGGGTCCACAGTGTTCATAAACCGAAAATTCATAAACCGAGGTGTTCATAAACCGAGGTTCCACTGTACAATTCCCATCTTCCCCGACCACTGGTCCTGTTAACTAGGTATCATGGGAGTTGTAGGCCAAAACATCTGGAGGGCCGCAGTTTGGGGATGCCTGGTTTAAAATATATTTGAATTACAGCTGTTTTCTCTCTACTGTTTTTTAAAAGTTCTTTATTGATGGCATGTATAATTTTTGAAGAAAGCGCAGCAATTGGTACAGGTTTCAAATGTAACAAGCTGTTGTGACACCTAATGTTGACTGCACATCTTTGTTTATAAGCAAATCCTATATGTAGCACACTCTTTTTTTAAATTCCCTCACCCTCATTTTTAAAACACTTTTTAAAAAAACAGTCATGTTGAGGTTGGAAGGCGGTTCCTGTCCAGATAGCCATTTTATGAGTTGTCTCCCTGAGACCAGATAAATATTTGAGGGAAAAAATATGGTTACAGGTTTAGGTCTATACAGTAGAATTTGGGGCAGTGATCCTTTGCCCAGTTTTTTATGTCTGATGATCTTAAACTTGCATAACTGCATGCATAATGGGAGCTCTAGAGTTGCATGGCTATTACTGTATAATTTGCGCCCCCCCCCCCTTTTAAGGAAATGCTCTGTTGGTATGAGCTAATTTAGCCAATGGAATTTTATAGCAAATTACAAATGTTGTGGGTTTACTCCTCCTGCTTGTCCTCTGTAGCAGAAACATGCTTTGCAGAAATGAAAACAATCTCCAGCTATCTTCAGGCATTTCTCTAAAATAGCATCACTACAGTTTGTCTGGCTGGGCCAGTTCCCTTACCACACACCTGGTGTATATCACTTTAAAAATAAATTATGCCTCATTAAATTACAATTAAATGAAATCATGATCGTTTGTTTTTCTTGAAGGAAGATGCTTTGCATATTGAAAGCCTAATTTGTTGCAGGTGAGAAAAAGCTGAACAGATTATTTAGCATCACTTTATTCTTTTTTTTGTAATCCCGATTGTTGGTTAGTATTTGTATATACCATTTCAGAACTATATGAACATAAATGATAAGTGCTCTCATGATATTTTGTTTTACTGACTTCATTATCTATTTGCCATGGGTTATCAGCATAGTCTGTCAGTACAATCTATTTTCAACCTTGCAATGAAATAGATTTCATTTTTATGACATTAATTTTGCATGAAAAAAATACTGTAGTCACATTCAACTACATCCTAGTCTGAATCATCTTGGGGTTCTTCTGCATATCTCTCTTACTCTTGAAAATGTAACATGGGAAAGAGTTGAAAATAATAATAATAATAATAATAATAATAATAATAATAATAATAATGGGGAAATGCTTCTTCTGGTTCCACTGGATCCTTTAGGGAACATAGGCCAGCAGCCCTGACCTTTCCTCCAAACACCCCATTTCAGGTGCTTATGCTGGCTAGCTCTGGAAGTACCTCCCACTTGATTGAAGTGTATGACAAGCCTCTACAGCCACAGAACCTTCCTCCATCAACAGCTCCTCTCCACTGGCATAGCCAATGGAGCGGGACTCACTGTTCATCCTATGACACATGTATACACCAAAATTTGGAGGTTTGGATTGCTCCGTAAGCAAACCAATGTGCTAATAAATAATTAAGTTAAAATTTATTTGCCATTTTCTTAAGTACGAAACAAAGTGACCGAGACTAATAAAAATTGAGGGATTTCTGAATGCTCTGGGATTTCTGTTCTGACTCATCACCAGGATGGTTAACTAGGATACTACTCTTCTGCTGGGCTTCATACCTGTGTCCTGGCCTCCAAAATGCTGTGGGCTACTTAGCCCTCTAAGTCCAGAAAGGATGGGTGGGGGTATCATGCGCCTTAACTCTGTATGATGCTGACCTAGCTTGAGAAACATAGAAAAGCATAGTAAAGAAGAGGCTGCAGATATACTTTCTCTTTCCCTATTGGCTTTAAAATACAAAAAATGGTACATAAGCAGTCATTGTTGAAAATATTACTAGAAGAAAAGGGAAGGTGTTGAGGATGGGAGTAGATTGCCCATGGAAGGGAGGATGAGGAACATTAGGAAAGCAGTGATTGGGTGTCTCTTGTCTGATCAATTATTTGTAAAGCTACTGTAGTTTTTAACTAGGTACATTGTGACTTTCTAGGAAGAAACTTTTCATAATTTTGTAGTAAGCTGGTAATCATCTGTTCTCCTATGCAAAGACATAAAGCGTATGGCGGCGTATTGTTTCAAAGCAATATTTGAAATTACTTAGTGATCAGTATTATATCCCAATTATTGTCAGGATGCTGTCCGCCGCTCCCGGCTGGTTGCCCAGGAAAGTATAAAGACAAGGAACAGTTTCTTACCGTCCTTTTTATTTCAATCTTTACAGAGAGGCTATAGAATACAGCCTCTTGGATAATGGCATGGTCCCGAGTGAATACCCACCCCCTGTCTCTCCCATTTCCTTATTCGTCATTCTCATTGTCTCCTCTATGGGTGCTGCTACGTGCCCTCTGTCTTTGAGCTCTTTGCTCTCCTACTTTGAGGGCTTGCCAGGTTTGGGAGATGGAGGGTCTGGAGTACTTTCTATTGACAATGTGTCAGCTGGGTGTTTCTGGCTCTCCCATGATTTTCCCAGCTTTTCCTCTCATCTGCCTCTGAGATGTTACCTCCCTCAAACCCCTATTGTAAATCTATACAGTGGTACCTCTGGTTACGAACTTAATTTATTCCGTAGGTTCCATTCTTAACCTGAAACCGTTCTTAACCGGAGGTACCACTTTAGCTAATGGGGCCTCCTGCTGCCACCGCACCACTGGTGCACAATTTCTGTTCTCATCCTGGGGCAAAGTTCTTAACGCAAGGTACTACTTCCGGGTTAGCGGAGTCTGTAACCTGAAGTGTTTGTAACCCAAGGTGTTTGTAACCCAAGGTACCACTGTACTATATTCTTCTTCCTCTTGCCTGGAAGGGTCAGGATGGGGAGGGGGTCTCCACCATTTCTCCTCTGCCCAGTCCCTGACAACTGCTTAGGACCATCTTATGTTCTATGCCCTTGTTAGCTTTCTGCGGGCCTAACTACATGCTATACGAATAACTGAACCTCTGGCTTCTTTCATGTAAAAAAAAAGCTTGATGTATTTGATGAATATGGACATTGCCATATCTTGGCTTTCTAAATGAGGCAGCAAGCAATTTTCAAATTATTAATTTCTAAGATGAAGTATCTTGAGAATTTCTCATATTTGCAGCATTTTCTCCCATTAGAAAGAATTGACAGGTTTGCAGTGAATGAACTGTAACATCCAAACTCTGCCAAACATTTTTCTTCATAAGTCTCCTGTGCTGTTTAAATGTCTGAACTAAATTTACCAAACTTGGCAGATTCCTGAAGATGAACAGGGCTGCCAAGTGTTTCCAGCCTGAAGCAGTAAGAGTGAGAGCACTAATAGTTCTTAAAATAGTTGCAGGAGACACCTGGCTATAATGGTAGTTTTACATTGACCCACCTGCCTCTTTGGCACCTCTTTGTTCAGGTTGATCTTAACTATATGATAGAATCTGAACAGAAATGCTCCTAAATAAACCACAGTCCCAGGAAAACAAGGTTTGTTTCTACAAAACATTCCCTGTACTTCTAACATCTCATGAAGGGTCTCAGTATTGCAACCTGGCTGGTTACAATAAACACATTTTTAAAAAGACTTGGCCTTTTTTTAATTTTTTGAACCAGGGATTGCTATCAGAGATTCTGCGTAAAGAAGAAGACCCTAGAACAGCTTCCCAGTCCCTCCTGGTAAATCTGAGGGCAATGCAGAATTTCCTCAACCTGCCTGAGACAGAACGAGATCGTATATATCAGGATGAGAGAGAGAGGAGTATGAACCCCAATGTGAGCATGGTGTCTTCAGCTGCCAGCAGTCCAAGTTCCTCCAGAACCCCCCAGGTAAGGTGCAACCCTATTCTAATTGCTTTCACAATTGTCCCATTATCCAGAAACAGACGGGCAGGCATCATTTGAGATGACCTGTTAGGATTTTCCCATCTGGTATTCAGTGCACTTGAGTGCTTCTTGGAACCTTGATTTTTTTAGGGTTTGGAGTTGAGCTAACAGGATCGTGTTATCTTCTGGCAATACTTTGTAGACGAAACTAGTTAGTATTTAATGCTGCAAATATAAAGAATGAGCATTCAATGAACTACATGAAAGAATTCAAATACGGGGCAGGTTGTGCACATCAACTGTGATTGAAAGCATGACAACACTGAAGTGCATGTGGAGGCCCATGGAAATGAGGGTAACTCCAGTCTCTTCAGTGATAGAAAATGCTCCTCATACACTTCCCCCCTGTATGCCTGAAGGAGAACTAGGCAGTCACTGCATCCTCTGAACTGTGCTGTAGCCTGTGAGCATCATAGCTTTTCCATTAAGTGTCTATGATTTTACTCCATGATTGCCATACTGATTGGAATGTCATCCAGTTCTTCTTCTAACTAATGACAAGCCAGGATTTAAGCAGCCAGCAGAGGCCCTTTTTTGAGATATAATGAAGGATTTGTTGAGGTGATTGCAACCAGTTGGTAGCAAAATGCATTTAGAAAATACAGCTCATCCAGAACACAACAACTGTTTGCTGTGATTTGCCATAGCTTTTGAGAGCTTTCACTGGGCTTTAGCTGTTTCCTGGGCATAATTCAAAGTGAAGGTGCTTTAATACCCTAAATGGTTTGTGTCCAGGGTTCCTAAAGGACTGTGTACACTTACACGAACCTGACAATGTGCTGAGATCATCACCAGAGCTGAGGTCGAACAACTACCAGTAGGTCTTAATGCAGTAGTGTAGCTGGAGTGGGGGGGGCACCCCTGGTGGCACTTAACTTTGGGCGGCACCGGTGCATGCTAGAGCCCAAAGTGGTCCGCAAGTCTAGGCACCCCAGAATCTGGTGCAAAGCAGAGGGTGGCTGAGAAGGACTGGCCCAGGTTCCAGTGAATGTTATCTGCATCAGGGAAATAGATTCCATCAATATGCTTGTTGAAGGGATCAGACCTTTTCCTGTGGCCTCGTTGGCCTAATCTCCATGCTACATTGTGACCTCTCTCTCTGCTGGCTTCACAGCAAGAGTGGAAGCATTTTGTTTCCAACAGTCCCTCTGCCAGAGAAAAATCACCCCCCTCCTCAATTCACTGATGCCTTGAGATCCTTATAGTATCTAACAAGAACAAGTTTCACAACTTTCAGGATGGTTTACAATTAAAAGATTATATATGTTCTCAGTGCCTCCCTGCCTCCCACAATCTATGCCGGAGTGAGAGCCAGGTACTAAGACAAACTGTGAGTGAAGCCCATTCGCCCCTGTCCCTGGGGGGAATTTGCAAGGATAATTACCCTCAATCATCATCGTTTTTCCTTCGCCAACGATCTCCCGCTGTTGTGGGTGCTGCCTCCATTAAGGCAGAGTGAAACCGGAAGCCTAACTTCTGAGACCCTTCAATTGATATTGTTATAATGAGGCTATTATTGGATTGTAATTGAAAACTTATAAAAATTATTATATATGTGTGTGTGTGTTTATACAAACCAGTATAATTGCTAAAAAAGCAGAGTGATTCTTTTTTAAAACAATCAGTTGTGTGTGTATATAATTGTAATTGTGAAAGGCCTGTGGCAATAAACAATAAACAAAAAACATTTGCTTGTTGCTGGAATGCCCTAGGATTAGTTCCCAGGCTGCCCTCCTTGGCAGACCATGCCACAGAGAGGGTGCCACACCTGTATTAGCTCTTTCACCTTAACACTGAAAAAGAGGGCACCCTTGAAGGGTCTCAGAAGTTAATCTTAACATCTGAGAATGTTCATGTGCAAGTAAAGAGTAGATTGCATCCAAGGTAGCCAAGTGAAGGAGCTCCTCCTGCTTTATCTGGAGGAGTGTACTCTATATAGAAGATAGCTCACCCAGGAAAAATGTAATTTGTCAGCACTAGTAGTATGCCTTAACTGAAATAGGGGGAAATTCCTAAATTATAAAGTGCTATAAAATGCATATGTGATTTCTACCCAAGACTTGTCACTTAGAAGGGACATATTGATGCTAGGAGACTGCCTTCAAAAACAGCCAAAATGGGTAGACAAGAGAAAATGTATTACAAATTAAAGACAAATTTGTTCTGTGCCAAAGTTAATCCTATATACAAAATGCTGTTTCCATAGATACCAATCTGTGATATGATTTTGCAGTGTGGTGGGTAATCTGAGAATGTATCAAAAAATACAATAAATACTCCCATTGTATTCCCTGTTGTTTTAGTTGTTATCCTTAGTTTGTAGCTTTACATTGATAAACTATTATTTTGAGATGTGTCCTTAATATTACATGGCCAAACTAATCCAGTAAAAGAGTCCAGGGGTATTGAACATGAAAAGATTTGGATGCTGCTTTATTTATTCTGTGGTAGATTTATTTAGTTAATTCCTATATTCTACACATTTATTTAGTTCTGTCATTTTTCTGTTTGAAAAAATGGCAACAAAACTTCATGAAAAGAGCATTTAAAAATTAACAATTATAAAAATACAAATCAAAACTCGTAAAGAAACAAGAAAGTTAAGTAGCAGCCCCAGCAAACTCTTGTTTGCATACTGTGCCAGAATTTTTTTAAACACTAAGCTAAACCATGGCTTAGCACACACAAACTAATGTGCAGATTCTCTCAGAGTGAAGATCATGGCCACTGTGCTCTTTGCCCAGTCCTGCTGCTGATATCCTGACCAGCACTAAGCCATGTTTGCTATCATGTTGCAGCTGAATCTGTTCCCCAGACAAACGACATGCAACATATGAAGAAGACTAGGTTTACAGCTCATGTAATGTAATGCCAAACCAAACCATGGCGCAGTCCTGGGTAGCTGCAGTATTCACTCTGGGAACTCATTCAGGGCATGTGGAAAACTGGGTCGCAGTCTCTATGCCAGAAAGAGAAATAAATAAAACATATTTGTATTGTCTATTGAAAACTGAGCAGAGAATGGAAACCAGGCAGGCATCTTTCAGGAGTTAATCTTAGTGTCACAACAAAGAAGATTTGATCTGTATATCCACCCACTTTACTGCTGATGGTGGAATTACAATTATACTTCCAAAATTGCACGCAACTCCAAATTGAAGGAACACATATTGCATTTTTGTAGGCAATATAGGTCTACCTCTGTTGAGACCTTTCCCCTCTGCTTTGATCTTGCAGAGGAAGGAACTGCAGCTGAAAGGTGGACGAAGACCCAGAGGACTGGATAAAATCTGGCTGTGTACTACATGTGGGCTGAGGGGAGCACCTCTGGGTTAAACATACCCAGGCTGTTTTAAGGTGCCAGCCTGGGAGAAATGACATCACAGTCTTTTTCTATATACACGTTAGCTTAATTTAATGTTTCAGTTCCATAAAAAGCTTGCTAGATCAGTGTCCTAGATTGCTGCTGTGTGATAACTGCTGTTAGATAGAATAGCCTGTGCAATATAATCATTACTAGATACATAGGTTACTGGGCAGTTTCAGTGATGTACTTGTACTGTTGAAACTATCAGCCAGTCTGAACAAGTTTTCAGCTGGTTTCTGGTTTTGGGGTAATGACCTTTCCCCCTCCAATCCTAACCTCTACCGGTAGTTCTCTCTCTGATGGCTTAGTAAGTGGAAGTGCCAATATTCTCTGTTTATTGTCCTTCATTTGTCACAGAAGTTGATTGGAAGTCATTCAATTAAAAGGAGTGCACTGGAATATGCAGAACTGCAATATGAGTTTAGGAGACCAAGGGCAGCACACCACACATACTGTGAAGCTTGGTGTTATGAATTTTTGTTCATTCTCACTGATTTCCTAGGTGAAATTAGGTGACTATCTGGGCAGCATAATGATGGGAAACCATACATACTCAAATGACATACATATAGCTTTAATAAAGGATGAGAGAGACTTGAGGGAGTGCATTAAATTGAGTAATAATTTATTATTTAGAGACCTCTATGCATTTACTCATTTTTTCTGGAAGAATTGGCTCTTCCTCCAAGGTATGCAGTTTTATGGGGAGAAAAATCAAAAGTCCAAATACTCATGTATGTATTATATTGTATTTTCTGGCTAGCCCTATCAAGTGACTGTTTGGGATTTAATTCTTCTGTTTTGTAACCTTTCAGTTTTTCGGTATATGTGCTTCTGTGTGTGTTGAGTGCGAGAGAGAGAGAGCTCTGTGTGTGAAGAGAGGGGGGAAGGGAGGGAGAAGGAGAGAGGACTGTGAACGTCCTATAGGAATGCACTGCAATTATTTCCAATCACAATTAACCTGATTAGAATAATGGACAGGAAGTGTCCCTCTGTAGCTAATGCAGTTTGGCATCAGCTGACTGAAATCCTTTGATAATTTCTGCACAGATGGCTGGGCTGAAAGCAGCACTTTTTTAATTATTATTTTCATGGTCTCTCGGTAGGCCAAAACCTCGACTCCGACAACAGACCTCCCCATTAAGGTGGACGGAGCCAACATCAACATCACAGCTGCCATTTATGACGAGATCCAACAGGAGATGAAAAGGGCCAAGGTGTCTCAGGCTCTGTTTGCCAAAGTAGCTGCCAATAAAAGTCAGGTGAGTAGAGGGTTCTTTTTGAAAGAGCGGAGAAAGGTTCAAGGTTGAAATTGGACCCATCCCTCCCCCTATCATTAAAGTATATCTGTTGCAGCAGTAGTAACAACATTAATGATCCCTGGAGAATCCATTGCACTTTGTCTTTTTGCTCCTAAATAATTTCTTTCTGCCTCTTTAAAGTGAATGGATAGCAAAGACAAATCAAATTTTCTTCCTTTAACTGAAAAGTAAAAAACAGAAACGGCACCATAAACTGCTTCCCTGCCCTCCACCTGGTGCAGTAAATCAAGAACCCCTGAAATTATAGTGTTGTACACATTTAACAGATTTGATTCCTTAACAATTGTTTGATTCCTTACAATTGTCTTATGGGCAGCCAACAGAAACCCACAGATTGATTGATCACTGTACTGTATTCCTTGTAGTGTAAAAAAATATGAAATGAAACCATTATAAAATGTTGAAAGTAATTCTGTTACCATCATTCATAGAGATATTGAATTTATTCTCATGTGTTACATGGATTTGTATATGAGGAGGATCCAAATCTTTCTCATGTTCATTTTCTTCCTCCTCTTCTAAATCATCATGTCTCCTGTTGCACCACTTGTTTTCAGTGGAGCCTGTGGGCTAATGCTCACAGAAAAGGCAAGAGCCCAGGCACAATATGAAATACATAAAAGGAAAATGCCATGGAGCCCTACACTGTTAAATGAATAAAAATCTCATGTACCACATGGCAAAATATAATGAGACTGGAGCTGTTAAACGAATAAAGCTGTTAAAAGCATAATGCCACTTGGCACAACTACTGTGCATTTAACGGTTTTCCACTGTGTAATAAATGACATATGTGGTAAAAGTGCAGTAAATATAAAAACTGCACACAATTGATTTTGCAAACGTGCCCTTCGTCCTTGCCTGCATACAAATACCAAATACCAAAGATGTGTGTGCACTGCGGCCAAGGCTGGATAGTCCTTAATCAGGACCCTTTTTAGTACAAACCGAATTACCAGGCTCTTTCTGAGGTTTGGCTCCAAAATGCCTGAAAGCTTCCTGTCATTTTACACAGAAGAGTCTTGAAATAGAAAGACTGTGAGCCACCCAAAATAATTTGGGTGGCTCACTAGCTTCCGTCTGTGCCAATTCGAATGTAGAAATTCCAAAGGAGCCGGCCACCATCTACTCTCTAGAGCTAGAATGCATTAAACGTTCTTGCTGTGAGCTCATATAGAAACTCCAGAGAGGTTTTCTGGGAAAAAAAGAAAAAAGAAAAAGCAGGAAGGGTTTAAAATGTGTGAAAGTGACATTTGCTGTGGCTGTGCCTAGTAATACTTCATGCATAAGCATTTTTGAGCATGTGCTACTTTTGTTTCACAGGTCTAGTGGGTAGCACTGATTACTCTGTGATGCCTTAATATTAACAGTTATATTGAAGGTACTTGGACTTTCTGTTTACAGTAGGTATAGGAAATTTGTTCAGCCCTGGTAACCACATCAAAAAATATACTATGAGTTTGAAGTTGCTGTTTAGTATAATTTGCATATCATGTACATTTTCATGAACATTTTCAAACCATAGCTGGTTGCCATGGTGCCTTTATTGTACAACTTGAGTTCTGGGGAGGCTAAGACGGAGTTTGAGAACCAGTGGCACTTCCACTTTCTTATAGGGTCATCTTCAGCATCCATCTGTTAATATAAAGTTTGTAACAACCATACAGGTATATGGGTGAGAGAAATATTAATCTCTGGAAAATTGATAAGATCCAACATAACGCAGAAGCATGTCTAAAAGTACCTAGTAAGCCTCTAAATAAATTCCTACTGAGAGCCAGAACTCATAAGTACATAAGAACATAGCAGTTTGAAAGCATACCAGTCTGAGCAGATAAATAGGTACCACTGAGACGGGAAGGTAAATGGCGTTTCTGTGTGCTCTGGCACGGTATTCCATTGCACCAGAAGCAGTTTAGTCATGCTGGCCACATGGCCTGAAGCGAGATGAGCGCTGCACCCCATAGAGGCCTTAACTGGACTTAACCTTCCAGGAGTCCTTTACCTTCCAGGCGTCCTTTACCTTTACCTTACCTCGTATCTGAAGAAGTGTGCATGCACACGAAAGCTCATACCAAAATAAAAACTTAGTTGGTCTTTAAGGTGCTACTGAAGGAATTTTTTTATTTTACTTTACCTTACCTAGTTATCTATCTTCTCCACCATCTGTAGGCATGGCTGCCCACTGTCTATCACATTATATCACATGACTTGTTCCTTCCCACATGTTTTGAAATTAAACTTTGCAGGGTGTATGGTACTTTGAAGCCCAGATAATAAGCTGATTGTCTGGGCTTCACAGCACCACACAGGGTTCTATGAAAGCACTGATGATCAGCTCTACATGTATTCATTTCTTTCTCATTTTTGCCAGACATGCAGGGACATGTGCATATGGAAGGCCATGAGATAGGACTGAAATGCACAGCCTGCTTCCCCTCTGGGTTATAACAGGATAACAATAAAGGTCTACCATCAGATTGGGTGTGACCACCATATGTTGCTGGGTGCAGAGCACATTGGGGGCTGATGCAAGGGAAGTAGGGGTCCAAGTGCGTGGCTGGAGGTGGATGCATAGCCTTCCCTTCTGGCCACGTATTTCCTGGCAGGAAGCTAGGCACTCTCCTGGCCAGTCAGGAGGTGCCTGTGGGCCGGGCAGGGGGCAAGACCTGGGCAGGTACTGGGACTGTCACCTTCCTTTGAAGGGGTGCGGCGCCCAGTGCCCAGCCTCTTGTCCTGCGTGGATCTGATCATCACTGGATCACCTGCCCTCCTGCCCCTTTTATATTTGTATGTGTGCTTCAGCCTGATGGTGAGCAAGCTGAACTGTGTATGGGCATTGCTATGGATTACTCAGTTCCTGTATTTGGGGCCAGGGGGGGAGTTTTTTCCTGCAGACAGACTTGACACATCTACAGATTTTTGCCTGCTTCATAGCAAACACCACAACTTGGGCAGTTAAGGCATTGGGTAGTATCCTTTTAACACCAGGGTACCCCGTTAAAGTGGCAGAGCTGTCTGGGAGCCCAAACAGGGGGCCATAGTACCCCTTCCGTGAGGAGGCACTGGCAGGAAAGTCACACTTGACCCATGTCCAGGGGCAGCCTTCATGTCAGGGCCAATCCATCCCAAGTTCAACCTGCAGGTGGTCTGGTTGAAGGTGGATGCTTACCCAGTGCCTTTTGCCATTGGCTTACATATGTAATCAACAAATCTGTGGCCTAATTTAACCCAGCCAATGGTCTCCTGTCTTGTTTCTATTGTCAATCCCCATTGGCACACAGTGTTCCATATGTGCCTGGGTCATGCAAATAGTTTGTTCCTTTCTAATTCAGGACATAGCTGGATTTTAGCTGCACTATATGCATATTTCATGTACGGAAGATCAAGCAGGGAGGGGGAGCCACAGCTGACTTTCAAAAATTGTGCTATAGCTTCAGAGGATTCTCATAACTTGCCATATTTCAAAAAGTGAAAATCTGGACACAACGGTTTTGAGCTTGTGTGTGTGTGTGTGCGCGCACGCGCAAAATCTCAAAAAAATAAAGGAAGGGTGGGGAAAGAGTTTTTGAGCTATTTTTAATGACATTTGCCAAAATCTATACTTCCGACATGGACTGCCATGCATATGGATTTTCCTGGACATTTCAGCGATTTTCCCCTGGAAGCTTTTTAAGAGGGCCAAATACCAGCTATGTCTGGGAAATTCCAGATGTATGGCAACCCTACTCATTCACATGAGTCTCATCAGGTGGGCAGTTCCTTCTCAATGTCAGTTACTGCTCTTGCCCTCAAAGAGTATATCCACTAAATCACAGTGTGATGAGAACTTAAAATGGGCAGTCTCTCATGATGATTCATATCATATGGCTATGGCTGTCATCTACATCCTTAACTAGAACAAGAAGATAAAGTAAAGAATTCAAGGATTAGTTTGGCAGAACTGGTGATTAAACTCCCACAAACATTACAGTAGAGAATGTTGCAGTTCAAAGGTAATAGGAATAATAGAGCAAAGCCAGCTTGTCAAGGTTTCATTAAGCTTCATGGCAAAACTTGCCATTATAGCCAGTTTTCTAGCCATTCAGGTTTCTTCACTGGGTTATTTTAAATAATAACGAGCTTTATTTTAATCAAGATTATTTTAATCAAGAAAAGAACAAGTTCAGAAACCTGACTCATTTTCTACTGCTGTAGATTCCCAATCACATGAAGAGAGTTAATCACTACTGAACATTTGTTTTAAAGACCTTTGCATGGGTACAATTAGAAAGTAATCTTTATGTGGTTAATAGCATGATTTTAGTCTCTTTAAAAACATACATCACACATTGCCTTTTTTGTCACAGATGCTGACATTTTCTGCACTGAAGATGTGGGTGAGGAAATATCCTTTTACATATATTTGAGTAGAGATTTTTTTGAATCATTTTCACTAAAATCTCTTCATTTGCCTACTCACGTATTTGCTGGTATCCCTGCAAAATGTCAGTGCAGATACATTCAATTCCTTAAAAAAAATAAGAATATGAAATGAACCAAGCTGCTGCTCAAGGCCAGTTAATTGACTTAGGTTGCAATCCTAACTCCACTTATTTCTTTTTAAAATTATACCCTGCTTTTCACCATATAGGTCTCAGAGTGCCTTGTAACAATAAAATATACAATATACAAAATTTAAAACATTAATTAAATCTCTTAAATTTAACATCTCATTAATGTAAAATCTCATTTTTATTTTTATTTTTAAATGTAGAACAACTGAAAAGCTTTCAGGGGGCAAAAGCCTCCTGCACTAAAAGTTTTGACCAGGCCTTTGAAACTCAGTAGGAATGTTGCCTAACTTTCTGTGAGAGGGAGTTCTATAGCAGGGGTCAGCAAGGTTTACCTCACCTGGGCCAGTTTACTCCAGTGGAGATCCCTCTGTGGGTTGGATCGCACGTGCGCGCCTGCAATTTCCAGCGTCTGTGCAGACGTAATTTCCAGTGCTGCGGAAGCGAGTCCCCATGCTGCACCGCGCCGGTTTAGCACAGCACGCAGGGACTCGCCAAGCGGGCGGCTTGGTTTGGTGGTGGCTCGTGAGCCGCTTAAACGACCCCCGTGGGCCACTTGTGGCCTATGGGCCTTAGGTTGCCGACCCCTGTTCTATAGAGTTGGGCCCATATCACTGAAAGCACAACTCCTTGTTGACATGCGCTGTGCTTCTGGCCCATAGGGAACCACTATTATTGCTCCCCTGACAATCTCACTGATTGATTTGGGGTGTACAGGGTAAATTGGTTGTTAAGGTATCCTGGGCCCAAGCGATTCAGGGCTCTGTACACTAGCACAAGAACCTTAAACCTGCCTTGGTAGCAGACAGGAAGCCAGTGCACGCCTTCTGTCACTAGTGTCATGTGTTGGAGTTTGGTTGCTCTCTGGAAGTAAGCTCCATTAAATTTATTAGGAGTGACTTTTGAGTAGACATGGTTAGGGTTAAGACACTTTCTTCCATGCAGATGTCAGTGCTTGAGTGGTGGTAAGTATAATTTCAATATACATTACCCTGGGCAGCTTATTCCCTGCTTCCATTATGAACATTAGTACATGGATAGAACATTGTCAGTGGTCTTAAAATCAATGCCCTTCAGCATTCTAAATAACACAGCAGTTACTGTAATAAAATCTAGCTTTCTTCTGCCAATAATTCTAGTCTCAGTGTGTTTGAACATACAAAGTTCAAATCATTTCTGTATCTCTCTTGTGCTACTTACATTAATATGTGAAATATATATTTTTATCTAGAGGCATTTGTGATTCATATGAGCATCCTGATCAATGTCTTTCAAACACCTCCTCTGCTGTCTGCTCCACTTGGTCAAAATTTGGTTTCTTGTGTGAAAAAGCTGTCAACCTAGCAGAGCACTTTTAGGATGCATGTGTTGAACAGGGTCCTTGAACCACCCGTCCTTTTTGTCTCAATCTTTTTGGCATCACTGGCAAAGTTTTGTGTTTTATCTCTTTGATGCTCCCCACAGATGCAGGAAGAGATACCTTTTATTGCTCCTCTTTACTGAGTTCAGCTGAAAGACTTGGGTGGGGAGTTCTGTGTCAATGCTCACTGCACTACCTTTCCAAGCCCTGGATACTGGATCAAAGCAGGCATGACTTGTAGTCCTCAGAAGCATTTGGAGCAATGCCGTCACCTCCACCAGCTCTTTGGCAACCTCTGTTTTGTGTTATTGAGGACCCTTCTGACTCACTACACTTTAGCTGAAAGCAATGCACTGAGTTTCATCTACACCCACCCACAAAAATTTACCTTCCTTGGCTGATGCTTCAGGGCATAGCAGTGTACCCTCGCATCACAACCCAACAAGCTTAAGGAAGAAAAGATGGTACTTCTCACAAAGAAGTACCCACACAAGGAGAAGCAAAAGGAAACCTGTTCTTATTGTGCTTTCGCACCATGCGTTTAATTCAAAAAGCAGGAAATCCGCATAAGCTAATATTGGGACTGTGATTTCCAGGACACAGAAAATGAATGTTTGGATATGCCCTAATACATAATGAATAAACCTACAAGGCAAGAGTACCTGATCCTGTTCTGTTCACATGGAATATTTTGTTGAGTTTCTTTATGTATGAATCCTTTTAACAGCTGTTTTGATAGATTTTTTTGGTTGACCGCTACTGCTGGACTAAATATGACCATAGCTGCCAAGTTTTCCCTTTTCTCACGAGGAAGCCTATTCAGCATAAGGGAATTTCCCTTAAAAAAGGGATAACTTGGCAGCTATGAATATGACAAAAGTAAAAAGGTCAGCTGGCTAAACAGGATCAATGATAAGTATGGGAATGAGCTTCATTTCTTTCTTCATCTACCTCCCTTTTCCTCTAAGGAGTTCCTTGTACATCATGCCTGAAATGCTTTTGTTTATTGAGCAGCCAAAAGTTTAGTTACCCTGAGACTCCAGTAACTAGTTGGAATCCAGGAGTATACCCAGACTACCATCCTGTTCCTTCACGGGGAGGCAACCTCTCCCAGGACGGGTTGTGCACCTAATTCCTGGACTCAGGAACCATCAATCTGCAGCACTTATGTCTAATCAGGATACAGCCCAGTTTATTAGCCCCCACATGATAGACACATGGCAATAGAGCACACCCTTTACAGCAATCTTGAAGTTTTTTACTGGACTTATTTGCATAGGAGAGATGCTGAGTGATGGAACTGGGCCACTAAGGGATCAAGTATGTTTAAGAGTGGGATGTCTAATAACAGCCTAATTCTACATACAGTAACCTGTCTTCCCTAAAACAATGTCACCAGGAACATAAGCCAAAAGCCTGAAATCAACATGAATGCCTCCATTCCAGAGAAATTCTGTACCAGCATTTCTTGCATGAAAACAATTCTCTTGGAATGCTCAATAAAACACACATGGACTCCCTCTGCTATCACCTCCCTGAATAAAAAAAAACCCACAACTTGAGGGTTTAAACAAAAAGAAAAAAGAAAAGGGAGATTTATTTATTAATAATTCATGAGTTCTCATCGAACATGCACGAAGCAACGGTGCTATTCAATAGAGAATACTGTCATCTGTCACTGTTTTATTTGACATTTACACACTTTTTTTTTGCTTGGTACTGCAAAACTTTCTTGGATGGCATGCTAAGATTATTTAAATAGAAAACAACAGCAGCAGCAGAGTGCACACACTTTCTTACCTGGTGGTTTCTGTTTGTTTGGGCATTATGTATGCTGATTAGATGGGACTTGTGGTAGCATAGGGTTCTCTCAAATATTAGCCACATTGAAACTTAAAATCTGTTGTTCAGTGGAGCTAAATATATAGTCCTGAATGGATGAGTGAAAGACAGTTTGGGTAAATAGATGGAGGGCGAGGACAACAGTGACTAAAAGATTTGTTGTAGATAAGTGTACAAGTAGGCTGTGAAACAGAGAGAAAACAAGTAATAGCTGTTGTGAAAGAAACTGACACAAATGAATTGCCAATGCTGATGCCAAATAAATATTTATAAATGGCATCAGAGGGAGGCCCAGTAGTATAAAATTGCAAGCATGAAGAGGGCATTTAGCACAATGACATTACTGAGTTAGGAAGGCTTAGCAATTTCTTGCTAATATTAGACTCATGAAAATCTTTCTGCTCTGTAGGTTAGTTATTATTTATAAAAATCGCAGAACCAGCTGATACATTCATAAGCTAATTATTGTAGCAGCTGGGTATACATGGTGCAATATGTCTGAGGCTGTGAAGTATCACAGATTTCTTGGGACCTGCTGTGGTGTGTGTGCCATAGGAGGCTAGATCCCTTAATCTGATCAGCCAAGCAAAGAGTTTCTGGGGAAACTGGATTAATATTTCCCTAAATAACAGGAATGTGATTCACCTTCAGAACTGAGCTCTGCTAAACATGCCATTAGCTTACGTCCACTGGGGAATTGAGACGTTCTCAGGTGTCCTAAGGATGGGATCTTTGCCTGATAGCTTCCCTTGCCAGAAATTAATTTGGTTTGCTCATATCTGCACACATGGTCACACTGCAGTCTAGTTTTCTCCTTAATAGCTCCACGGTCAAGACCTTGCAAGTTGCTTGGCAAATTGAGCACTATGCTTCCTAAAGACTAATGGCAGAGAGCACATAGTCCATAATGAGGCCTATAGTGTCAGGCTAAGTGACTGTAATGAGTGCAGATTATAGCAGTGCTTATCAATCAAATGCAGCTGACTGTTGTGTGAGACATTCCAAGATCACAAGCAAAAATGGTAGCAGTAAGTTGTCACGGGTCTCTTTTCAAACGGAACCTTCTCTTACTATAACTGCCTGCTCTGACAGATCAGTAGGTTTTTGGGTTTGGATCACTCAGAACCATAGCTGCCAAGTTTTCCCTTTTCTCGCGAGGAAGCCTATTCAGCATAAGGGAAAATCCCTTTAAAAAAGGGGGTAACTTGGCAGCTATGCTCAGAACGTTGACTTTGAACAGGTGTGAGATTTTACTTACCCTTTAAAAGTTTCTTTAAGGTTGTAAGTCTCTCTTACAGTTTCCCTTGGGAAGTTTTAACCATACCTGCTTTAAACATATGAAAGTGTGCAGTTGGAGACTTACTCTGATCAGTAAAATGGATGGAGAAATAGCAGCTTATCCCCCCACCACAGATGGTTTATTTTACATTTCAAAAATTATTTCCTTCGTACTGCAGAACCCGAGAAAACACTTTAGAGCCGAGAGTTTTGTTCTTGTTTGTTTGTTTGTTTTAAATTATTATTAAAGAGGGACACAGGTTTTGGGGGTGTGGGCAAGAGAATATTTGTGGAAAATCAGCCACCACCTGATTCTATGGTTAGCAACATACCAACTAAAATACCAAATGCAGATATTTATTCCAAGCAAATAATTAGATATCTCCTTTTCATACCCCCCCCCCAGCAGCTTATTGCAAGAAAAGATCGGGTCTGCACAAATGTGGCCTCTCACTTGTAAAAACAAGGCAGTGTTGTGTTACAGATTAGTTTATAAATCCCCAGTGGCTTCACAGTTCAGTGCCTACAGCTGCTGCAGATGGGCCTGGGTTTTTGTCTCTTCGCTGTGCTGCAGCCGGCAGTTGAAGGAGAAAATGGAATGATCAGGTTATTAACATGTAGGCCGTGAGGAAGAGGCTGCACAATGAGAACAGCTGGTGTTGCTGTCTTGGCTGATGCAGCGGAGATAATCAAATCTTGCCTCCCCCCCTTTCCTTTTCCTTTTTTTTGGGGGGGGGGGTAAAGGCAGAAGATACAAACAACGATGTGATATCATATGAGGTCTTTTTAATAGCACCTTGCATCAGGTTGTTACACCAAATCTTTCAATTCCTTTTCTGGCTTGTGAAAAGCCTTTCTATTCAGGTCCCTTCATACACAGTTTTGAAGAAATACATATTTAATCTTAAGAAAACAAGATCTAGCTTGAAATATTAAATTGACACAACCCCATTGAAATTGCTCAGGCCCCATGGATTTCAACAGGATGGAGATATGGTTAGTTCAGTGTTTAGACAATCCAGACAATCACTTGCGATGATGAGCTATAGAACTGTCAAAATATTTTACTTAATGAAAGGTAGGAAATGCATGTATTGTATGTTGCTTCATTATTACATTGATTTTACTCTCATAAAGCCACAAGAAAGGGATGATTCAGTCATTGCTATGCAAGGTTGCCTACAGGTGTTAACAAAGATTTTTTTGCACCAAAGTTTACAGATGTTCTGTGTATTTAAAACCATTCAATATAATTGCACTTTCTCTATACATGTAAGTGGATAAAGGTGAGAAAGTTTGTCACCTATTAACAAGTACTGTCTTTCTGCCCTATGGGTTACATTAATAATTTCTTATAATGGTATTGGTATTTTGTCTATCTTGAGAGACAATGGAGTGCAGCTCCGGGGTCAAACTGACTCGATGGGTCACATGCTTAGGCAGTGTGTATGGAGGTCCTAGGCTGCCCAGAAAACAATACCCCCCTCAACTTCACTGATGTGGTCAAAAAGAAAACAGAGCAATACATTTGACACCAGCTTGGCTGAAGGAGCTGCAGGAGCTTCTGGAAGGAGGCATACAAGGTGCCATCCAACCATCTTAGGGACTCTACTCCTTAGCCTTTTCTTCTGTCGAAGATATCTCACAAGACAGCGGAGGTTTAGAATCAAAACTTTCCTTCTCCTAGATGGGCTACCTTCCCAGATTGATGAACCCCACCTGCCCCTCTACAGCAGGCATAGGCAAACTCAGCCTTCCAGATGTTTTGGGACTACAACTCCCATCATCCCTAGCTAACAGGACCAGTGGTCAGGGATGATGGGAATTGTAGTCTCAAAGCATCTGGAGGGCTGAATTTGCCTATGCCTGCTCTACAGCATATGCAGGAACTGCCTTCTTGACTGTTAGACCCTTAGTTGGTCTTGTCCTCTCAATCCACCAGAGCCCGTCTTCGCATGCAGAGGAAGTCTCTAACGCACTGAAGAAGAGTTTGGATTTGATATCCTGCTTTATCATTACCCGAAGGAGTCTCAAAGTGGCTAACAATCTCCTCCCCCCCCCCACAACAGACACCCTGTGAGGTGGGTGGGCTGAGAGACTTCAGAGAAGTGTGACTAGACCAAGGTCATTCAGCAGCTGCATGCGGAGACGCGAACCCGGTTCCCCAGATTACAAGTCTACCGCTCTTAACCACTACACCACACTGGCACTGAGGCTTTGAGACCCATCAGCTACTCTCACTTGGTTTAGCCTGCCAGTCGAAGCCATTCCCAGGGTGTGGCCGCTGTCTCATGTTGACAGTTTCTAGGAGCCACAGGTGAAAGCTGAGTGCTGAGTGGGGACCAAAGGTGGACAAACTACCCCAAAAGGAGCCAGACGTGTCCTCCACCAGAGGTACTACCCCTCTCCTACACCCCATATAAGGGCATAGACAGTAATCAAACTGTTGGTTATTATAGTGAAGTTCTGTTCATGATTTCCCAATAAAATACATGTAAATCCATCAAAAATTGCAGTGGGTGAATCTGAGGTAGAGGTGGGAGAAGATTGCACCAGTAATCAGTTGTTTGGTTCAGTGTCTTCTAAGCTTTTTCTTCACTTAGCTGAGTAGGGGTTCCCAAGGAACTCTGCAAAATATCGTAGCAATCATAGTTCTAGGCAACTTCCTAGATTCTTTAAAGAATTTGAATGTAGGGTCCACTGCTTTCCAGGTCTACTTCTTTTTTTTTCTAGTTATTGCCTGTAACGCAGGCATACTCTCCCTATATGTCTCCTTTGCGTTTTTCCAAATTGTTTGCATGGCAGTGGGAGAAATTAGTTTGGTTCACTTTTGAATGCAACTTCATCACATTTGCCCTTCCTGAATCAATATGCAAGCAAAACACACCTCTCCTTGGAAATTTGTACATTAATGAAATTTGCAATGCAGTTATCTGACAATAGAGTGCACATTGAAGGCAGTAATACATTCAGAGATGTTTATTAGGAGAAATGCATATCATTTAAAAATAAAGAATAAGAAATCACAAACTGATACAGAAATGGAGTGAACTTTAGATTGAAAAATGATAAAATGAGAAACCAAAATTGACAGATTTGTTCATTCTTAGCTGTCTGGTAATGATCAGTACTGCATAGAGTGCAGGTTTCACCTCAGATTGTTTTAGGACTTTCTCTCAATGAGTCTCCCTTCTTGGATCCTTCTTGGGTGCCAAGTTCCTTTATATCAGTACATGAAACCACAGATGCATGCAGACACACTCATAACTGGTGTAGTAAATATAATGTTGTTTCTCCCTCATCTAGCACAATGAAGATTTGTGTGAATGAGATTTCACACTGGGTGATTCCGTATCAGACATGCATGGAAATGCCACAAGCTGCATCTGTTGTCCAGTAGAGCAAGAATAAGGGCACCCATCTGGGTCAAAACTGAAATGTCCTGAACTATTAGAAAAAGGTCAAAAATTGCCATTTGAGAACATATCACAAGTGCACTATATGTATGTTCTTGGTAACTTGGAGGATGTTATGCAGCAGGATTATCATTACCAAACTGGTGAATCAGTTTGTAATGATTCTGAGCACTACAATATAAGCTATGCTAAATAGGTAGCAAGTATTGGAGGTGTCACCTGTGATAAATCATAGTAGCACAATAAAATAAAAAGTCCCTTCAACCATTATGTTGTTCACCAGTTTACTAGTACTTAAAACGTCAGTTATTTTGACTTTCCACTGCAGGGTTGGCTGTGTGAGCTGCTCCGTTGGAAGGAAAACCCAAGTCCAGAGAACCGTACACTTTGGGAAAATCTGTGCACCATCCGGCGCTTCCTGAATCTTCCGCAGCATGAGAGGGATGTGATCTATGAAGAGGAATCCAGGCATCATCACAGTGAACGTATGCAGCATGTAGTCCAACTTACCCCTGAGCCTGTGCAGGTCAGTGCTATGTCCATTTTAAAATGATTCTTTGTCCCATGCCAACTAGTAAAAGAATGAAAACACAAATGGTTCCAAGCATCTTCCAGATCTAGAAGCACAAAACTTCCAGGGTCTTTTTCAGTGAAGAGATTCCTGGATTGCCTTAGGGATCAAGATAGTGATATAAGAAGCAGGTGTGTGTGTTCTATTTCAAAGAGAACTAGCTTGAGAGTACAATATTTAGAGTGATGTCTTTGCATTGCTACCTGGGTCGCTGTCCAGTCTCTTTTTTATGTATTCTTCTGGCACAATCATTAGTCTAATGATTAGAAAGTGGCACTGTTCCCTCTTATATGTTCCAATTCAGTTTCCAAGTTTTGAAATCACCATGCAGTAGGAGCAGGGTAGGTGATGGGATGTGAAGACGTTTGTCTTCCTCCGCTTCCTCCTCCCTTTTCTCTTTAAAGAAATATATAGTTTTATGAAATTCTATGTTTTTCAGACATGTATAGAAAGGGTCGATAAGGTGTCTGTTTCTTTAACCCATATTTAATCACAGATGGCTACTAAATAGAAATTTGATTTCAAATAAAAAATTACCTGTCTTGAAAGTAGGCTCCAGTAACCTATGTAGGTGGTCTTTTGGTGCTAGTGTTTTTTTTAATGGTTGACCTTGATAATTTAGCCTACTTTTGAAACTCTTCAAGCACATTACTTTTCTGCATAGTGTGTGTAGTTTCAAGTGACACGTTACACTGCATTGCAATGTGATGTATTTGTATTTGTCAGCAAGTTACAAAGCCTTGAATTAATTATTTATTACAATCAAAATATGAAAAATGAAGAAAAATAACTGGAACCAGCTGGCAGCTATAAATAGCAAAACTCTGGAGACTCTCCAACACAGTTGAAACATTCGATCTGTGTTTTGGGGATGCTGCACTTAAGGTATTGTTGTGCTTATCTGATAAGCCTCCTGTGTTCTGTTAACCTGATGCTAAATCGCAATATTGGTTTGGCAGTGACAATCTCTATTACACAATTAACCAGAAATAATCGGTGACAACCAGTATCAAATGCACAAAATTGATGCCCATTTAATCCAACTATTTTCTTTGTTCAAGCTAATATTAATTCTTCCCAAATGTTGCTGTGCTTAGATTGTTCTGTCATTGGGATGCATGAATTTTCAGTAACTGCTGTACTGTTAAAGGAGTCCATTAAGCAACATGTCTTATTAATATGCAGAGATGTTTTGTCTTTACCCTTCTTTTCTTCATATACTTGCAGTAATCAAAATTTTAGAAAGTATGTGTAGTTGTTTTATTTTAATTGATATCACAATGCAAGTTGAATAATGAATGCCAAAGATGAGTTTGAAATCCATTTTGATCCCTTACCTGGTAAGGAGGAAGACTGCTGCAATAAATGATAAAGTTAGTATAACAGCAACAATTGCAATCAATGTATGTTTTGTGTCTTTCATCCTCTAATAACGTTTGCCTTTCCTGGTTTCAAGCATCTTAGAACTTTCTTAATTGAGATCATCTAACATTCTAAAGGGATGAATAATATCACGGAGAAGGAGCAACACACCCTTTCCTCTATCATGATTTATTTTCAATCAAATTACATTTTTTAAAGCAGTGTGTAAGATGTCCAGTCTACAAAGCACATAAGGCAGGTGGGCAAAATGTAGTTATGTTGAAAATAATATTTTACTTGGTAATAGCTAACATTAGTCATACAGTGGTACCTCGGGTTAAGAACTTAATTCGTTCTGGTGGTCCGTTCTTAACCTGAAACTGTTCTTAACCTGAGGTACCACTTTAGCTAATGGGGCCTCCCTCTGCCACCATGCTGGCGCCGCACGATTTCTGTTCTCATCCTGAAGCAAAGTTCTTAACCCGAGGTACTATTTCTGGGTTAGTGGAGTCTGTAACCTGAAGCACCTGTAACCTGAGGTACCACTGTACTCAGAATTGACTCGCTGAAGAAAATGGACTTAAGTAACTTAAATCCAGGGACGCAGGTGGCGCTGTGGGTTAAACCACAGAGCCTAGGGCTTGCCGATCAGAAGGTCGGCAGTTTGAATCCATGTGATGGGGTGAGCTCCCGTTCCTCGACCCTGCTCCTGCTAACCTAGCAGTTCGAAAGCACATCAAAATGCAAGTAGATAAATAGGAACCGCTGCAGCGGGAAGGTAAACAGTGTTACCGTGCACTGCTCTGGTTCGCCAGAAGCGGCTTAGTCATGCTGGCCACATGACCCAGAAGCTGTCTGCAGACAAACGCCAGCTCCCTTGGCCAGTAAAGCGAGATGAGCGCTGCAATCCCAGAGTCATCCATGACTGGACCTAATGGTCAGGGGTCCCTTTACCTTTAACTTAAATCCATTTATTTCAATGTGCCTAAGTATGACTTTGTTTATTTGTTTTAAAAACTTTTATCCTGCCATTTATCCAAAGACATGGACAGGTTGCAACAATAAAACAGACAAAAACAATAACTTTTGCTCTTTAGACCTGGAAAGCTACAGAAGTCTCAGCATGTGTTCATTTGTATTAGAATTGTAAAATACTTTTTAAAAGTACAATGCAGGAAACTATTATATAGTTAAAACTTAGATGGAAAGCCTAGGCAACAGATTAAGTTCTAATTAAAGGCAGAGTACATTTAGTTTAATGTTGTCTAATATTTTCCAGTATGTATGACTCATTCTTGAGGGTTAAGGAGATATAAATATCCTTTTCCCCAAAGGACCGTCCTGTTGTAAGTTCCAACTTGCCCAGCATGACCCCTACCTTTAAAAAGTAATTCATTTGCCTTCCCAAATTTTTGTTTGATTAGTAATATGCAACCAAAGTACATTGTCAATATTGGTTACAGTATTCATGCCACTTAATTGAATGGTCCATCTTAAAGCTTTTGAGAGAGGGCATTTGAGGTCTCAAAAAATAAAGCTATTTTAATGAAAGTGTGTGTAAAATTAAGTCAAATGCTTGAAGTGAAATCGTTGCCTCCTGAGTTGTCATCTTTTTGAAAACTGATGCCTCACCACTTGGAGAATGTGTGGCTATGCACTGTGGTTTTAGTTTTAATGAATGTTTGACCACTTTACTTTTTAATAAGCTCTATTTGGACGTTTCATGACAGTTTATAGAAGCTTAGAACCCTAGTTCCTAAAAGCTTTGCACGCATTTTGACAAAAACCAATAAGCTACACACAACAGGCAACGAGGCCTTTTATATTTGAATCTAAAATATCCAGTAGAGTTTCTTATGATAGATAGTTATTACAATTGCAGTGGAAAGCCACTGAAATTTTACTGTTGAGGCCAAACCTACCTATCATGCAATTTCAGCTGTTTTTGTTTAACATTCATGCCTCGTGTGGCTAGAACATGCTTCAGATTTTTATTAAGACTTACATTTGCAGCTCCCATTATAATCATAGTATAACTTATATTGGGAAGAGGAGAAACTTTCTTAGTTATGTATTACACTATATCACTTAATTATTAGAAAGTATCTCAGATTGTTTTGCCAGTTTTGAACTATGGTGCTATGGTCTATGGGGTCACGAAGAGTCGGACGCGACTAAACGACTAAACAACAACAACAACAACAACCATATGCTATTTGCAGCTTACATGGGCAACTACATTTTCAGCCGTTTCAATTTCCAAACAACATAGAAACTAATTTCGGGGGGGGGGGGAATGCCAGAGCTGAAGCTGTCCAGCTCAGATCATATACTCTAATGACTGAATATTAATTGATCAGAATCTTCCATATGAATGGAAACAAGATGAGTAAATCAGAAAACTAACATCAAAAATTATGCATGATTTTTGTTATGCTCCTTAGCACAATGCATAAACACAGAATGAGCTGCTGTCTTTGGGTTGCATGGATCTGCTCTAACAACAAAAAGGAGTAATACACCTGTTAGACACAGTTTCTGGGATGAGGGCGGAAAGTATTGAGCACAGCGGAAGGCACAAAGTAGTATGTTTTCTGGGCCAGATCAACCATTTTGTTGAAAGACACTGTATGTTAATAATAATAATAATAATAATAATAATAATAATAATAATAATAATTCTTTATTATTTATACCCCACCCATCTGGCTGGGCGGCTTACAGCATACCGGTATCTAAAAACATAAAACATGTTGAATCTACTCCATATAGAATCTGTGTTCCTAGTTAGTAGAATGAGTTGACTGAAGTGTAGTAGCTGCTCGGTTGTTAATAATCTGATAAGCATGTTGGAAAGGCTTATTTATATTTGTGGAAGTTTATTACTGTCAGTTCTAGGCCCAGTTCAAAGTGCTAGTTTTAATTTTTAAAACCCTAAAGGGCCTATGACCAAGATATCTCAGGAATCACTTCAACCTGTATCACAAATAATATCCATAGCAGAGTGTGTCATCAGGTGTTCCCTTCCTACCCTGTTTCCCCTTTTTTAATACGTAGTCATAAAGTAAGCCATGGCAGGGTTTCTAAGCATTTGAGAAATATAAGACATACCCCGAAAATAAGCCATACTTCCGCGCCGCGAAAACCAACCCCCACTGTCACCTCCACTCACAGAGTCACTCTATGCGGCCAGCACTGCAGTAGCACAATCAGCTGTGAAGCGGTGCTCCAAGAGTTCCACTTAACAGCTGATCGCGCTCCTGCCTTGTTGGCTGTATCACCGCGCTCTGCCTTCTCATCCACCGCCGTCCCTGCCGCTTCTGTGCTTGCCGCCACCGCTGGGCCAATTGCTTCTTCCTTGCCTGGCCCGGCCCGGCCAAGGAGCTTGGAGCGCCCTGCAGCAGCGGGCAGAGTGCCTGAGCCAGCGGCCTCTGCCTGGCTCAGCCAAGGACGCCTGCCGCCCCGCCTGCTGCAGCGCCGAGCACTCAAGAGAGCCCAGCAGCGCCCTGAGCCAGTGCCCTGAGCCATAAAAACCGTACCGGTAATAAAAAAAATAAGACATCCCACCGAAAGTAAGCCACCCTGTGTTTTTTTGAGGGGAAAAAGTTATAAGACAGTGTATTTAAAAAGGGGAAACACGGTATTGACTCCAATGGGGCACAGCTCAGTGGTGAAGCATCCACTTTGCATGCAGAAGATCTCATGTTTAATCCCTGGCTTCTCCAGGTAGAGCTGGGAGAGTTCCCTGCCTGCACATGGAGAGCGGCTGCCAGTCAGTGTAGACCAGGCATAGGCAACCTTGGCTCTCCAGATGTTTTGGAACTACAACTCCCATGATCCCTGAGCACTGCCCCTGTTAGCTAGGGATCATGGGAGTTGTAGCTCCAAAACATCTGGATAGCCAAGGTTGCCTATGCCTGGTGTAGACCAGTGTTTCTCAACCTTTTTTGGGCCACGGCACACTATGTTCTATGAAAAAAATCACGCGGCACACCAACTCTGTGCCGCCCTATATTTAGTTTGTCTATAGCCCCTGCTTTTTGCCCAAACGGGCCCCATCCACCACCCAGCTGAAGTTCCCAAGCTGCTTGAAACCCACAAACGTTACAATCCGTCCCTAGTCCAACATTTACTCGCAAGTAAACCTCGCGCTCAGTTCGATGGGCCTCAGTCCCCGCCGCCCAAGCAAGCATCGGAATTCAACCTGGCGACGCAAAGCTAGGCATTTCTACTCGGAAGGAAGCACCGCTGAGTTTTAGTGGGGCTTGCTACCTGGCTAGTGGCTGCAACCAGATTGCAGTTTAAATCGGATTTGCGTGTGCAAGCCGGTTCCGCGGAGGCCATTGGGACGTTTCTTCTCAAATAATTGGGATTCGGCACATCTTAGGACACATTTACACGGGAGGAAGAAAATCCCAAGGGAAGCTGGCGCGACCTCAGCCTGTAATTTGCCGCGACGTGCGGCAACGAGAAGGGCAATTTGCATTGTCACGTGCCTGGCGGCCGCCAATATTCCAAGGGTCAGCGACGTGACAATGCAAATCGCCCTTCTCGTCGCGGCACACTAGCCAGCGTCTCGCGGCACACTGGTGTGACGCGGAACAGCGGTTGAGAAACGCTGGTGTAGACAATACTGAGCTAGATGGACCAATGTTACGACTGGTGTAAGGCAGCGTCCTATGTTCCTGTGGAGGGAAATGACTATGCCATCCTCAGCTGAAAGAGTCTTTTTGGGAGTATATTGGGGAAACAAGGGGGCTTAGATCACTGAGAAGGTGCTCCCCCCCCTGCAGTGGCAGAACACCATCCACAGCTGCTGAACTTTCAGTGGACATACAATAAGGTTTCTTCTGATCACTTTAGGATTGCTCTATAACGCTGTAGTCCTATACACATTGGGCATAAGTCCCACTGTACTTCTGAGAAGAAATGTATTGGATTGCATTGCACCAAGAACAGACATGGAGAAATTTCCACATCGCCTTTAAAATATGTGTATAGACAGCCCACCAGCAGTTAAGTGCTAAGTAATTATTACTATTTATTATTTATTTTCCTTCCTACAAGCGGAAATAATTTTGTTTCATTTTGAAAGTGAAAAATGTTTTCCCTGTCACTTTTGAAATTTTAATAGTCCTCAATAAATAAAATCATATCTAATAACATAACTGGTTTCACTTGGCACTGTGATCTAGATGCATTGCAGTTCTGGAAGCATAAATAGTTACAGCCTTCTAAAGCCCAGTTCCTATTTGCTAAATATACTTGGCTTGCTTTAAATTCCTCTGTGTGCAGTCATTAATACAATCCTCTTTGACAGCATTTAATTAAAGTGCTTTTCTCTATTCAATTCATTAAAAGTTTTCTTTATATAATACTTTTTTTAGACACTTGAATGCTAAGGATTTGAAGTCCTCTCTAAATAATTTCTCACTGTTTGTTGTAAATCGTTAATTAAATTTAACTTAGTGTCTGCTTGATGTTGGTAGGGGAAATGAAAAATCAGTGCCTTTTTATTAGACAAACTTTTTATTTGTGAAAGTGATAACAAGTGTGCTCCTGGCATTGAGCAAACGGGACAGATTAGGGATTCCGCTGGTTTACCGCCCGCTTTGCTGCCCAGCAGTCTCCCTGCCTGAGCTGACAGCTGGTCTCAGAGGCAGTGTTGAGGATTCCCAGCCTGCTGGTTTTGGGGGACTTCAGCATCCATGCCGAGGTGACTGGCTCTAGGGTGGCTCAGGACTTCATGGCTGCTGTGATGACCGTGGGGCTGTCCCAACATGTCACCAGCCCAATGCAAGTGGCAGGCTACACTCTGGACCTTGTTTTCTCTACTGGGCAGGAAGAAGGTGATCTGAAAGTGAGGGATATTGACATCCGTTCCTTGTCACGGCATAGCTGCCAAGTTTTCCCTTTTCTCGCGAGGAAGCCTATTCAGCATAAGGGAAAATCCCTGTAAAAAAGGGATAACTTGGCAGCTATGTGTCACGGTCAGATCACTTCCTGCTGAGATTTAGACTTTCAGCACCTTTTCCCCACTCCAGAGGCAGAGGACCTATTAGAATGGTCTGCCCTCGGAGGCTGTTTGATCCAAAGGGTCTACTGATGGCTTTGGGTGATTTTCTGGCCTGACTGCACTAGCTGTCAGTTAGTTTCTGGACCCAATTCAAAGTGCTGGTTTTGACCTATAAACTTTAAATGGTTCAGGACTGCATACCTCAAGGACTGACCCAAACTCTGCAGTCATCGTCTGAGGCCCATTTCTGTGTGCCTCCTCCATGAAAGGTCAGGGTGGCAACACAAGAACAGTCCTTTTCTGTGGTGGCTCCCCACTTGTGTCTTCTCACAGAAGCTCACTTGGCGCCTTAGTTACATATCTTTAGGTGACAGATGAAAACATTTCTCTGTAACCAGGCCTTGGGTTGATTAACATTCTATGTCCATTTAAATGTGCTTGTTTTAAATGTGTTTTTGTAGGGGTTATTGGCTTGTTTTTGTTTTATTATGTATTTTATGTTCTCATTTTGTATTTTTATGTTGTGAACCACCCTGTGATCTTTGGATAAAGGGTGGTGTACAAATTTAGTTGATGATGATGATGGTGGTGATGATGATGATAATAATAATAATAATGATGATGATGTATGCAAGTGTTTGACTTACACAAACCTTTGTCACACTAAAAGAGCTAACAGAGAAAGGTTTGTTTGTTTGTTTATGGGTATATTGATAGCCTGAATCCAAAGAGACTTTTCAGAAATGGAAGCAGGTGTAGCAAGTATGGCAGTGTTATTCAGGATAACTTGAAGTGGTGCAATCTATGTAGCTTCATCCCACTTGTCATTTAACAAAATCCCAGCCTTCCCTAACTGTTCAAAAAGCTGGGTTGAACTAAAGTGGTGGAGCCAGGAGCAGTTTGATGGCAATCAGGATCCAAGCATGTCTCTTCAGTGAAGAATCTGCAGCACAGGGCAGTGGCAATTTATGTGGCAGCACTAGTTTACTAACTGAAGCATCAGCTTACTAAACACACAGTTATGCTATAAGAAGTGTTTGCACAACTTGTTCTCTGATTTGGGGAAAAAACTATTATGAATTCAAATTCCCTACGAACATCTTAAACATATGATTGCTCTTATGCACCTAATACACCAGAGGGGAAACTGTCAGGCTGACAGAAATTATTATAAGCGAAACCTACTTGTTTGTGAATTAAAAATGTCCATGTGCAATGATTTGTGATCTTGAGGACTGCTGGCAGCATTCATATACCAGCAGTTATGGCATTTTGTGTGGTATGTTAGGTATATTGCACACAATGTTCAGTATGTTCAGTTTAGGTGCATTCTGAATAAGTTATCAAAGGTGCTGGATATCATTTTTGGAAATCTACAACATATTTTAAAGGAAAACAATCACAATACCATAATCATATGTTGAGCAAGGTGAATTATTATTCTGCATACTAAATTAGGACAGATATCTAAAGTAAATTTAGGCTTTATGTAAATTATACAAAGATTTTAGGAAATAGTCCTAATCAGATCATTTGGTCTGTGTATTTCAATTTCTGAAGTGTGTTTCACATTGTTCATTATTTTTTCATGTTTTAATAACCCAAAGAACTAATTTACATTAATTGTGAGGATTTTCATAATTTCATCATGGGCCTTAATATGTGAGGATTTGTTGGGCAAATGGGGGGAGGGGGATAGTTCACTATTAATACATTATTGACAGCTTAATGTCTTGGCACCTAGTCAGCCCATAAGGTATAATAAACAGGAAGCTGCCTGATGTGAGAGCAGTCAATAGTATATTCAATCAGAACCTTTCAGTTAATTGCTAGTTGACCTCAGAGATTTCCTTTAGTAAAATACTTTCCTTAGTTTAGACCTAGAAGAATCAGTAGGGAATTTAATACTTTGCTGAGATGTGAGAGAGTAGAGTTTAGTGTTTTGATTCATAGTCATGAAATACATATAGAACAATAATTTCACAAGCTTTGAAAATATTGCACACCTATAGCCTTTTTCAGTGCCTGCTGTTATGTGTCAGGTATTGAGACATGCCAAAAAGGTAGATGGAAAAAGCCACAAATGACCTAAGACTGGAGAGGATTTATGCTGGAAAGGGGAGCTGAAACAGGACTATACTGGGCAGGCAAGGGGACAAGGTAAGATTCAACATCATTCAAGGGAGTAAGACAAAGCAGGCAAGCAATGGAATGAAAAGCAAGGAGCTGAGAAACAATGGGTGCTAAAGGCAGGGCTCTCAATTAAATTGCAATGCAAATCCTTTTCCTGCAGGTTTGAGAGGGGATTCAGAATACTGAGGATATAGTCCAAGGAATTAAGGGAATACAAAATTGTTGAGTCTAGGCACTAAGAAGACTGCATATAGAATAAAGGGCCAGGGCTTTGTTTTGTTTGAGGCAGAAAATATAAATAGCAAACCAAGTAAATAAATGACCATCTGATGCTCATATACAACAAACACCTTATTTTATGGTAATGCATTGGGAATAATTCTGCCAGTTGTGTCTTCTCCAGGCACTCTGGATTGGAATTCTTAAGGGGAGTATTGTGGACCAAAAAGAAGCATGGTGGTGGCAGTGCATATATCGATTTTAATGCCTAGATGATTGTTTGAATTTAAGTTTCTACCTATATGCACAAATGGTGCATGAAACAAATCCCCAAATATATCAGCACCACTTCCCTCCACATTTTGTTAGAGAACCTAATTTGATCCATGGTAGCATTTCAAGCAGAATTTTTGATACAAAATAGGGAGACTCTCAAGGTAAAGTCTGTGTGAATATGTGCACATTCTTATTTTCTGTCAAATTGTTGGCATCAATAGAAATGAGGCAGGCAAATAACTACATTGAAAGGATGGTGGTTGATTCATGTGCATTTTGTGTAGTGGCTCATTTGGCCCAGGGAAGGAGAAGGAATGGGGAAATGATTAAGTACAGGAGGCAGAAAGTGGCTGCATGTAGACAAAGAAGTGTTTGATAACATAAATATGTTGTCCAAGAGCCAGTATTTTTATGTTTAGTTCAGATCTAACTATTCATAAGTTATGAGTTCAGCATGCACAAGAAACAAAGTCTGTGGCTGCCTAGTGTTTTAAGTACTCTACTTAGCTTCTCTAATTTTGGGGGCTGCATATCTTAATATGATCTAGATAATCTACAAAGGCAGGCAGGCAGGAAGCCACAAGGGCAATTCCTGACCCTGACTAACATTAAACCATCTGCTCACTTGGGACAGGGAGGCTGCATGGGGAAATTTGTAAGAAATAAATCTACAATCAGTCTTCTCCTTCCATTCCTTCCCTACCCCCACCCCCCTGGTGTGTGTGTGTGTGTGTGAGAGAGAGAGAGAGAGAGAGAGAGAGAGAGAGAGAGAGGGAGGGAGGGAGATTTTGATCACCAGTACTAGTTCCAAAATGGGTTTCTTTATGAGACTGAGTGATTCAACAACTAGGCTAGCCTCATTTATTCTTCACTCACCTAGGAAATTTCTAACTTGGACGAATATATTTTTGTGATACGTGAGGAACATGGATGCAACACATTCATTATGCTTGACACCTGTAAACCACCCAAGATCTATGCTAATCCCTTTGCTTGTTCAAACCGCATTTGAGGATTAACACCATGGTTTAACAGGGATTCCTACAAATATCTGAAGCACTTTTTATCCTTTTTCTGGTTCTGGTTCCTGTTCTAGGTTTATTTGAAATAGTGCATGAAGACGGTGCTTTCGTACCATCTATATAATCTAGAATAGTGTTAATAAAAATATTAGTGCTATTTTTCCAAGCATCATTTCTTATTATAAAGAACAAGTCATAGTGAAATTACTCAGAACCATAACTCAGAACTCAACTTATATAAACGCAAGAGAACATGTGCTCAAGTCATGGCTTTCCACTTTATTGAGGAACAAATGCATAGTTGTTACTCAGCTGTTGAGGAGATCAGCTCACTCATCTGCAACAAAGAAATGGCATATTCCTAGCATTTAGACTGCAATGTGTGTCCACTGAGAATATAGGGTGATTTTACCAGCAAGCCTGGCTATGGAGGATTAAAATGTTAGATATCCGAAAGTGTATTGAGTAGCTTGGGGAGCCCATGACTAGCACCCCCAACAGAATTTTCTATAAACTGTTTTATAGTTTTACAAAAATGATGAGAGGAAAACACAAGGTTCAGAAAAGGGCAACCAAAATGATCAAGGGAATGGAGTGATATCCTGTGAAGAAAGGTTGCAGTGCTTGGGAATAGAGAAAAGGCAAGTAAGAGGTGACACGATAGAAAAGTTTATAAAATTATACATGGCATGGAGAAATGGTTAGAGAATTTTTTCTCTCCATCTCTGGAGGCAGTCGTGCTTCTGAATGCCTGTTGCCGGAAGCCACAGGAGAGCAGGGTGCTCTTGGGTTCAGATCCTGCTTGCAAGTAGGTTGCCTACTGTGAGAACAGGATGCTGGAGTAGATGGGCCATTGGCTGGATTCAGCAGGCTCTTCTTAAGCATACTGCTTAATTGTAACAAACAATGAGGCAGATAGATAGAGACAAGACAGAACTTTGATCCAGCAGACATTTTAATGTAGCGTAATGAAATCAATCAAGCAGATAAACTAAAGATAAATCTTTGCTCATAAGGTGTTTTGTTTATCTCTATGCATTTGAAAAATGAAGTGATGAAAGTGATACCTTCATTAGAAAATGGCAGAAATTAGTCACATTCCGTCTGAATGTCAATAGTTTCCTGTGGTAGTATCTTAACTGATTCCCTTTTATTTTCTTTCTGGACATATGAAGCTGCCTTTTACCAAGTCAAACCATGTATTCACCCCTACAGGTGTTGTCTACTCTGTTGCCCCTTTCAATACACATTTCAATATAAATACATTGAAACAGATCTCAACTTAAGAAGTTTGTTGAAAGAGGACAACAGAGATAGCACCTGTCTAACACTGAGTGAACAGGAATTCCAGCAAGTTATATGATTTGACTGACAGCGGCTCTCCGAAATCTCAAGCTGTCTATCATTATCTGCTATGTGGCAATTGAATTGGAAATACTGGGGACGTGGGACCATCTCCATACAAAGGATGTGCTCTGCCACTAAGCTAAGACCTTTCTCCTCCAGCCTTTGTAATGCTTTTTAATTCTTTGTAATGCTTTTTAATTCATTTATTATGGTCATTTAGCTAGTGCTCTTAGAAAAATTAATTTAGTGCCTAAAAGTCATGCAGGTACATTTAATACTGTTCCTTATTAAAATTCTCAGAAAAATAGGAACATTTTCAGATAATTGTCATTTTTTAAAAAGGCTCAAAAGAGATATTTCAGCCTTGATGAAATTAAGTTCAATGTATATCAAACCTTGGTAGTTCAATTATCTGTGATACCAGTGTTTACTTCATGAAGCAATTATTAAACCCTTAAAAAAAAGGCAATACATGAAAAATGCCAGTAGCATTTTGGTTACAATATTAAAGGAAGCTAGATGAAAGTGAACATATATATATATCCATGTAAGACTTCCTACCATTTTGCACGCTCATATTGATTTCTTTTGACATGGTCTTCATTTATTGAGTACTATTTTTTTTTAAACTCCCCTGTCCATAACTGTACATGCTGTGAGCAATTGTAAAAGGAAGCCAAAGTATATTAAACCTGCCTGAAGTCAAAATGTAATCTAACACCTGTAGTCTGTTATTTGTCATCACTTCATAGACAGTTTTTTGGGGTGTGTATGTGTGGTTTTTTTTTGTAATAACAGTTTGAATTTTCCTCAGCTTGTAACCTTAGGATACTCTGCAGTCCAAGAAAAGTGATGGAACTAAATCACAGTATTTAATGGAGTTTTATTGCATCAAGGTGCTAAATCACGGCTCCAAACAAACTCAAAGAAAATACTTCTTTTGGAGCTCTGTAATGTAGTGCTGCACTGTTTAGCTAAAGGACACAAATACCTTTCACAGCAAAATAAATTAAAGTCTTAACCACTGTTTTGAAAGGAAAAACAAGCACAGGTGCAAATTGTAACTTCTGCTACAGTTTCTCATGTAGACATTCCTAGCAGCTAGTAAAGGTTCTTGGCAGAAAATTCTATCTAATTAACACTCTTGCCAACAGGACGCCCAGACTAAGATTGTGTTGAAAGGTGCCGTTTATTTACCCAAGCTTTGTTGTTATTGTTGTGCTCTTCTCTATATAAATTGGAGGCTGTAGAACGGTATGGTACAGTTCTCTATGGGTACATTTATTGCATCTGCAAACATCTGCTTCAAAAATGTAACACAGGGCAAGGGCATCCTTCAGCATAAACATACACTTTCAAAGTGCAGCATTTAAAATGAGGTTCTAGAGATTTAATACACTCTACATCTGAGACACCTGAATGAGACATTGAAAAGTAGTGAATATATGAACAGTTGATGGGTATTTGACATTGGGAGATGTCATTTTGTCCAGTGATTTTTAAAGAAACTCAGTGCTGTTAAACCGGTGACAGCTTTAGGCTGAATATTTTCTGCTGTAAGCAAAGTTACTAGGAGTGTATTATGAAACGTTTCTGTAAAACAGTTAAAGGAATGGCAGGATCATTCTTATGTCGCATCAGAAGGGTCATTATTCTCCCTCCCCGAAATGTGCTGGGTTTCTCTTCCCTGACCACTAGGAAAGAGCAAGGCAGAACCACAGTTTCTGCTGCTTCAGGTGAAATGCCACTGTTGGCAAATGAATGGTTCACTCTTGCCACCCTTCTTGGCTGCAGCTGTTAAAACCAAGGGTGGCCCATGCATGAGGCAAGGTGAAGCCATTTGCCTCAGGCAGCAGAGCTGCCTTCCACCCTCTCTTTGTTTTGATTATTGATGTAAACCTCTAATAAATTTTGTATAGTTAAGTTTTTACCTCTGTCTTCAGTACATTGTATTTTATTTTATTGCTATGGCTAGTGGTTGATGCAAAAAATAAATAAATACTTCTGATTCTGATTCTCCCTGCCCCTGCCGTGTTGCTGCCAGCTCAACCGGGGTTTCCCATACCACTGACACAGTGCTGTTGTCCTTGGTGCTGCACCCTTACTGCTGCTGCTGTGTTGTGACAGCAGTGCGGGTGCAGGCAAGGGTACAATTGTGGTTATTGGGCTGGCAGCAGCACGGGCAGAGGCCTAGATCTGGGGTGGGGAGCAGTGGCAGGCTGGGGCATTTTACTTGCAGGGGCAGAGTCAAACGTCTTGGGCCGGCCCTGGTTCAGACTCATTACAAGAATTCCACAAATTGTTAAATCATGGGGGCCACTTCACATGAGACTCTTTCCCTACATCCTGTTTCATGCCCAACACACACAAACAAGGGCTCTTGCATGTTAGTAAAACACCAGGTCTTTATTGAGGCAGACAAAACGTTCAGGAGTCATGATTCAGGAGTTCAGGAATCCTGCAAGACATTCAGAACTGGATGGAAGCAAGAAAGATCTCCAAACAGTTACCATGCCCTGTCCTTCAACTTAAGGGGAAGGTGTGATGTACTCACTCACAAGACGTGCTTGCTCTGTGAGAATGATGGAGTTGCAAATGTGTGCTCCTCTGGGATGGGTCTGCTCCCATCTGTGGAAATGGAGCCTGGTTCTAGAAATTTCTGGATTTCAGTAATTTAAGCCTATTGATTTCTATGAGTTTACTCTGAGTATTGCTAATGTTGGCTTTCACTCTGTGAATAGCTGACTATTGCACCCAGGGCCAAATCCACTAGGGGTGGGGAGCCACCGATTGGTTCTTCTTCACCTAGTGTGGCTTAACCTCATTTAATTTATCTTTATGGAGTTTCCAGTTTTTTAAAAAGCTCAGTGGTCTTCAACTTATCTTCCTCCATCCATACCTTTTAATGCAGAAATGTAGCAGAAGCTTTTACCATCAAAGAGTGATGAGAAAAGGTTTCACCGTTCCACATATCAGGCAGTATAATTAAAACAAAAAACAAAAACACCAGCCCTACACCAAAAACTCTCGGTTGGCTACTGCAAGAAGTGGAAAATCAATAGTGGAAGGCACACTGATGTTCAGAGCAGCTGGTCCACTATTAACTGATATTCTGACTGAGGAGGCTTTGATCAGTTTTCTAGCAACTCCAGAGTTCTCTGGAATACAGTTTGAAACCTCTGTCGTAGCTTATTACAAGTAATACAGATCATTCCCTTAATGATATACTACATTATATATTTTCCTAAACTTAATCATTCCATATCATACTTCCTCCCCTGCAGGCGTGTACTATTATTTTTTACACATGGTTCCCAGCTGGATTTCATTGTGGCCTTCAAAACATATTGCAATGTTGTGTGATTTAATAGGAGTCACTTATCTTTTCAAAGTCAACTTTCATCATATTAGATATCTGTATGTTTTCTATCTGAATAGACTAATACCTCAGAAAAGTGAAAATGTAATACCTATGAAAAGTAGTTTCCTCCCACAAAAAAAACAAAACGGTCTTGTGCTTTAGCTTTCTTATACAAATGTAGATCCATTTTCAACATTAAAGTGAATATGCATTAGAGAAAGCAGAAACATTTGAGACCTGTGGCTAGAGAACAAAACATGTTTCAGTTCTGATTTGCAAGGAGATGGGAACTGATTTGGGGAAGAAATAGGAAGTCAGTTCCAGATGGTCAAAATTGAAGTGAAGACTTGCTTGTGCTAATGGCAAAGTGAAGGGAGGAGTAAAAGCAGAGAACGGGATCACTCAAAGTCAAATTTCTGCTATGATCCTGAGCACAGTTTCTTGGAAGCTAAGACATTTGACTTATTTCTTAGGAACAATGTTTATGACAAGAGACTCTTCACAGAACTCTGCCATTTTCAGTTAAGATGTTGCTTCTACAAGCTGCATGAGATGTGGCTTATTTGTTAACTGACATTAAGCCAGAGTACCCTGACTTGGACATCCCAAGGATCTTTGTCTTATTGCAAGCATGAGAAGATTGCCTAGTTCTGAGGCTCATGGTTTATGAAGGCTGGAGTACTTGTCTGATTTGGGTGTAATCTTATATGCAGTTGGATTAGGGCCCTATACCAATTGGCCACCTGTTCTTCAGATAAAGTTAAAAGGACAGTCTAGGTAACAAAGAATTGGGTTCATTTTCCTGTTTAAAATGTTTTATACCCTCTAGTTGCAACACTGAATATGATTCCATAGAACCGCAGAATGAGCACCTCTTCAACAAACCAGCGTGTTGTTTTGAAACCGATTTCATCTCAAATTAAACATTTTAATGTCTTAGGTGTATTGTTTTACAGATCCCAAGTATTTCATACTTGTCAGCTTGGCTTGATTCTGTTTTTCTTAGTTCCACTTAACTGAAATTAAACAGATAGCCTTTCTTCTCTTAATAATAATAATACCTTTATTGTCATTGTACAACCTGTGTACAATGAAATTAAACGTATTGTGATGTACTGTGGTTGCTGCAGTTCTTTCAACCCCCTCTGGCAAATGCTTTGTACAAGAAGCTTTGTTCAAGAAGCTTTGTACATGCGCCTTTTTAAAGTGCCCGTGTTTTCAGGATGGTTTCCCACATGAAATTTCCCCTCCTGAGAGTTAAATGCAACACCAGAGATTTATCTGGCTGTGAGTATATGAGCCAACAGAGCTATCACTCAAGAGAACACACAAGACAGATATCAGTAGAGCTTTGCCTATTGACACCTGCAAAGGAGCAGCAACTCTGTTGATAGGGGGCTGTTGTATGATTGCATTCTTTCCCTTCTAGTACATATAGTCAGTCGCGGGGTTACTAAACTGACTTGGTAGAGAACCAATGCCAGCTCCTCATCATCATGCAAATAGACTCCAGACCTAATTTACACTGGTTGCTGCTATCTGTTGGGTTGGTGGGAATGGGGTTCATACTGCTCCTCTCCTTTGCTGTGTTGCAGTACCCCTAGGGCTAAATATACAAGCACTTACATCAAGCCGAGAAACTAGTCTGAAAGCAAAGCAAAAACAAAAGAAATATCAAAAAGGAACATCTTGTGGAGGCCTGGAACAATGCTCCTTTTGATAAGAGAAAGAAGTTGATATTTCTCATTTTGACTAGTTGCTCTCGCATTGTGTTTTTTCCCCCTGAGCCAATTTATTTATAGCAAATAATTGCAACATTCCTTTCTGCAGAAGGGCTAGAGTATGTTTGTTTAAGACACGCAGATCACCAGAGCAAACATTGGCCTTTAAGATGAGCAATTGAAGACCTACCGTGTAGCTGCTTAATGAAGTTAGGGAATTGAATGGCTGGACTTCTCACTTCTCTTTTGCCGATGGCAGCATGCTGCGTAGGGCCACGCATCCGTGTCATCATTGAAAAGTTATGCAGCAAGAGTGCCAGTAACATTTATTTCAACTCATTACATTCTCTAGGCCCCACAAGTTTTTTATTGCTTAGGACATCAGCCACCTTCCATCATAACAGAAGAAGAAATATATTTCTTGAATCTTCCTAGGCTGATAATTGAGGATAAGACTTTCACTTCATCTACTCATATTTTCTCCTGGTTCAGGTGTATGCACACACATGTGTACTCTGCCTTACAAATGGTTCCATGTTTCTCCTCTTTAACAGTTCTGGTCTTCCGGGATCTAAAATCCTCATCTAATTTCCTCTGTGAGTTTAAGTTTAAAGAGAATTATGGAAGCTTTAGTAAACCATTATTTGGAGCTACCTGTATTTGCAATGTTTACATAGAAGTTGATTAAACACCCTATACGTATGTAACTTCTGTCTCATGTAGAGATGCAGAGATAAAGAACAAATATTTTAGTGAAATAACTAGGTTCTTCAAATAGTGGGATTTTAGGAGCTTTAGATATGCCATCTTTTAAGTCGGTAATAAATTACTGTACATGTTCCTAATAAAATTTCACCCCATCATCCAAAAATGTATTTCTTTTTTAGTGGTTTTTTAGGAAATAGTTTTGAACTATTTTTGAACAGTTTTTAGTACAGTATTGCTATGCAGATACTGCTATGGAATCCTCATGCAACATGTTGCAAACTTGCATTATACAGAAGAGATTGAGAATAAAAAAAGCTGAAGCACAGATTTATGGACTTTTGGTAGTGTTGTGTATATTTTTTTCTTTGTATTTGGTTTCAAATTATTGACAAGCTGGTTAAATATATTGACAATATATTTAAATAAATGTAATAATCATAATTAGTAATGCATTAATGCTGTTACACAGGCATTTGGTGTCATGGCAGACTTACTTTAAATAGGTATGCTTTTTTCATTTTTCAGGTGCTTCATAGACAGCAATCCCAACCAGCAAAGGAAAATTCACCTCCGAGAGAAGAGGCCCCGCCTCCACCTACAGAGGACACGTGTACCAAAAAAACAAGATCTCGTACTAAAATTTCTTTAGAGGCTTTGGGCATTCTTCAAAGTTTCATCCATGATGTTGGCCTCTATCCAGATCAGGAGGCCATCCACACTTTATCTGCTCAGTTGGATCTGCCTAAACACACCATCATCAAATTCTTCCAGAACCAGCGTTACCATGTAAAGCATCATGGGAAGCTAAAAGAGCACATGGGCACTGTGGTAGATGTGGCAGAATACAAAGACGAGGAGCTACTGACTGAGTCAGAGGAGAATGACAGTGAGGAGGGCTCTGAGGAAATGTACAAAGTGGAAACTGAAGAAGAGAATCCTGAAAAAAACAAGGCAACTGCTTCAGAAACTGACCAGAGATAATGTGAAAACATCACAGGAAAAGCAATACATTGATCCAATTTTTTTTTTTGCTTTTTAAAAAAGTTTTTTTAAGTCCGCATAAAGTTGGTGGTTTTTTTCCAGTGCGCATAGAGTATGTGCAAACCGAACTATTATTTTGCATAGCCCAATCAGACATTCCCTTATAAAAGGCACTTGAGTGTTACACTTTTATGTTTGACTGAGACAATGTTAATTGTAATTCACGTATGATTACATCAGCGTTAACCTTGCACTTATGAAAGGACCTTCTAGCAAGTTACAGGAAGAAATAGACCTATGAAATCAATGAAGGAAATGATAACGGCACATATATATATATATATATATATATATATATATATATATATATATATATATCTCCCCACATATATGAAATTTGCATGGGACATAACTTTACAATCTGAAAGTATAGACTGTGAAATGAGCTCGTTAAAATATGAGTCTTGTTTATGTATTAAAAAAACCACTTCACAATGAGTTGCTTTGGCTTTTAGATAAACTGCTGCCTGCTCTCAGGGTGTGGTTACTATTTTGAAATACCTATTTATTTTCTATGTTTATCCCTGTTATATATATATTTTAAATTCTTACTATGGCTTCCACTTTGGCAGCTTGATGGGGAATTTTTGAGGTATGCATTTAAAAAACCTAGAGCAGCACTGCCAAAAAAATAAAAGTGAAGGAGAGGGAGAGAGAAAAGGGGGGGGGGGACAAAATCAGGGCACCTTAACAAATGAAATCCCAAACCAAGTAGTAACTTTAAAAAAACTTTAGTACCATATATGATGCACATTTGAAGTCACAGAGCATGTTTTGTCCTTTATCATTTCTGTAGCAACCAGATGGATTTTCATGGACTTTTCAGTGGGGAAAAAAATCAGCGACAGTAGACTTTGTCTACTAAAGCAGTCTTCATGAAAAGTTGCTTTTAAGAGATTTAATGTGTGGAATTTTACATTGAGCCACATTTTATAGTGGTGTTATGTGTTTTGGAGGCGCAAACCATCTACACTGTTGCTGTGCAACTTCTGTCAATTTAAGTGGGGCTTGTGCAGCTGTGGTTCTTGTTCCTTTGCTCCTCTAGTGTTCGTCTGATATCAATGTTTGGAAATTTACTCATTATATATATGCTCAAATTGCTTTTCAACAAAGCTTTCACAAATGAAATCATGACTATATCACATCTATCACTCTGGGCAAGTCTGACTGGTTCTTAAATCAGTCAGAGGGTCTGATGGTTCTCTGGTGCTGAATTTCCTTCTGTATTTCCTTTATCCTCTCTCTCCCCCCCCCCATCTAGAGTCTTAAAGCTCATTATCTCAAGGAGACTAAACACTTTCAGCAAACACTCTTCCAAGGTATGGGCTTCATGTGGTGCATGGCAGACTTGGTGGGAACACATTTTCTGAACTTGCTGCAGTTCTAGGCAGTAAGAGTAAACCAAGCAATTTCCGTGTAGTCACTTAACTTGTCATAAACTGAAACCTTTTCCCAGTGACCTAGCATAGCAATTCCATTACATAAAGCAGAACTAATGCTGACTGACTCTTCAATAGTACAAGCATTAAAGCTGCAATTTACTATAGTTTCCGACAGGTTTTTGAAGTCGTGGTTTGGTAGTGACACCAGCAGTGTTGCTGTTCCTCCATATATATATATATATATATATATATATATATATATATATATATATATATATATATTTAAAGGATATTTTGACTTCTGTGTCTGGGTTGCTATTTGGACTCTTAAACCCATTGGTAGGCTTCCTTTTGACATGTGCTTTGTAACTCTTAACAAAGACCTCATGCGATATCACTTGGAAAGCTATTTTATGTTTCTTGCACAGACATTGTAATATATAACTGTTAATACTATTTATATATTTGAAAGGTATAAAAGGCAGGCATTAAAAGAATTCTCTGTATAGGTAGTTACCAAGAATGTAACAACATACAGGGAGAAGACATGTTGCAATACAAGCTAATTCTAGCTACTCAGTAACCTCCAGAGTTTTTAAAGGGACTTTTCCAAAATCAATATTTGACACCCACAACGTATCTGTATGCATTTCATATATCATTGAAAAACAATATTGGCTTGCTAACTTGAACTTTTCCTCCTTTATTTCTGTAGTATGCTGCAGCTTTAATCAGAAATTCAGTAGCCGCTGCTTTACGTTCTCTTTTGAGTTACGATACTCTTTTTAAACTGTTATCAGAAGCTCTTGCTGAAATCACTACGTGTATGTAATACTGGTCTATCTCTCTTAAGGTTATTCATCTCTTTGATGGCATCAGCATTGGTTTCTTTTTAAAAACACTTCAACCTAAATAAATAAATAGTAGGTATTTCCCCCCCAATGCTGAGTCTTGCCTTCCTGCCCCCAACACTGCCAATTTTTGCAGTGGTTCTTCTAAGTGAATCTGTGGGCATTTTCGCCTGTGGTCTTGCCAGATCTTTGCGAATTACAATGCATATATGTCTATTTATTCAATATTCATCATATAATATCTATTTGGAAAAAGATTTTTTTTCTCGTAGTGCCTCTTAACAAAGCACAATTTTCCGCCTTTTTGTGAAATAAGAGAAAAAAGAAAAAAAAAGTGTTATTGCGGTATCAACAATGTGAATGAGGATTAACATATTGTAAATGTCCTTTTTCCATGTAAATCAACTTGATCTTTGTTATCACTAAGTGATAATTAAATTTTAACTTATGTGCATTGTTAGTCTGTTAGAATTTTTTGGTTGTTGAAATAAAACACATTCAGTAAATGACATACCCATTTGCAATGTCATTCTTTGGGGCCCTCTGTTTTCCTTCCCCTTTCCCTGAATTGATATGAAACATAAATCCCTTTCTTGTATTAGAAATGTGATCTAGGCAAGTAGAGTTTTACCCTGCCTGTGTTATCTTGCAAACTGCTTTTAAAGTTTCACATGTTTAAAAAACGGGTTTGAATTTGCAGAGGTGGGCTGGGGGAGTAAGCGTTCCTCTGGACATGCAGAGGCTAAATCCTTTAGGTTAGCTTAACGACTCAAAGTTGAACTCAATAGAAATGAACAGCTTATACAAATGGGAATGTTTTGTTGTGCTTAAATGGTAAATATTTTATTCCCTACCTGAAATGCATGCAATGCAAATGGATATATTTGCTCAGACAAATGTGGGTGAAGGTGGAAAGTAAATTTAGCTGCCTCTTAGCAAATCAGATTGCAGAAAATGCAAAATTTCTGTTTACAGTTTAAAACATACATTCCCCGGACATTAAAAAAAAAAAACATTTCCAGCAGAAATATCTCACTAAAGTATACCCTCTATGGAATGCTAGAAAGAATGAGGTAACTAAAATTTGGAGAGAATATTCCTTTTGCCTCAAAGTCTTAAACACAGACTACTTCTTTAATTTGAGTCCAGTCCTTGGAAGACAAATTATATTATTAATACTCTCAGCCTAGCTGATGTGGTCCAAAGGAAAGCAGCGCATGTGTCGGGTACCAGCTTGGCTGCAGGAGTGGCCAGAAGGAGACATACAAGACACTATCCAACCATTTTAGGGACTTCACACTAGATTTGTGTAGCCTTTTCTTCTACCAAAGATATCCCGCAAGGCAGCAGAAGTTTAAGGTGAGAGTTTTCCTTCTCCTGGAGTTTTCCTTCTCCTTCCCAGGTTGATGAGTCCCACCTGTCCCTCACTTTGCTCTACAGCACGTGCAGAAAACTCCCTCTTCACCATTGGACCCACTATGGATCTCATCTGCTCAATCCCCCGGAGCCTGTCCAGGATGTTTTGCAGTTCAAAAGCACGTAAAAGTGCAAGTAGATAAATAGGTACCGCTCCGGTGGGGAAGTAAACGGCGTTTCCGTGTGCTGCTCTGGTTCGCCAGAAGCGGCTTAGTCATGCTGGCCACATGACCCGGAAGCTGTCTGCGGACAAACGCCAGCTCCCTCAGCCTATAGAGCGAGATGAGCACCACAACCCCAGAGTCGTCCGCGACTCGACCTAGTGGTCAGGGGTACCTTTACCTTTACCTATGACAGTTATACTCGTATATTACTGCTAGCATTACCAAATATCCTAATATCCATAAAGGCAGTTCCTTGTATTCCTTTTCTCTGTTGCACAAAGTGCTCCCAGGGCTAAGATTACAGTCATTCATTTATTTGAAAAACACATTTCTAAGCTGCTTTTCCTCCATCTGGATTCTGGGGCGATAAACAGTCATCATGAATAAAATTAAACATGCCACAAACACAGTAAAATATAAGTAACAAATAATGATAAATACAGTGAAAGGCAATAACAACAACAATCTTAGAACTGGCTAATAGAAGTCTTTTCTGTTCATTCTTGCCTTCTACTAGTCCTGCAAGAAAATCCAAGAAAATTTCCCCCCTCCCTCACTGAGTTCATACCCTCCTACGTTTCTCTGATGGAAGGTAAATGGTGTTTCTCTGTGTTGCTCTGTTCGCCAGAAGTGGCTTAGTCATGCTGGCCACATGCTGGCCACGCCAGCTCCCTTAGTCAGCAAAGCGAGATGAGCAGCGCAACCCCAGAGTCTGGACCTTTGCCTATTCAATAATAAGCATAATAATTTTATTTTTTATACCCCACCCATCTGACTGGCTTCCCCCAGCCACTCTGGGCAGCTTCCAACGTATATAAAAGCATAAAGGTAAAGGGACCCCTGACCATTAGGTCCAGTCGTGACCGACTCTGGGGTTGCGCGCTCATCTCGCATTATTGGCCAAGGGAGCCGACGTACAGCTTCCAGGTCATGTGGCCAGCATGACAAAGCCGCTTCTGGCAAACCAGAGCAGCACATGGAAACGCCGTTTACCTTCCCGCTGTAGCGGTTCCTATTTATCTACTTGCATTTTGATGTGCTTTCGAACTGCTAGGTTGGCAGGAGCTGGGACCAAGCAATGGGAGCTCACCCCGTCACAGGGATTCGAACTGCCGACCTTCTGATCAGCAAGCCCTAGGCTCAGTGGTTTAACCACAGCGCCAATATAAAAGCATTATAAAATATTAAACATTTTAAAACTTCCCAATGCAGGTCTGCCTTCAGATGTCTTCTAAAAATTGTATAGTTACAGTACTTATCTACTTGGCTCGGGGCTCGCATAACTCCATACCCTCCAACATTTCTCCCATGAAAATAGGGCCGTCCTAAGGAAAAGCGGGTGGCGCTGTGGGTTAAACCAGAGAGCCTAGAGGTTGCTAATCAGAAGGTCGGCGGTTCGAATCCCCACGACGGGGTGCGCTCCCTTTGCTCGGTCCCAGCTCCTGCCAACCTAGCAGTTCGAAAGCACGTCAAAGTGCAAGTAGATAAATACGTACCGCTACAGCGGGAAGGTAAACGGCATTTCTGTGTGCTGCTCTGGTTCGCCAGAAGCGGCTTTGTCATGCTGGCCACATGACCTGGAAGCTGTACGCCGAATCCCTCGGCCAATAACACGAGATGAGCACCACAACCCCAGAGTTGGTCATGACTAGACCTAATGGTCAGGGGTCCCTTTACCTTTAAGGAAGAGCGGGACATTCTGGGGTCAAATCAGAAAACAGGATGGCTTCTGTAAATCCAGGGCTGTCCCCGGAAAATAGGGACACTTGGAGGGTCTGTGAGTTCCTTAACAGGGGCAAGAGTTGTCCTGTCGCAAAAGCATTTTCCCTTAGAGCTGAAATGACATTTCCCTTCTCCCACATGGGGATTCTACTCCAAATGGCTGATGATACACATCTTTGCCGCATCAGAACAGGCAAATTTGAATTTAAAATGAGACTCCTAAGGCCTCTTTACGTTTTGCATGTCTCAGGCTTATGTCCGTCTGTCCCCTCAATACATGGATACAGGCTCTTCGGTAAACCACTTGATACAGCTCAAATTTGATTGACATTTGCCCTCCCCCCAGATGCTGTTGGACTCCAACTCCCATCAGTCCCAGTCAGTCCCAGTCATGTCTCAGAGTAGCAGGAGAGAGTATCAGGGAGAGGAGCAGACTCAGAGTATCAGGGAGAGGAGCAGACTCATGACAAAGTTATCCAATTCTCTGCATAGTGAGAAGATGTAGCTGCATTTATTTATACCCTGCCTTTTTCCTTGACAAGGCAACTTACAGATAAAAACAGCAACTGCTACAAACATAGGAAAAACCAACCATTAAAGTACAATAAAACATTGCTAGAATGGAAACTATATGCATATATATATAGTGTGTACACACACACACACACACACACACACACACACACTTATACATATATAAAATCAGCTTAAAACATACCAGCACCAGCCCTTTAATTAAAAGCAGTCGGTTCTCAAAAGCCTTTTGGAACAAGAAAGTCTTCACCTGCCAGACGGAAGAATAGGAAAGAGGGAGCCAGTCTAGCTTCTCAAGGGAGGGAGTTTCACAGTCTGGGAGAAGTTCCAGGTACAACACCAGAATGTTTACTTACTTTCCTTTAAATCAAAGAACAATGAAGACTTAGGCTCCGATCCTAAACACACTTTCCTGGGATGAAGCATCGCTGAATTCATTGGGACTTAGGTCTAAGTGAACACACCTAGGATTGCCTGGTCTGCAACGTTTAGGAAAAGAGAATAGTGGAAGGAAACAAGCACTCTTGCAGCAGAGCCCCCTAACCTTGCATGAATTCCCTAGAGAGCAATTTGCATCGCACCCAAGTTTCAGCAAATTCTAGGCTTCCTGTTTCCGGTGCGCCAGGAATGGAGTCTCTCCCACGGGAGAGAGACGCTGATAATTAGATAATGATGGGGGGATTTTATTATCTGCATTCCTCTTCTCACCTGCAGTTTACCTGGTGGTCTGGCGCTCGCTTCCCCATGGAATATGAGGGCAGGCAAAGGCACTGTGTTCTTTTTTTAATTGTAGTAAACTACAGGCGCGTGCTAGAGATGATAAGAAACTGCGAAAAAGAGCCCAGCTACAAGGATTTAAAAGGTTTAGATTGAGAGGGGATTTCATTCGGTGAAAGAGACGATGGGAAAGGGGAGCCCACAGTTTACTTATATCAAAGTTTTTCTCTACATTTATGACATGGCAATCCTCCCCAGAATGCAAGCTGCTTCCTCCTCCTCCTCCTCCTCCTCTTCTTCAATCTGTACAAGTGAGAAAGGAAAAAAATTGGAAGTGATGCAGTGACTTTTGGAAACAGTGAGATAACCACTTCTCCCGTGGCATGACAGGGACCATCAATAATTGTAGGAATGAAGGCTATAACACTACATATGGATGGGAAAACATCATGGTAGAAACTGTCACACGCAGGAAGGAATAAGGATTACAGCTAAAGTTCCTCACTTGAAACTTTATAATTGATCTAATATACTAACACGAATAGATATCACAAGATTATTATATTTGAATGGAATGGAAATTATTAAAATTTTGCAATGCAGAAAAAATGTAGAAGAATGAACTCATCAACTCTGGTATGCAAGGGGGGCAGTTTAATCAAATTATATAATTGGACATTTGTATAATTGGCATTAATAATTGTATTACAGTGGTACCTTGGGTTAAGAACCTACCGGTAATTCATTTTGGAGGTCCGTTCTTAACCTGAAACTGTTCTTAACCTGAGGTACCACTTTAGCTAATGGGGCCTCCCACTGCCGCCCCGCCGCCGCCGCACAATTTCTGTTCTCATCCTGAAGCAAAGTTCTTAACCCGAGGTATTATTTCTGGGTGAGCAGAGTCTGGGTTAGCAGAGTCTGTAACCTGAAGCGTCAGTAACCCGAGGTACCACTGTAATTGGATAAAATTGGTATTGTTATAATGAGGCTGCTATTGGAATGATACTGAAAAAATCATATATCTATATCTATCTATATCTATATCATCTATATCTATATGAGAGAAGTTTCAGCAAATTCTAGCTTGAAACTCCAAATTCCCCCTCCCAGATGCTGAATAAGCTGTTTTTCTGGCCCTCTCCTTTGAGTTCCCAAGGTGGCACCTTCTGAAGGCAGAGTTCCAAGTCCAATGTAACAACCCCAATTCATTAATATAAGGACTGTTAAGGTTCTTTCCTTAAAGCCCTTGGTACTTTATCCTTCACAGATCTGCAGTTCCCGGCAGCCTTAGCAAACTACAGTTTATTTCGGGTGTGGCTGGGTGCCTTGGATGAATTGTATGGTGTGTATGCAGCGAAAGGTTCACAGCAGCACTCAAAAGTTAACTAGCCTCAAGCAGTCTATGCTAAGAGGATTTGTTGCACCTATTTGTAACAACCAAGGAAGGAAAGGGAGGAAGAGAAAGCAGTTGTTCCAAGAAGCAATCAAATGTGACCTGGAATTCAAAGGGGTCTTGCTCTCTTACTGTCCCTATGCCTGCAGATTTGCTCTGATTTCTGGGTGGGCTGACTCAGACTTGAGAACAATCATCTTACCGGCCCATGCTTGGTTCATTTATTTATTACAATTGCCACGAAATGCCAATCAAACAGATACAATTTTCAAGCAGCCCATCTTCTTTCCCATTGCTGATTTCTATGGGATTTCAAGGAGATCCTTACCTTTTGCAAAACAGGAATGTCAACACATCAACATCTCAGTTTGAGGAAGAACTAACACACCTAGTTGAGAATAAATACAGTGCTTTTTTCTGGGGGTACACAACGGTACGCATACCCCTAAACATTTTGTTAATCTGATGGGAGAAGAAACTAATTTTTTTTAAAAAAGTAGTTTTTTCTCTAGCACGGTGAATTGTCAGTTCCGTTGCTACCCTCATTTGAATTATAAAATGGTGATTTTCTTGAGTCAAAATGAGAGTACCCATAAACATTTTTTTAAAGTAAAAAGCACTGAATAAATACATAAGGGGTGGTAGGAGTATGATCACCACAGTTTTCTGGTGCCACAGTTTTAATGGCCCAGGAAAGAACTGCCAACTCACCAACACTGAACCTCTTTATAAATTTCAAGCAATCTAGAGGAATAGCTGCTTTGAATTTATTGCATTTCAGATTTCACTGAAGAGGAGCAGGTTTGTACAGGAAAGCGCTCTGGGGAAAAAAAACATATGGGTACTTCTTACAAATCTTCAAAAAATGATAATTTGGTAGCTACTATGGCAGAAATATTTTTATTAATCATGCTTCTATTTCACCATACTTTACCTGCTGCTGTTGTGTCTTGTCAAACATATTTAAATCTCGGAGACATATGTATTTCCATTTTAAATTGAATGTGAGTGGGAAAAATAAACAGAGAACTGTTTTGTTAATTATGGTCGTGAACATACTGTCTTTTTTTTTTTTACCTACAATTCATTATTAGCTTTGTGCTACTTTCCCAAACACAAAGAGGAAGAGACCGAAACACTCTGGCTCGATCAGGTTGGAATTTTTTTTTTGTGTTTCAAAGTGGCTTTAAAAATAATAACAACCATCTTACAATAAACCTCCCATTTCCATTTAGAATAGCACACAACAGTGTTGGCAATGTAGTTTATTTCAGAACAAAGGTAAAACCCAAGTCTGTTATAACACAAGTCAAGGAAGAAACAGGTGATAGAATTTTAGGAGAAGGCAGGAGTTATGAAAGCTTGTTGATGCAAAATTTATAGTAACATGAGATAAGTGAATTCAGAATACATTTTGGTTTCCGCTGATGCGGATTCCTGTGTTCCCAAATTGAGATATTTCCGTTGTTCATAGACAGCAGTGTTAATCTAGGGGTGGTCTGTTAGTTTGCATTTCTTAGTGCAGAAAGCATTGATCTGATGTAGAGAGATCTTTCCTATTCTAATTATTCAAGACGGTTCTAGAAGCTTCTTTGCGTACACACGCGCTAAATCCTGTCTGGGGTGCCTACCCTCTTCCCCAATAAAGAGTCAAGAGTCAAGAGTATGGATTAAAATTGGCCACAACTTTATTGAATTCAAAAGTGGGAAACTTGGCCCAGGCCTTGGCAGGTAACCCTCTCAGCCCCTCTGGCTGAGGATATGCAGGTTGACGAGGCCAGAAAGAGGGGACTGTAAAGCGCAAACTTACACAGCATGCCCTCCTCTAACCCCGTCCAGGAGTTTGACCTCAGAGCCGCTGCTCCAGGGCCAGGGACTCCCGATTTTTGCCCTTTTTCGATGGGCCCCTGCATCGCCGCCGCATGGAGATAGACAAAAGGAAACCTTGCCAAGGCCTAACACCGCCAAAGTTGTGACGAATTGCTGCGGGGAAGGCGAAACCTGCCAATGCAGGGAAAATTCCTTCCCGGTCCTGAATACAGCAACCAACTATGCCGCAGCAGTGCCCGCTAACCTGTAATGCAAAACGTTATGCTGTAAAGAAACGCCGTTAGCCTGATGACCGCTGCCTTAGGAAGGAATTTTTGGAAAGAAGAAAGTTAAAGGAAACACTGTTCACCTGGTGATAGCTGACCTAGGAAGGAAATTTCAAATTAAGCAGGTTAAATGAGGGAGGGCGGGTGGGTGACTCGAGCAGGAAGAAAGTACAAAGAGGCTTCTCCACGGTGCTCCTGCCTCTTTTCTTTGGCCTTACTTCGCCCGCCCCCCGGCCAGGTGTCCTTTGTCCTGGCTGGCCGGGTGGCAGGTCATAGGCCAACTCGCCAGGTGGGTGTCACCAGCCAGGTAAGCCCCGCACGGTGTCGCAAACCTCGCCCACCTGAGGGGAGGGGTGAGGGCTGATATTGTGTGAAAGAAACAAGCAGAAGCTTCATGATGTTTGGGTTATTCCTTCAGAGAAGCTGAGTCCAGCTGAGTTAATCTGGTTCTGTTATCTCTTATGTCAAGGTCATGTTGACTATAATAGTAAGGCTAGAAGGAGCCTAGGTTTCTCTCTCTCTCTCTCTTGTGTGGTGTTCTGTACATAGTATCCTTAGTGTTAAGGTTTAGACTTATTATAAGTTATTGTAAGTTTATGTTAAGTCTGCTGCAACTGGCTTTCTTATGGACAGTGCCAATCCTGATTGCATTGGATTTGTGACCATTATGCTCATTTGTCTTCAGTAACATTACAACTCTGCTAGATGAAATACAATTGCCTCTGGTCTATTTTTTTGGGAATCCTGCAACATGTTTAAATTTTTTACTCTGCTACCTTATACATTGGAATCTACTCTGGATCAATATTGAGTAGAATTCCATGGCATGCTCAAGGATTCATTTCTTTAATTTGCTGTTTATGCCAGCCAGTCAGTTGGATTCACACTTCCCAGACAAGTATATGGATCGGAATTAAGTTATCCCTTCATTTTCACACTTGTTAGAATTTTGCAATATGATTCCTGGCACACAAAAATATATCATGTGCATAGGTAATATGTATTTTAGTTTGAAATGTGAGTGAAGCCATGCATTTTATGATAAAGATGTGTACGAAAATGTAATTCGTAGGATAAAAGGTGTACCAAAAATTGTGAAGTTTCGTATGGTTTAGAAGTGCTGCAGAATAATGCAGAATGGATTTATGTGACAACCAATAGGGAAAGCCATTGGTTAAGCCAATGGAGCAATTTGGCCATAGCTAAGAGTAAAGATGGACATGAATATGGCGAGGGCCCTTCCCAATGAAGCTCCCTGCTATTACATCCACCTTCACCCTCATTTTAGGCTCACGGCTTTAGCTTTGGCCCACTCTGCTGTCCTGTGGAGTCAGTCCAGCTGAACATAGTGGGCCTTGCATAATTAGGACGGTGCGATGAGACATGAAGCCTGACTTTAGGTGTCTCAAGGCTGCTCATGTTTCAACTCAGCCCCATTCAAATGGCGCAAAACCTACATTCCCCCTCCTTAGAGATGGTATCTGAAGTGTAGTTGGGTTCCCACGAGGCAAGACACAGTGATAACAGCAAGAACCTTTATTGAATCAACAGAACTAGACAACAGGGGCAAAGCAACTGCTTATATACGTTTCTGGAAGCCTAGGCCACTCCCACTCCCAATGTGATTGGCTGTCTAAACTTCCAAGCTGCGAATTATAGCAGAGTTTAAGGGCCAGTGGCAGAGGCCCAAATCCTGAAATGTTCTGTGATTGGATATCATGCATCAAATCAGAACAGAGGAGCTCAGAATCCTTAGTCCAGACTCAAGCTCAGGCAAACACAGACCACTGAATATGTAACAGTATCACTCACGACACATGCCAGATAAAGCATAGGCTGATCTATATTCAGGTAGGTTGGTCTGCGCTTGAGTCTGGGCCTGGTGAATAGAGATATTGGATTCTAGTCTCATTACACATGCTAAAGCTATTTTTGGTCATCTGCAAACCCTTGCTTTTTCCTGTAGGACTAATAACAGTCGTTAACAGTCATCAACAGCAAAATAAAAAAATTCCTTCAGTGGCACCTTAAAGACCAACTAAGTTTATATTTTGGTATGAGCTTTCGTGTGCATGCACACTTCTTCAGATACACTAGAAACAGAAGTGTCAGACCCTATATATATACAGAGGGTGGTGGGGGGTGGGTGGGAATGGGAGATGGGCTGATGGGAGTGGTAAACCTGTAGATGGGTGTTAATGGCTGCTGATGGCTGCAATTAGTCCTGGGCTGAGGTGCTAAAGAAAGCCTGATCATGCATAATGAGATAAGAATCCGATATCTCTATTCATCCCAGGTGCTTCCATGGTTTTAAGCTTGGTAATGATTTCCAATTCAGCAACTTCCCTTTCCAGTCTGTTCCTGAAATTTCTCTGTAATAAAACAGCTGCTTTGAGATCTTGTATAGAATGTCTTGGGAGATTGAAGTGTTCTCCTACTGGTTTTTCAGTCTTATGGTTCCTGATGTCAGATTTATGTCCATTTATCCTTTGGCGTAGGGTTTGGCCTGTTTGTCCAATATAGAGAGCTGAAGGGCACCGTTGGCATTTGATGGCATACACAATGTTAGAAGATGAGCAATTAAATAGTCCTGAGATGGTATGTTGGATGTTGTTGGGGCCAGTAATGATGTTGTCCGGGTGTATGTGGCAGCAAAGTTGGCATCTGGGTTTATTGCAGGCTCTGGTACCAGTGTCCATAAGACTGAAAAACCAGTAGGAGAACACTCCCATCAGCCCATCTCCCATTCCCACCCACCCCCACCACCCTCTGTATATATATATAGGGTCTGACACTTCTGTTTCTAGTGTATCTGAAGAAGTGTGCATGCACACGAAAGCTCATACCAAAATATAAACTTAGTTGGTCTTTAAGGTGCCACTGAAGGAATTTTTTTATTTTGCTTCGACTCAGACCAACACGGCTACCCACCTGTAACTAGTCATCAACAGGTTTACCATACCAATTGAGTCAATCACCCATCTCCTACTACCCTTCTTAGAAAAAACCCACCCACCCCCCGCTATATACAAGGGTCTGGTGACTTCTGTCTCAGTATATCTGAAGAAGTGTGCATGCACACAAAAGCTTATACCCAGAACAAACTTAGTTGGTCTCTAGGGTGCTACTGGACAATTTTTTTATTTCTTTATTTATCTCGTGCTGATCTATATGTGACTCAAAATGACATTTAAAAGAAAAGAAGAAATGGGGAAAGTTAAGCTCCTTCAGAGCAGTCGTATCTTAACATTTTTTATAAAAAAAAAAACCTACCAGCAGCAGCACAGTATTCTGATTTTGTTTACACACATCAGCAGCACTCATTATTGTGTGGACAGGTGAACTCCCCCCAACCCCAGGCAACCCCCCCAAGTGGAATAATGACTCAAGACAACGTTCTATGGGATTAAAATTGGCCACAACTTTATTAAGTTCCAGGTGTAGGGAGACCCTGGCTCAGGCATTGGGCGTTTATCCTTCCCAGTCCCCAGCCAGGGATCTGGGGGACATCGGGGTTATCCAGAATGTGTGGGGATTGGGTTGGCTCTGGAGAACATATGTTCAAGCAGAGAGGCCCCCCCCCCACATTTTGCCGCTGCCGCAGGGAAGAGCAATGACAAGCTCTCGGTGTATGGCCAATGCCTCCCCCCTCAAGACCCCTTTAACGGGGGGGGGAACCTGGGGTCACTGCCGCAAGGGGGCGTGGGTCACTGCTTCACGCCCCCCCATTTAGGAATATAGACTAAAGGATTCCATCTAGGACCTGAAACTGCCAAAGCTGTGATATTTTGCTACGGGGAAGGCAAAACCCGCCAATGCAGGAAAATTCCTTTCCAGCCCTTCAGCAACGACCCTGTGTGTACCTGTGGAGAAGAGGTTAGCCCAGGGGTCAGCAAACTTTTTCAGCAGGGGGCCGGTCCACTGTCCCTCAGACCTTGTGGGGGTCGGGCAATATTTTGAAAAAAAATATGAACTAATTCCTATGCCCCACAAATAACCCAGAGACGCATTTTAAATAAAAGGACACATTCTACTCATGTAAAAACACCAGACAGGCCCCACAAATAACCCAGAGATGCTTTTAAATAATAGGACACATTCTACTCATGTAAAAACATGCTGATTCCCGGACCTTCCGGGGGCCAGATTTAGAAGGTGATTGGGCCGCATCCGGCCCCCGGGCCTTAGTTTGGGGACCCCTGGGCTAGCCTGAAAAAGAAGACTTAACTGAGGGAGGGCAGGGTGGGAGAAGCTCCTTCAGTTGTGTGGGCAGGGTGGTCCCTCCCCTTACCTGGCCGATCCCCTGGCAACGCCTCCCCAGGTGGGATTGGGTGATTGGCTGAGGTAGGCGGAGACCTCCATGTATCCAACCTGGAGAGAATGAAGCCAGCCCAAACTACCAGGAGCCGCATTGGGATCTGGGGCATAGCTGCCAAGTCTCCCGTATTCCCCGGGAAACCCCCGTTTTTCCAGCCGCTACCAGCTGGAAAAACGGATTTTTTTGTTTCCCCCCGGTTTACTTACCGCCTGGGGGAGGCTCCTTCTGCGCATGTCTGGAGTCTCTGGACATGCGCAGAAGTGATTTCTGGCACGGCGGCCATTTTGGAACTGGGTGGAGCATGCTCAGAAGCGACTTTCGATGCTGTTCTGCCCAGTTCCAAAATGGCCGCAGCGCTACTTCCAGTCTGACGATCCCTTATTTTTCCGGCAGGAACTTGGCAGGTATGATCTGGGAGGCTGTGCGCGACCACGCAAAATGCGCCCCCCATTTGATGTGGGGCGCGGTTGTTTTGGGAGTGACTCTGTTAAAAAGAGGGGAAGATTTCATTGCCTCTCTGCCCTCCCCGCCCCGGCCCCTTAAGCCGTAATGCAATTTTCTTGCCGCATTAGCTGCAGCCCCTGAAGATCTCTCGAAGTTGCATCAGTCCTACAGGTTATTCTGTGTGGCTTCACAAACGTCAGGAAGAACTCCATCTCTGTAACTGGAAAAGGAGAAGAGAAGAAAAGGCTCGCTGAGAGCTTTGGCCTACAAAGCCCATGGCTGACTGTGCCTCCTTCCAACAAATGCGTCCTCAGCTGAAGTTGGGTTTCCTGTGTGTGGTCATGAATGGACCTTGCAGACCCAGCAGCCGGCAAGTGGGTGATTGACAGAGAGAACTCTGTGTTCCTGCTTCCCTTCTGCCGCCTGATGCTCTGTGCTGCTGCCACCGCCTGCATTTCAAAGAGTGGATGACTCTGCCACAGAAAAGGCAGCGAGACCTTTCAGAGCGAAAAAGCTGACATTTGCTTGCCAGCCAGCCTAAGCACAGGAAGCAATTCACTGGGGGCAAAAGATGGAAGCATCCTTATGTGTGAAATCCTACAATGAATTAGGATGCTGTTAAACTGCTGTTCTTCTTTCGGCTGCTCGCCAGAAGGTATGTCTGAATTACAGTGAGTCTGCAACATGCCATGTGACCTCTGAGCCAAGGAGATAAGTAACTACAGTGGGACCTTGATTCTCAAACTTAATCCGTTCCGGAAGTCTGTTCCAAAACCAAAGAGTTCCAAAACCAAGGTGCGCTTTCCCATAGAAAGTAATGCAAAACGGATTAATCCATTCTAGACTTTTAAAAACAACCCCTTAAAAAAGCAATTTGACATGTATTTTACTATCTAACAGGACCATTGATCCATAAAATGAAAGCAATAATCAATATACTGTACTATAAAATAAATAAAACAGTATTGTAGATGATAAAAATAAAAATGATTTTTTCCCCCCTTACCTACACTGATGATACTCATTGTTTGGATGGTGGACTTTTATCCATTTCCCCAGTCACAAAGTCAATCAATCAATCAATCAATCAATAGCTGAACTGGGATCCACACAATCACAAAAACAAATTAACTGCAAAAGCCTCAAAACAAAAAAACGCAAAATAAATAGCGAAAACAAAAGCACCAAATATAATCTCCAAATATCACCTCAGAACACTGCAATCGGAAACGGAAGGCTTGAATTACAACCGGGGGGGGGCACACAAATTAGCAGCGTAACAGGAAACACGGGGGGGGGCTCAAAACGGAGCACGTCCACATTCCGAAAAAAGGCTCGAAAACCGGAACACCTATTTCTGATTTTGTAGCGTTCGGGTTCCTAGTTGTTCGTGAACTAAGCTGTTCGAAAACCGAGGTACCACTGTATATAGAAGACAGCTGAAGGCAGCCCTGTTTAAGGACATTTTCAATGTTTAATGTTTTATTCTCTTTTTATATGTGTTGGAAGCCACCCAGAGTGGCTGGGGCAACCCAGATTGGTGGGGTATTATTATTATTATTGAATAGGACGTCCCTATATTCACCAGAGAAATCGTGGAGGGAATGTTGGCAACGTTGTGTGTGAACTTGACTGAGAAGGGCCAAGCAGACTTGTAGCGATTTGAGTGGAAGCTGTTTCCCATTTCCCTCCTTTTGATCACTGGTGCTCATTCCTCTTTCCCCACACGCCAGACACCTCTTTACATTTCTGGCAAGCAACGGGGATGGCATTATATGAACAGTGGCACTCCTCGTCCAGAAACATGTGAAAGCAATCTCGTTTGCCTTTCGCACCACGCCAGTAGCAAACAGGAGACAAAGCTAGGGAATGCCACCAGATTGACCTGGGAAGCTGGAAGTAGGCACAGAAAGTCAGAAAGGAATCCCTTTAGGCTGAAGTTGGTGGTGGCACTCTGCCAGGCTGCAGGGAACGTCTCTTCTCATTTTTACAATTGCTGGAGAGGAGGTTGGAAGGGGAGCTATGTGAGCTGTGCACCAAAGGGCCTTATCTGAAATCAGAAGACCTTATGCAGATGAAGGCTCTTTGCATATTTGGGGTTGTTTTGCTAATTCTACTTCCCACCAAAGAATGCTGACTTATGTATGGACTGTTGCGGGGGGGGGGGGCTGGGACAAGGGCAACTTTGGGTCAAAGCCATGCTTAAAAAAATGTAGCCTCCAGTGGCAGCCAGAGAGCAGAGGCTGAAGGGTAAAGCAGGACATGGTGGCACTGAAACGGGGGTAGCATACCCTTCAACATTTCTCTGAAGAAAATAGGGACACCATAGTCAACAACAACAACAACTAATTTTACTAATTCTCCCCCACCCATCTGACTGGGTTGCCCCAGCCACTCTGGGAGGCATTCAACATATATAAAAACATAAACAAACATTAAAATACTGGGCTGCCTTCAGATGGTTCGGGGGTCGGATAACTCCATACCCTCCAACATTTCTCCAATGAAAATAGGGCCGTCCTAAAAAGTGGGACATTCTGGGATCAAATCAGAACCTGGGACAGCTTCTGTAAATCCAGGACTGTCCCTGTAAAATAGGACAGGGGTGTAGCGTCTTCGATCACTGCCCGTGGTGCGCGCAGGCACTGGAGGCAAGTGGTGCATGCTGGGGTGGTGGTGGCACACTCACCTTCTGGACCCCACTGTTTCCACACTGTGGCTGGCTCCCAGTGTTGGGCTGCTGTGCAAGGTAGCTCCTTTGCGTGGCAGATCCCAGTGTTGAAGAGGGGCACCACTGCGGCCTCTCTGACACTTCCACCCCTGGGTCACCTGGGGGGGGCGGGGGGGAGCTGTGGCTGATCCTAGCACTGGGCTGCCTTGTGAGGAAGATGCCTCTGTAGCTCCCTTGCATGCTAGATCCCAGCATCGGAGAGGGGTGGCAACGCAGCCCTCACTTCTCCACTGCTTCTGCCTCCGATGCTTCTGTCTGGCTGAAGACCGTGCCCTCCCCTTCCCTCTCAGCTGGCCCAGGTAAGGTAAAGTTAAAGGACCCCTGGATGGTTAAGTCCAGTCAAAAGCAACTATGGGGTTGTGGCACTCATTTTGCTTTCAGGCCAAGGGAGCTGGTGTTTGTCCATAGTTTTCTGGGTCATGTGGCCAGCAGGACTAAACCGCTACTGGTGCACGGAGGACCGTGACAGAAGTCAGAGCGCATGGAAACCCCGTTTACCTTCCCGCCGGAGCGGTACCTATTTATCTACTTGCACTAGTGTGCTTTCGAACTGCTAGGTTGGCAGGAGGTGGGACAGAGCAACAGGAGCTCACCCCGTCGTGGGGATTTGAACCGCCGACCTTCCAATCAGCAAGCCCAAGAGTGGTTTAGACCACAGCGCCACCCACGTCCCCTGCTGGCTCAGGGGTGGCGCTAATGAGAAGGAGCTGCTGCTGCCGCCGTCCCAGCCCTGAAGGCTGGGCCTGGATGTCGCTTCCCTTGATGAGGGAACCTGTTGTCGGGGCGCCCCTCAAAAAAATTGCCCAGGGCAATGTTGTGACCCTTTGAAAAAAGGACACTTGGAGTGTCTAGAACAGGCACCCCCAAACTTCGGCCCTCCAGATGTTTTGGACTACAGTTCGCATCATCCCTGACCACTGGTCCTGTTAGCTAGGGATCATAGGAGTTGTAGGCTAAAACATCTGAAGGGCCGCAGTTTGGGGATGCCTGGTCTAGAAAGAGGTGGGAGAAGAATTTATTACCCTACCTAATTCTTCCTTCCTTCCTTCCTCTCTCTGATTTGGGGGAGATCCATGCCACATCAAAATGCCAGTGATGTCCTCTGTCCTTCCTCTCCCTTGATTACAGAGAAGGAAATTGCCTTTGGAAGAGGCCAGCCTTCCTTCAGGTCTACGATCTTCCCCACTCCCGTAGGAACCATGCAGAAGTGTCGCAGCTCATTAAAACAATAAAGGAATGTGATAGAACACAGGGCAAAGGAGGCGTTGTGTTAGATCCCTTAGGAAACCTCCTCGAAACACAACAAAGGGAAAACAAAATGCCCCATGGAAACGACGCTCGGAAAGGCCGCAAAAAAAGAATGGCAAGGAAGCTGTAGGCGTCCTTATTAATAATCCCTGGCTGGCTTGGAGAGCCACTTTGAAACTTTCCTCTAAATACAGATTGCAGACCAAAGAGGGCCTGTCAGAGCCGTCAATAAAAGAGGATATAAACCATAGGACAATCATGCCATATGGCAGGCTGCTTGCTCCATCCAATGAGCCTCGTTGTAACATGGATGCATTAAGAACATTCCCCTGTCCTGCTTAACCACTGGCACCAGCTATTTCTACTGGAAGGCTGGAGGGCAGCCTCTGTTGCCAACCCCTATTTGTGGTGCACAGCCAAAGAGCCTGAAATGTAGCTCCTACGATGCAATCAAGGGGAGCCGAGACACCCGCGATATTACTCATGCGGCGGTTTGCCTTGGAGAGTCACAATTTGCAATTCAGGACCTGTTCTGAATCGCAGCAGCTTGGAAGGGGTGGGCCATTGCATTATGCAAGGACAGCCTTGCTGTGGAATGAACCGCAGCTCAAAGGTAGAGCGGATGCTGTTCAAAAGGTTCAGTTTGAGGCACCCCCAGGCAGAGCTGGGACCCTGAACCTCGTTTCCGGACCTTCGGATTGGACTTTGTACTTTTGGGGCTTGGCATACTGACTTGCTGCCAGGTAGGCCAGGGGTTCAGGATATTCTTGTTGAATACTATGGGTCTCTGTGGGGTCTGAGTGTCCCTGGACCTACGTTTCTCCATTACTTTTCATAAGAGGGTAGAACGGATAGAAAAATAACAAGATCTTTAGGGATATCCTTCAAGTTAACCTTTATCCACATGAAAACAACAGGAAGTGTAGGAAGCAGGACTGTTGCCCCAGGAATCCATTTTGCAGATGGTAAAAAGTCCCCCCCCCCAGTAGTGATGTATGGAAGTGAGAGCTGGACCATAAAGAAGGCTGGTCGCCGAAGAATTGATGCTTTTGAATTATGGTGCTGGAGGATCAAACCTATCCATTCTTAAGGAAATCAGCCCCGAGTGCTCACTGGAAGGACAGATCGTGAAGCTGAGGCTCCAATACTTTGGCCACCTCATGAGAAGAGAAGAATCCTTGGAAAAGACCTTGATGTTGGGAAAGATTGAGGGCACAAGGAGAAGGGGGCGACAGAGGACGAGATGGCTGGACAGTGTTCTCGAAGCCATGAACATGAGTCTGACCAAATTGCGGGAAGCAGCGGAAGACAGAAGTGCCTGGCATGTTCTGGTCCATGGGGTCACAAAGAGTCGGACATGACTAAACAACAAAAAGTGGGGACATCTGGGAACCTTTTCAGATAACAACAATTGTTGAAAGACATCTACAGCCTTATCATTAGCAGTGACAGTCCTTCCCTTCCCTCTTTCTTTTAATTTAATATTTGCCACTGTCTGAGGTAGTTTCTCTGGCTCAGGCAATGGAGTTCCTCTTGGCAGCTGACGGACCATTTCTTCACCCCAGAATGCCCCTATTGGGTTGTTTTGGGGTGTTTTTTTTGCATTGCATTGTATTTTTATATTGTGATTTTATCCTGTGAACTGCACTGAGACCTGTGGGTATAGGGAAGTACAGTGGTGCCTCGCTAGACGAAATTAATTCGTTCCACGGGTCTTTTCTTATAATGAAAGATTCGTCTAGCGAATCCCATAGGAATGCATTGAATTTTTTTTTGAATTTTTTTTGCCCATAGGAACGCATTAATTGAATTTCAAAGCATTCCTATGGGAAACCGCGATTCGCTAGACGAATTTTTCATAAAACGAATTCGTCTAGCGAGGCAACCTCCACTAGAAAAAACCTTTCGTTAAGCGGAAATTTCGTTAAGCAGGGCATTCGTTAAGCGAGGCACCACTGTATGCAGGAGAGAGAGAGAGAGAAATAGAGAGAGAGAGAGAGAGAGAGAGAGAGAAAGAAAGAAAGAAAGAAAGAAAGAAAGAAAGAAAGAAAGAAAGAAAGAAAGAAAGAGTGTAATTACAGTTTTGCTTACAGTTTGGGAGCTCCTTTTAATTTCTTCCCACCCCAAGACAAAAAGAAAAGCATGACCTGAAAGTTTTCTAGGGGAAAACTATCAGCTCAGCTGCAAAAGCAAGAAAATTGAATTATTACTACTACTACTACTACTAACAACATATATCCCCAGCTGTCATCATTGTGGCCTGGGGACCTGGGAATGTGTGGAGGTTTATCTGCATGCACCTTGTGGCAGAGGGAACCGGGGGCGCTAAGTGATTGCAATTAGTTTTTTACCAGGCATCTTGTCACAAAGCATGTTGATGCTGGTTGACTTTATGGAGAACTAAACCAAACCGCTTTATTTCCAGTCTATCCCTCATGCATTGATCTAAACCCTCATCTCAGATGGATCAATGTCCATTTGAAAAATCAACATTCCAGTGTGGCTGAGAATGGTAAATGTTTCATTGCAGGTTAAAATCAATTAGATACGCCCCACCCTCGCCCCCAATACGAAATGTCATCCCACCCCATTGAGGGTCGAAACTTTTGAGTTCTTAAAGAGCTCCCTCTCCCTCTCTGTGTATAATATATCTGCATATCTATCTGTGGAAGACTGGCAAAACATTTTCTGCTTTGACACTAATTGATGGCATGAACAAAATCATAACACTGCTATAACGGAAGGTGCGTTTTGAGGTCTGTTCTGAATCATATTTCCAAGAGGAAAGCCGCTGTACTCAAACGCCGGACTTCCCTGATAGAACGTGATAGTGTCTATGTCAGAAAATGCAGATGAAAAATGCAGATTGCACACGCTTTCCTTCTTCCAGGGTGAGATGGTTATTATGATGTGGAGCCTGTTCCATTTTGGTCAACTCTCCTGATTATGCTGCAGCTCTCCTGAGCTCAAATGGAAACGCAGGCGATCTCCACTATAGAATGATATGTTAAGCATCACCCTCCTCTTTTTCATTACTAAAATGCTTTCATGAGCAAAGCCAAGAATACATTTTAAAAACTTGTGAGTACAAGTAATGAGGCACGTAACACACACATTATTATTATTATTATTTGTAATCCCCGGACATGTGAGGATCCAGTGTTGCCTCTGTTACCACCTCGGTGGAGAAAAATCTGCTTCGCTGGTAATGGGTAGGCAATTTGTCATGGACAGACTGGACACACAGGAGTGGTGGGAGACATCAGCTGGGGGAACCCCAAGGGAACGAAGGCCCAGAGCCTGAGGAGTGGTGGTGGGTCAGAAGGAGAAGAGGGAGGAGATGTCGGAAGAGGTAATAGGGTTCAGTGAACAAAGAGAGTCTGTGGCAAGGAGAAGTTCAAAAGCAGAGGTGGGAGCAGGAGAGGTCAAGAGGCAAAGATGAATCTGACTGGTGAAGAATCTAGGGGGTCTCCTCCTCCTCCTCCTCCTGCGACTAGCTCCCCTCTCCCCTGGTCTCCCATAATCAGAAGAGGTATGAAGAGGGAGGAGCAGAGACAGGAGTGTTGGTGGAGTCTCAGATTGCTTGGAAAGGAACCAGGGGAGGAGGAGACTTAGACAACTGCAGAAAGGCAGGGACCTTCAGTCTCCACAACTACCTCATAGGGGAAGACCTGCTGAGAAGAGTTGGCAGGCTCATTAGGCCTAGCGCTCCTGAGCAGACCTTGTTTCTCCTAATAAAGAGGGAACTTCATGTGATTTATTCCTGACACAACTGATGCCACAGACTGTGCCAGGAACACGGGACCTGTGGCCGTTGTTGGATGGCAGCTCTCTTAGAATTGGAAGGACGGGACCCTGAGGACCATCTAGTCCAAATTCCTGCAGTGCAGAAATATGTAGCTGGCCCTTACAGGGAATGAACCTGCAACCTTGGCATTATCAGCACCATGCTCTAACCAACTGAGCTAACCAGGTTTGTCACTCATCTCTGACCATTGGCCATGCTGGCTACAACTTCTGGGAGCTAGTGTCCCTCAACACTGGAGGGAGCATGGATTCCCCATCCTTTTTCAGAGCAACACACCATCCTGACTGCCTTGCCAGTGGTACTCTGTCCTCTTAGGTAAAGGTAAAGGGACCCCTGACGATTAGGTCCAGTCATGGACGACTCTGGGGTTGCGGCACTCATCTCGCTTTACTGGCCGAGGGAGCTGGCATGCAGCTTCCGGGTCATGTGGCCAGCATGACTAAACCACTTCTGGTGAACCAGAGCAGCACACAGAAATGCCATTTACCTTCCCGCCGGAGCGGTACCTATTTATCTACTTGCATTTGACGTGCTTTCAAACTGCTAGGTTGACAGAAGCTGGGACCGAGCAACGGGAGCTCACCCCGTCACGGGGATTCGAACTGCCAACCTTCTGATTGGCAAGCCCTAGGCTCTGATGTGCAATTCACATGCACAAAAGTATCAGCCATGCACAATGCGATTGCATGTGACATTGAATCCACGCAGACAACCATTTTGCCAGACACATTTGATCACACAGCTGCAGTTAAGGCATATGGTAAAGGCCGCCTTATTGCTCGGCAGGACAGTGCAGGTAACCAAGCGCTCGTGAGGTAACAGAGCTCGCCCCCAGGTAGTTCAATCAGCTGTATGGGCAACCAACCAATAATTTAAGCATCTCTTGTTAAGCAAAGTGAGGCCTATAATGATAGCAGCTGTACCGGGCTGTGTTCTCTCATATCTTCGGGAAAGCGACTGTCCGTTTCTTTTCAAAGTGCTGCTGATTCTTATAAACATGAACAAATGTGGAGATTGCTATAAGAGACAAGTCACGGAGGGACAAATGAGACCCCTTTCTTAGAACTGGGTTGCAAATGAATTCCTATAAAGCTGAGAAAGGAGGAGACTTAAAGTTCAGAACCGGGGGGGGGGGGGAGAACCCATTCCCTGCCAACACTTCACCTGCCAACAGCAATTTCTCCCCAACCCGTTTTCTCTCAGTTGGGGGAAGAATTCACCAACCACATCCTGCTTTTTCCATCTGTATTTTAAGACGACTGCACTCTAACAGACAAAGCTTTGCTGCTGCCCGCATATCATGAGAGCTGTTATGTGCAAGTGGAAGTATGCTCAGTCTGTGGGGCGATGTTTGTGGTAGGGATGCACAAACTGGGAGTAGCCGCCGAAGCCATATAACATCGGTCCCGAAGGATCTTCATTCGCTCCCAGTATGTTTCCGAGCACAATTCAAAGTGTTGGTGCTGACCTTTAAAGCCCTAAATGGCCTCGGCCCAGTATACCTGAAGGAGCGTCTCCACCCCCGTCATTCTGCCCGGACACTGAGTTCCAGCGCCGAGGGCCTTCTGGCAGTTCCCTCGCTGCAAGAAGCCAAGTTACAGGGAACCAGGCAGAGGGCCTTCTTGGTAGTGGCACCCGCCCTGTGGAACGCCCTCCCACCAGATGTCAAAGAGAAAAACAACTACCAGACTTTTAGAAGACATCTGTTTAGGGAAGTTTTTAATGTTTGATACTGTATTGTTTTTAATATTCGGTTGGAATAATATAAATAATAAATGATGATGATGGTGATAATTTCTCCCTGTTTCTCATTTCTCTTCCGTTTGCCACATTTCTGCGTTGGCTTGCAATTTGAAAATGAAACAAATGTCCTCATGATGATTAATCAGCATTTTAGTGTGCATTTCTTTTAATCTGTAATTTTGGCAAGCAAATTCCCCCCTAATATAATTTATTGGTATGCTAAGATTTGCTAATACGTGCATTTTTATGCACACGCTTTTGGGCACTAATCTACATATTCTTTTGCAAATGGTCTTTGTCTGGGGAACTGCAGTGCACAATTGAGGGGAAGCATGCATGTATTGCCTCGGGAAACGCAACTCTGAATTAGGCAGGTTAAACCAAATTTCTCCCTTTTCCCTAGCTGGTGCTGAAGAACCACCACCCGACTGCCTAAAGAGGCAAGAATTTCTAAGGGGGACTCGCTTTCGGTAGCTCTTTTGTATGTGTAACAATGCCAGCCAGAGAGACCTTTGTGCCAAGCAGTTTCGGAGGCCAATGTCAAATCCATAAAGGCTGCAGCTGGCTTCAATTTTTTTTGCTGGAGCTTTGCCTCCTGTCTCTGATATTAATGAAAGTGCTTCGTCACCGTGACTCCATCCCGGGCGAAGGCCCTGTCTGTTCTAGCTTTGCCATGCTCTGAGTCTGCAGTCCTATGCACATTTACCCCGGGGTAAGTCCCACTGGACCTGATGGGATGAAGTATCTCCTTCTGAGGAAGCCTGTGTGAGGATGCAAGTGGACCTGGGATCACAGTTGCCAAGTCTCCCGTTTTTCGCGGGAAACCCCGTTTTTAAAGCCGTTTCCCGCTGTTATCCCGAATGGTGAAATATCCCGTAATTCCCCCGGATTTTCAAAGCAGCTCCCGCCGGCCAGGGAGTCTCCTTCTGCGCATGTCTGGACATGCGCAGACTGATTTCGGGTGCCGCTCTGCCCATGTCTGGGCACTGTAAATCGGGCAACGCCGGCACCGGAAGTCACTTCTACGCATGTCTGGACATGCGTAGAAGCGACTTCCGGTGCCACGCTGCTGCTGATCCCGGATTTTTCAATCCAGGAGTTGACGGGTATGCCTGGGATTAAAGCACAGAACCGCTCCTGGTACATGTTCAGAGGTCACCTCAACTGGGAGCTCTCTTGATGGCAACGTCATACCCTCCAACATTTCTCTGACGAAAACAGGGACACCCTATAACTCAGACGCAAATTCCCAGGTGTCAAAAAAGGTTATTTATGGGTGCTGGATTTAGGTTTGATGAGGCCCTAAGCTATTGGAGGTAATGGGGCCCTTTATATGTCCAGCTGTCCTTTGTCAACAACAAATTGTCGCTGTTTTTTGGGTTGAATATATGCTGTATGGTGATTTATGGACCTAATAGGTACCTAAAGCCATTTGCACATAACAAATAGGAGCCTACACAACACAAAACACTGTTGCTGTTTGTAGGTTTTATTTTATTTGTTTTTATCTTATATTTGGGAAATGTACATCCAGGTTTTTTCCTTTAATTTTTTGGGGGGGCTCCCAAGAGAGTGGGGTGCTAAGCTATAGCTTGTTTAGCTTATACATAAATCTGGCACTGGCCACCATGACAGCCCAAGTTTTGTTAGCCCAAAAATGGAAAACGAGCGAAGCCCCAACTAAAGAAGAATGGCAACGTTTTACAACGTTATTCTGTAATGTACCTCCCCCCCCTTTTCTATTCTTTATTTCTACCCCCTTTCTCCCCCCCCCCTTTTTTCTTTTTCGTCTTACTTTTACGTTCCCTTTATGGAGTAATTCTTTCCTTTTCTTTTCTCTCTTTTTCCTTTCTTTTTTTCTCTTCTTCACGAAAACTGATGTATGGTAATTCTGAACAATTGTCTAAGGCAGGCACCCCCAAACTTTGGCCCTCCAGATGTTTTGGACTACAATTCCCATCTTCCCCGACCACTGGTCCTGTTAGCTAGGGATCATGGGAGTTGTAGGCCAAAACATCTGGAGGGCCGCAGTTTGGGGATGCCTGGTCTATGGCATATCTTGTTGGTATGTTGTTTTTTAAATTAGATTATGTATGTTTTCAATTGAATATGTATATACTTTTATTTGAATTTATTAATAAAGGGTTTTTAAAATCTTAAAATTAAAAAATAAAATAAAATAAAGAAGAATGGCAACGTAAAATGACATATAGAATAAGAGAGCAAGAAGAACATTTGTTTAAAGAATGTTGATTGAATATATGGGGGGAAATTGCATACGTTTGAAAGCAGTGGCAGCATTAAGATAAATTCAACTGTGTAAATAAGTTTTGATGGATGTAATAATGGAATACTGAATGGTTTAGTTTATACAAAATATGCAGGGATTTATGTTATGCAAAATGAATCATGGAAATAGAAGAATGGAAGGCATTGATATTTTAAGGTTGTTTAAATGAATATTCTAAAATGGAAAACAGAAAATTTAGGGGAGAAAATAGGAACATCCTAAATAATAATAATAATAATAATAATAATAATAATAATAATATACCCCACCTATCTAACTGGGTTGCCCCAGCCACTATAGGTGGCTTCCAACATATATAAAAATATAATAAAACATTAAACATTAAAACACTTCCTTATACAGGGCTGCCTTCAGCTGTCTTCTCCTTGGCTCAGGGGTCGCATAACTCCATACCCTCCAACATTTCTTCGATGAAAATTGGAAAAGCGGGATGTTCTGGTATCAAATCAGAAAGCCCTGAGCCCTCCCTCTGTGCCACCAAGTTTCTCTCTCTTCCTAACCCTCTTCCTTAGTTCCATATACATGGGTACAATGGCACAATCTTTCATCTATTCCATGCTGGAAAGCCAGCATGGTGTAGTGGTTGGAGTGATGGATTAGGACCTGGGAGGCCTGAGTTCAAATCCCTACTCAGCCATGAGGCTCCCTGGGTGACCTTGGACCAGCCACCATCTCTCAGCCTCACGGGAGACCCATGTACAGGTGGGTTTTGCATGCAATACCTGAAGAGCCTGTGAAAATGCATGCTACGGTATTAGACTTTAAGGTGCTTCAAGTTGCTTTGTTGTTTTTTGCAGCAACAGACGGTTAAGGCTGCCCTCTGAAAGCATGTAACAAGAAGCATGTTGCCGTTCTTTGTGTGTTTGTGCTGTGCAATTCTCTGAAAACAGATACACATTTGCCTCTGAAGGAAGATGTAATTAACCTGTTTCAGGGGACTGCCTGCTCATGTCTGTCATAATAATAATAATAATAATAATAATAATAATAATAATAATAATAATAATTTATTTATATCTCACCCATCTGGCTGGGTTTCCCCAGCCAGTCTGGGCGGCTTCCAACAAAATATTAAAATACAATAATTCATCAACTATTAAAAGCTTCCCTAAACAAGGCTCCCTTCAGATGTCTTCTAAAAGTCAGATAGTTGTTTGTTTCCTTGACATCTGATAGGAGGGCTTTCCACAGGGCGGGTGCCACTACTGAGAAGGCCCTCTGCCTGGTTCCCTGTAACTTCGCTTACAGTTACAGTGAGGGAACCGCCATTCTCTGCATAGTATGGCTGCTTAGGCTTTTTTTTTTTTTTGCATGCATGCAGTAATACCGTGGGGTTTTTTACATGTCGAAAGTGAGCAGAGGATTTGTTTTCATTCTCCCCATAGAGGAAGATTTAGTGGGGCTGGTGCACTGATCGGGATCAAAAATTAAGCCTCTGCCTCATTTTCTCACTGATGAAGTGGTATTTTTTTGCAGGCAAAATAGATTCCCCAGAGGCCAATTCTATTGGTGGAATTGAGTCATTTCATTCCCTGTATATATTTAACAACATACGCCACTAACTGTTAAGTCACCTTTTCCAGTACTTTCAAGCGTGGCTTTCTTAGTTTTTTCTTTGCATGACACCATCACAACCTTAACATGCCCCCCGACAAAAATAGTTTTGTATTATCCAATAATAAAAACAGCTACAAATAGCTAGAGACTATTTGGCACGGGGCAGCTAACTACTTCTCAGCCTCAGTCCTCTTTCTGTGAAATGGAAATAATTGCACAGTGAGGCTGGGGAACAGGGAAATGAGCTGAGCTGCCCTATACTTTTAAGGACTAGATCAGGGGTCAGCAAACTTTTTCAGCAAGGGGCCGGTCCACTGTTCCTCAGACCTTGTGGGAGGCTGGACTATATTTTGAAGAATAATAATAATAAATGAACAAATTCCTATGCTCCACAAATAACCCAGAGATGCATTTTACATAGCTGCCAAGTATCCCGTATCCGCCGGGAAAACCCCTTTTTTCTTACCGTTTCCCGGCGGTCTCCCGTTTGGTGAAAAATCCCGGTATTGTCCCTTAAATTGGCTTCTGCCCGGCGGCCATTTTTCTGGTGCCGCTTTGCCCTTCTATGGGTACCAGAAAATGGCGGCGCCGGCGCCGGAAGTCGCTTCCGCGCATGACCGGAAGTTGCGTAACGCGACTTCCGGTGGCGGTTTGCCCTTCTATGGGCATCAGAAAATGGCGGCGGCGGCGGCGGAAGTCGCTTTTACGTGTTTCCGGTCATGCGCGGAAGCGACTTCCGGCGCTGGCGCCGCCATTTTTTGGTGCCCATAGAAGGGCGCCGCGCCACCGGAAGTTGCGTCACGCAACTTCCGGTCATGCGCGCGCTGCCGATCCCGGATCTTTATGACCCGGACTTGGCAGCTATGGCATTTTAAATAAAAGCATACATTCTACTCATGTAAAAATACGCTGATTCCTGGACCGTCCATGGGCCGGCTTGAGAAGGCGATTGGGGCGGATCCAGCCCCCGGGCCTTAGTTTTCCTACTCATGGACTGGATTGTATATGCTGGATTGCTGTCATAAAAACTGGCTTCACTGCAAATGATACTGTGTGCATCTTGCCCATTTAGGCTGCCAGAGAGCAAAAGAGTTGCGCCCATAAGCCAAGTGTTGTTGCCGAGGTCCACATCCTGTAAAACTTTACATGTGTTTGAGTTAGAATTGGGAAATGTGCTTTTTCCAGGCCTGAACCTGGAACCCAAACCCCCCCCCCCGCCTGTGTGTTCGGTGACTGGAGCATTACTGCCTCCACCCCCCAAGTTTTATTCTGTGGCCTTGGCTGCCTGCGCACGCCTCACCTTCCCTGCCCTTGTCATCCTCTGTGCTAAATATATTAGTGCAAGGCTGAAAGTAATAACAATAAAAGGGAAGACAAGGCGGAGAAAATATTAGGGAGCATATTAAGAAATTGACCCAGTTCTCTTTGATATTTAATAAACGGAGAGTTCCTCCGAACAGTAGAATCCATTCAGCTAATTGGTTATTGGCTTTTCCCCGAGTAAATATATCCACCTTAATCCTACCAGGTTCAGGAGACCCTAATCTGGTCAATGAGCCTTTGGTGATGAATGGAAATTCTTAATTCATTTTAACTGGCTTTTTTTTTAAGACTTCAAAAAAGATTTTCCAGCTTTTCCTTTCCTGTTTTGTCCTGCTTTTGAATTTTCCAGACTCGGAGCTGCTCAAATATAAGAGTACATTAATGTGACACTAGTCCTCTTTGGAGTGTTACTCACCAAACAGAGGACTCTGATGCAATGAGGCCAGGTATTTAGTCCTACCCCCAACAGTGTGACACAGCAGCGAAAAAGGCTAATGCTATTCTAGGCTGCATCAACAGAAGTGACAGTCAAGGGAAGTAATTGTACCACTCTATTCGGCCATGATCAGACCACACCTGGAATACTGTGTCCAGTTCCAGGTGCCACAATTTAAGAAGGATGTTGACAAGCAGGAACGGGCGCAGAGGAGGGCAACCAAGGTGCAGAGGCAGTTTTAGGGTAGTGCGTCTCGTTCGGCCTCGCTGGCAGGGGGAACCACAACGATGATGTAGAATGGAGTCCCCCCCACCCTTGAATTTTAGCATTGTGCGGGGCATTGCTGATATCTGAGAGCCCAAAGTCTGCCACTGCAAGATGCTAAAGGGCCAGGAAACCAAGTGAAATATACTCAGAGTCGAGAGTGAATTTCATGCTATTTATTCCGCTTGTACTGTAGTAGCAACAGAAGAAGAAGAAGAAGAAGAAGAGAAGAATGGCTCTTTTCCCCAAATGTCTGCTTATATACATTATTTACACAATGGGCCTTGCCTGATTGGCTACTTCAGGGCTGCACTTGTAGGCCCTTGTACTTGCAGGTTGCGGATTCACTTCTGCCAGCAGCCTGATTGGCTGCTCCTGCAGGCCAATCAGGTTGATGACTCACTTCATCCAGGAGCCTGATTGGCTGCTCCTGCAGGCCAATCAGGTTGCTGACTCACTTCATCCAGGAGCCTGATTGGCTGCTCCTGCAGGCCAATCAGGTTGCTGATTCACTTCCACCTGGAGCTGGATTGGGTGGCTCCTGCGGACCAATCAGAGTGCTGCATTCTGGATCCTATTGTTCTAGGATTCAGCTCAGTACATAACACCAAGCCTTATGAGGAACGATTGAGGGAGTTGGATACGTTTAGCCTGAGAAAGTATAGAGACAGAGAGGAGACGTGATAGCCATCTTCAAAAAAGACTAAAGGGCTGTCACATGGAGGATGGAGCAAGCTTGTTTTCTCCTGCTCTGGAGGGTAGGGCTGGAACCAATGGCTTCAAATTACATGAAAGGAGATTACGACTCAACATCAGGAAGAACTTTCTGACATGAAGACACCAGAATGGACTCCCTCTGAAAGTGGTGGGTTCTCCTTCCTTGGAGATTTTTAAGCAGAGGTTGGATGGCCATCGGTCACATGATTCTGTGATTTTATGATTCTGTTTCTAGGGTTCGGATGTTTAGCTCTTCCAACTGCAATAGCAGCCTGCCTGTGGCATTGGGATTCTTCAGCCCAAGTGTTTTGTTTGTTTTTTTAAAAAAACCTTCTTACGAAGTTAGTGATGGAGTGCTTAAACGCAGCAGTTTCTGTGAGGCTTCTCGGGAGTGAGGAAAGATATGCAAAAGTTATTTGTGGCCCATCCATCTGGAAACCTGGGCTCCTCCCTCTCAAGCAGTGAGTCATTTCCCCTCTCTCTTAAAAAATGTTCCTTTTCCATTTAGCTTATGATTAACTGATACCTCACCCACAACAAAGTAGTTTCTGAGGCAATATGTTCCATGGATAAATAAAACGTATTGCATTGTAAAAGCAATGCAGATTAACAACGAAGGGGGAAGAAATGAAGACGCGAAATAGTGTAGAGCCGGTCCCTCTCCCGTATGCCCCCTCCCCTAAAATCGGGACATTCTCAGCTCTTAAAGTATCAATAGCTTGTTTGCATTGGATTTTATGAGATATTTGCGTTCCAAATGGTATCGGATAAAGATGAGGAGTTAGCAAAGGAAAGAAGGAATGGAGTACGAGACCGTAGGTTGGGTCAACGAGCCTTTGGGAATGGAAATCCTTAATGGGCGTTTTTACCTCAGTCGCGATCCCAGCAACTTTCCCTTATTTCATTTCTGAGTTCAAATAAAAGACATTATTGAGGCTAATGGTTTATCAGAAGCGCACCCACTCTTAAAAAAATAGAGCAGGATGAGAGCAAAGGGATGAACAGGTATATTTGTAGGCAAATGTTTAGCTAACTCAAACTTGGGCAAAACTTTTAGTTTTACTCAACTCTGAGGTGATTTCTCACTCAGATGGATACACAATGGACGTGATCGTCTTGTGGCTTATTTCTAAAATGGGTGTGTGTGCAACAGACAGGCTCGGAAAAGCAAACTTTCTTTTCTTAACTCCTTCGAGTAGGTCACCGCCATTCTCTTCTCCCCCCCCCTCCACCTTTTCTCTGCTGTTTCCTCATTCCCCTCCTTCACCGTCCTGAACTGAAATGTTACCTCATGATACTTGAGGGGAAACTTCCAACTACATAAAAGTAGCTGCAATTATTTGGGTGTAATGTAGCTTTTGCCCATTAAACTTTGGTTCCTTGGTTGGAAGACAGAAAAATGTCCCTCCTCCTGTATTAACAAGAACACAAGAAGAGCGTACATCAAACATTCTCCCTTCTTGCAGTTTCCAGCAACTGATACTCAACAATAAAACCGTTTACAACAACAACAAAACCGCAACTGATATTCAGAAGCATGTTGCCTACTTTGTTGTTGTTGTTGTTTAGTCGTTTAGTCGTGTCTGACTCTTCGTGACCCCATGGACCAGAGCACGCCAGGCACTCCTGTCTTCCACTGCCTCCCGCAGTTTGGTCAAACTCATGTTCGTAGCTTCGAGAACACTACTTAGCCTCTGTTAATATGTCTGATCCTCTTATTATTATTATTAAACAGTCTCGACCCTGTATACCTGAAGGAGCATATCCACTCCATCATTCTGAGGTCTAGCACCGAGAGCCTTCTGGCGGTTCCGTCACTGTGAGAAGTGAGGCTACAGGGAGCCAGGCAGAGGGCCTTCTCGGTGGTGGCACCCATCCTGTGGAACACCCTCTCAGCCAATGTCAAGGAGATGAGTAGCTATATAACCTTTAAGAGACACCTGAAGGCAGTCCTGAGTGTTCAGAGAAGTTTTTAACGGATGAGGTTTTATTGTGTTTTTAATATTTTGTTGGGAGCCGCCGAGAGTGGCTGGGGCAAACCTAGTCAGATGGGCGGCATGTAAATAAAATAATAATAATAATAATAATGTATTCAGTGGTCTGTGTTTGCCCGAGCATAAGTCTGGACTAAGGATTCTGGGCCCCTGTGTTCTGATTTGATACATGATATCCAATCACAGAACATTTCAGGATTTGGGCTCTGCCATTGGCTCTCGAACTCTGAGTTGTGATTCGCATCTTGGAAGTTTAGACAGCCAATCACGTTGGGAGGGGGAGCGGCCCAGGCCTTCAGAAATGTATATAAGCAGTTGCTTTGCCCCTGTTGTCCACTTCTGTTAGTTCAACAAAGGTTCTTGCTGTTATCACTGTGTCTTGCCTGGTGGCAACCCACCTACACTTCAGTCATAATGATGATAATAATAACAGCAATAATTTTAAAGCCATCCAAGTTAGTGGCTATAACTGCCTCTTGTGGGCACAAATTCCGCAATTAAGCTATGCCCTCAAGGAAGTACTTTATTTGTCCTGAACCTTCCGACATTCAGCTTTGTTGGATGTCCAGGAATTCTAGGGTTATGCAAAAGGGAGAATCATAGAATCATAGAGTTGGAAGAGATGACAAGGGCCATCCAGTCCAACCCCCTGCCAAGCAGGAAACACTATCAAAGCATTCCTGATATATGCCTGTCAAGCCTCTGCTTAAAGACCTCCAAAGAAGGAGACTCCACCACACTCCTCGGTAGCAAATTCCACTGCCGAACAGCTCTTACTGTCAGAAAGTTCTTCCTAATGTTTAGGTGGAATCGTCTTTCTTGAAGTTTGAATCCATTGCTCCGTGTCCGCTTCTCTGGAGCAGCAGAAAACAATCTTTCCCCTACCCACTTTCCCTGCATAATTTCATACACTTCTACCCCGTCGGCTCTTCCTTGCCTTTTCTCTAAGCTGAAAATGAATGGCCGCGCAACGCTAAGACCTCGAACATCTTGCTCTCATTTAACTGAGATTGTTCAGGAGATCTTCTTGGTAGATTATGCTGCATTCGGGATAGAGTTCATCCCAGCCTGCTTTCCATAGCAGCACCCAAAGCCAGCTGCCTGAGTTGGCCACTTTGCCTCGCCTTCTTGGCTGGTAAAACCGCCTCGGAACGTAATGAAACATGGATGTGATATAGGCACCCTCAAGGAAAAGGGCACATCAATGAAATGTACAGCCAGGAGGAAGTGTGTCTCAGCAAAGCTGTGTGTTTGTTTATACATAAAGCGCCTCGCCATTGTCCTCTCCACAGTTGCCTTTTGAATACGAGAATACCGATTTTTTTTCAAGTCACTTAAAAGGTACTTGACCTCTGAGCGAGTTGTGCTTTTCTGCCATCGGTACTGCTATAAATCCATATTACTGTTCTACCCAAGTCAGTGGGGAAACTGACAGCGACTCTGCCTTGACTTCAGAAGCTACCATGTTGAGGGATAGGTTTATGCCTGGTCATAAGGGCAGAAATGCCATGGGGGGGGGTCAAGGAGGTGAAGCACTGATTGTAAAGCAATGGATCGTTCGGTTTCAATCAGCACATGGCAAAGCCTGCTTTCATTACGGTTTCCAAATGGGAAGGGTTGAGGGGGATAAATTGCGAGGCAGGAGTTTAAACAGGAGCTGTGATGGTGACATCTTTGACCCCAATTTTCAACTTTGACAACTGGGCTTCCAGGTTGCAGTGGGGCTAATGAGACTTAAGCTGGTCCCGCAATACAAGTCCTCAGGCTGGACTCGTCAGAACTCGGGTTTCGATCCCGGCACCTGCAGGTAGCCCTGGACAAGTCATGTATCTGAATCCTTGGGCATCTGCTGCCAGTCTGTGCAGACAACATGGAGCTAAATGGAACCGTGGTGTAGTTTAGGCCGGTGACTTCCTATTGTTCCATGGATTCAGACTGGAAGTTTTCCACATTTGGACCTAGGTTGAATAATTCCAGAACTGGCATTAGTTGAGCTGGATTCCTCCATCGAACATCCATTCACAGTCTTGCATCTGAGGACAAGTATACTTTAATTTTTACAATCTTCTGCTAATAACAATGTTGTTGTTGTTTAGTCATTTAGTCGTGTCCGACTCTTCGTGACCCCATGGACCATAGCACGCCAGGCACTCCTGTCTTCCACTGCCTCCCGCAGTTTGGTCAGACTCATGTTCGTAGCTTCGAGGACACTGTCCAACCATTTCGTCCTCTGGACAACATCCTGTTCTCAGTTTACCTGAGTAAACTTCTGAGTTTGCTTCTGAGAAAACATGCATAAGATTTGCAAGCACTGCCGCCTTAGATTTTTTTTTTTTAAAAAGAGTTTTGATAGAAACAGATTTTTACAGCAGTTCTAAGAGTGCTCATATACTTGCTGCTCGTGATGTGGAACAAATAACAATAATAATTTTATTATTTATACCCTGCCCATTTGGCTGGGATTCCCCAGCCACTCTGGGCAGCTCCCAACAGAACACTATAAACAGAATGAAACGTCAAACATTAAAAACTTCCCTAAACAGGGCTGCCTTCAGATGTCTTCTAAAAGTCAGTTGTTTATTTCCTTGACATCTGATGGGAGGGCGTTCCACAGGGTGGGCGCCACCACCGAGAAGGCCCTTTGCCTGGTACTCTGCAACCTCACTTCTCACAGGGAGGGAACCACTAGAAGACCCTCGGAGCTGAACAATGGGGGTGGAGACGCTCCTTCAGATATACTGGGCTGAGGCCATTTCCCCCTCTAATGTGTTTTTAATACTTAAAAAGGGAAAGCCAAGGAATGTAAAAATTAAATGACTCTATCGTTGAATGAGGCAGGTCTTACTTAACTTTTCTTAAGAAAAGTCCTGCTGGATGAAACCAAAGACCCATCTATCCAACATCCTGTTCTCAGTTTACCTGAGTAAACTTCTGAGTTTGCTTCTGAGGAAACATGCATAAGATTTGCAAGCACTGCCGCCTTATATATATATATATTTAAAAAAGAGTTTTGCTAGAAACAGATTTGTACAGCAGTTCTAAGAGTGCTCATATACTTGCTGCTCGTGATGTGGAACAAAGTTAACTCTTTGCTCATCAAAACACCAACCCTTGGCTCAGAAGAAACTTTGAAAGAAAAGAGACTAGTCCTACTTGTTTATTTCCCCCGCCCAAAATGTTTGTTGCTAACTTAATGGAAAGTAATTGTTTTTTAGCTGTGCTCGTGCTCCAATGGGTAATTATGAAGCCTTTTTTAAAGCTGAGTTTCATAATGAGAACAGAACAAAAATCGCTTGGCCTTGAATTATTAGCTGACAGCTGTGAGATCAGAAATATAAAACTTAGACTAAGCCAGATAAATCTGGGTTTAAGTCACATTTATCTAAAATGACCAAAGATTGAAAAATGAACCTGACTTCATATTGGGGGGGGAGGGGGGAAGGATCTAATGCTTGAGTATATATACACCAATAAATGTTTTCCAGATGTGCTGTCTATTAAGTGCAATAACAAGATCCGACTACTGTTTAACTTGAAGGCAATGTTGATTTTAATTTAGAACAAACAAGTTGGGGCCCACAAAAGTGGAAAAGGGGGGGGGAGCACTAGGATGGAAAGGGAAGCAGCAGCATTTGGGGGGCTCCCTTCCATCCCTCCACCTGATCCTATTAATTAAGGTTGCCAGATTTTTAATGAATCCGGGGACACTTTTCAACTTCAGTGGATTTTGTATGGGGACTGATTTGTAAATCCGGGGACTGTCCCCAGGAAACGGGGATGTCTGGTAACTTTATGACTTATTTACCTCCTTTCCCCCCTCCCTAACTCCCCCTCCTTCCTTCCCTTGCCCAGAGCCTCTAGACGCCTTCCCTTCGCTTCCCTTTTTGCCCTTTCACACTAAGGGGTCTTCCAGACTTACCTTCCTTTGTGCACAAAGGAGCATCTCTATGCTCATCGTTCAGCCTGGACACTGAGGTCCAGCGTTGAGGGCCTTCTGGCGGATCCCTCAATGTGAGAAATGAAGTTAAAGGGAACCAGGCACAGGGCCTTCTCGGTGGTGGTGCCCGCCCTGTGGAACGGGTGGGCGCCACTACCCATCAGATGTCAAGGAAATAAACAACTACCTGACTTTTAGAAGACACCTGAAGGCAGCCCTGCTTAGGGAAGCTTTTAATGTTTGATGAATTATTGTATTTTAATATTTTGTTGGAAGCTGCCCAGTGTGGCTGGGGAAACCCAGCCAGATGGGCGGGGTACAAATAATAATAATAATAATAATAATAATAATAATAATAATAATAATCCATGCAGTGACAGGCTTTGGGCTTTTAAAATTCAGGGGCACCCTGTGCGACACCAAAATTTGGTGCCCTGCCTTCCACCCTAAGTCATTGTTATGGCACCCTCTTGGCTCAGCGCCCAGTGAGGGCGAATCAAACGTGTTCCCCTAAATCTGCCTCTGCTCAGGTGTGGCTCTATGCAATGCAATCTCACTTTCAAATATTATTTGCGCCTGCAAAAGCTTTGGGATGGAAACGCTACTTCCAACCGCTACACGTCAAGTGGCCTCCTGCTGAAATCCTTTTAACTTTCCATACCACAAATGTTCTGGATGTGATTTTTGTTTTGTCTCCCAGTTGTTGAGCTCCAGTGGAAGGCTGAATGGCTATGGTTCAGCAGTAGAGCATCTGCTTTGCAGGCACTAGGCTCTGCCCCAAACTCTGGAGAACCACTGACAATGCTGAACAAATGGACCAATGACAGCTTCCTGTGTTCCTATTTGAGGCAGTAATGCTGGGGAAACATCGCAGAACTGTGGGATGTGATACTTAAGTAGCAGTCAAGTACAGGTATGTACAACATTCCTTGTTTTCCTAGAGTGGACATGTTTAGTCCAGCCAGTCAAAAACTTCCTATTTCCTCCTGGCTGGGACATACTTCCTTTGCATGTGGCTAGAGCTGGGCGTGACCTTGCCTGCCCAGGTAACAAAAGGGCAAGTCATGCCTCTCTTTGACTTCCTCCGTCATTGAAGCAGCAGCTTTTAGCTAGAATTGCTCTATTGGCTCTCAGCCAAGAGAGGACACTGGGATTATCACCACATGTATATACTTTGTAACTACAGTCAAATCTCTATTTACCACTGCCTCTTCTTATGGTCGTTCCAAGTTGTGACTGCGGCAAACCCGGAGGTAACCGGCAGGTTTGTCGCCGTTTGCACATGCGCAGAAGTGGGCCATTGCGGTATGCACATGCACAGAAGCGGGCAATCACCGCCTGCACCTGCGCACAACAACCCGTTTCTACCTCTGGACAGACCTCCGGAACGGATTCTGGTCGCAAATAGAGGTTCCACTGTAAGTCTGCCTTCAGGGATCCAACTGTGAACTGATGATGTGAGTAAACTTCTTTTATATACTTCGCACAAGATTGTGGCGTGCTTGTTATTTTATAAGAGGGATATAAGGCAACTTACCAGGAACCTTACCAGGAAGCCTTAGAAAGCACTGCTAATAACAAAGCCAGTGGAAGTGATGATATTCCAGCTGAACTATTTAAAATTTTAAAAGATGATGCTGTTAAGGTGCTACACCCAATATGCCAGCAAGTTTGGAAAACTCAGCAATGGCCAGAGGATTGGAGAAGATCAGTCTACATCCCAATTCCAAAGAAGGGCAGTGCCAAAGAATGCTCCAACTACCGCACAATTGCGCTCATTTCACACGCTAGCAAGGTTATGCTTAAAATTCTACAAGGCAGGCTTAGGCAGTATGTGGACCGAGAACTCCCAGAAGTGCAAGCTGGATTTCGAAAGGGCAGAGGAACCAGAGACCAAATAGCAAACATGCGCTGGATTATGGAGAAAGCTAGAGAGTTCCAGAAAAACGTCTACTTCTGCTTCATTGACTATGCAAAAGCCTTTGACTGTGTCGACCACAGCAAACTATGGCAAGTTCTTAAAGAAATGGGAGTGCCTGATCACCTCATCTGTCTCCTGAGAAATCTCTATGTGGGACAAGAAGCTACAGTTAGAACTGGATATGGAACAACTGATTGGTTCAAAATTGGGAAAGGATTACGACAAGGTTGTATATTGTCTCCCTGCTTATTTAACTTATATGCAGAATTCATCATGCGAAAGGCTGGACTAGATGAATCCCAAGCAGGAATTAAGATTGCCGGAAGAAATATCAACAACCTCAGATATGCAGATGACACAACCTTGATGGCAGAAAGTGAGGAGGAATTAAAGAACCTTTTAATGAGGGTTAAAGAGGAGAGCGCAAAATATGGTCTGAAGCTGAACATCAAAAAAACCAAGATCATGGCCACTGGTCCCATCACCTCCTGGCAAATAGAAGGGGAAGAAATGGAGGCAGTGAGAGATTTTACTTTCTTGGGCTCCTTGATCACTGCAGATGGTGACAGCAGTCACGAAATTAAAAGACGCCTGCTTCTTGGGAGAAAAGCAATGACAAACCTAGACAGCATCTTAAAAAGCAGAGACATCACCTTGCCGACAAAGGTCCGTATAGTTAAAGCTATGGTTTTCCCAGTAGTGATGTATGGAAGTGAGAGCTGGACCATAAAGAAGGCTGATCACCGAAGAATTGATGCTTTTGAATTATGGTGCTGGAGGAGACTCTTGAGAGTCCCATGGACTGCTAGAAGATCAAACCTATCAATTCTTAAGGAAATCAGCCCTGAGTGCTCCCTGGAAGGACAGATCGTGAAGCTGAGGCTCCAATACTTTGGCCACCTCATGAGAAGAGAAGAATCCTTGGAAAAGACCCTGATGTTGGGAAAGATTGAGGGCACTAGGAGAAGGGGACGACAGAGGACAAGATGGCTGGACAGTGTTCTCGAAGCTACGAACATGAGTTTGACCAAACTACGGGAGGCAGTGCAAGACAGGAGTGCCTGGCGTGCTATGGTCCATGGGGTCACGAAGAGTCGGACACGACTAAACGACTAAACAACAACAACAACCAGGAACCTAATATTGAGAAGGCTTGAAGAAGCCTGCAACCAGCTACCCGGTGTGCGTTTTAAAAGGGGATTGTGAAACTCTGCTAAGTTATAGAACTTGCTAGCGCAAGTTAGGAAGGATATTAATAAACGACATATCCTCTCCTGCCTCCCTGAACATTCCCACAAGAACAATGACTAAAGCAGTAATGGGCGAACGGCCCAGTGGAAATCCAGCGCTCATGCATCAGTTACATGTTGCAAAATTCACCTACAAATCAACACCAATCTGGAGGGTTTGGCTTCCTCTCTTCAGATTTTTTCTCTTTACTGCCTGCATTGGAGATGTATGAAAGAAGTAGCCAGGGGCTTCCTTCAAATAAAATAAAGGGGGGGCATTCTTTTGTGTTCTAACAGTTGTAACCAGGGCTCCCCACCCCCCAAGCTGGAGCTCAGCTCCATCACCTCTCAAGTGGGCACCATTACCATTCTAAAAGAACAAGGGAGAAGTTCGTGGTGAGCTCTGGCACCTCTTTTTCTAGAAAAATAGCACTGGTTGTAACCCAACATGGGACCTTGTGGTGAAGGGTGGGCAATGAATTGTAACATCTGAAGGGCCACAGGTTAGCCACTCCTGCCCTAGAAGATTGAAAAAGCCCAAGGTTTTTATTTTAATTTTATTTATTTATTGAATTTATATACCGCCCTATACCCAGAGGTCTCAGGGCGGTTCGTAGAAAAGATCACAATATATAAAATCAAAATAAGAACAATAACCCCCCTCCCCAAAGAGCCACATCTTTAAAGGGTATAGGATGTCAATCAGGTCAACCAAAGGCCTGGTTAAAAAGGAATGTTTTTGCCTAACACCTAAGGGTGTATAATGAAGGTGCCAGGCGAACTTCCCTGGGGAGAGCATTCCACAGACGGGGAGCCACTGCAGAGAAGGCCCTGTTCTCGTGTTGCCACCCTTTGGACATCTCGAGGAGGAGGCACACGAAGGAGGGCCTCAGAAGTTGATCTCAGGGTCTGGGTAGGTTCATATGGAAAGAGGCGGTCCTTGAGGTATTGCGGTCCTGATCTTAGGAAAGAAAGCTCTGCTCCTGAACCCAGTGCTCCAAAAAGTCACCCTTGCTTGCATTCTGAGAGAGGTAGGCAGGGCTGACCCAAGACATTTTGGCACCCAAGGTAAACCACAGAATGGCAGCCCCCCCCCACTGGAAGAAGGGGTGAGTGAAGATCTACGTGTGGGCAACCGAATCAGCCTTAGCTGATGGTTGAAGTAGGAATCGAAGGTCATTGCGGGGAGGAAGGGGGCCAGCTCTGAATCACACCAAGTGGGTACGGAGCCTAAGAGACCCCAAACGGCAACCCCTGCCATATCCTCACTAGGCATGGGATATGACGAGTGGTGCCTCCTGTCTGCCAAGGGGCCACTGTTGAGGCAGAATTGGGGCAGGGGCTGCCGAGGAGGCTGCTGAATTTGCTGCCATTGCGGCAGCAGCAGCAGCAGCAGCAGCAGCAGGCAATGCGTTCCTTGGAGGCGGGGATCTGCTGCCCCTGTAGAACCCACTGCCTGAGGCAGTTGCCTCACCTTACCTTATGGGTGTGCCGGCCCTGGAAGTAGGAAAGAATCATGTGATACACTGAAGTTGGCAGTCATCTTTTCCAGGCTCAGAACATTCTATTAGGCTAGGGACCCAAAAACCTTAGGATGAAGGGACTTCTCTTGATATTCTCTGTGCTTTAATTTGCTTGCTTTCAGCAGCAACTGATCAGAAATTGGAGCGTGTTAGCTGATTAGAAAAAAAGAGAGAGGGACGTTTGAAGATTATAATAACCCTGCAATAAAAAGGCTATAAAAAGAGAGAGGTACTTGACCAAATTTCCAGTATTTTTGGGTTCTCTCTTGAAATAGAGGTAGACCCGCCCAGTCGTCTTTCTTCTAAATACTGGGTGCTGCATCTGTTTTTAAACCCAAAATAATACCTTTTGATTGGAAAGATTTCAGTAACATTATTTGTGCATTTTATTGAGCCGGAGCTTGCAATTATTAGCGTCACTAGGAATTTGGGACATATAAACACAGTCTTTAGTTCGCTTCAGAGCAAACCACATCCCAGGGCAATTATTGTTCTATCTAAATACCTTCAAACCGAGCTCTGAACCAGCAGTGACATTTGTTGCTGGTGGTCTCTTTGTGAAACAGCTTCTGCGATGCAAATGTGGGGCAAACGGTGCCCAGAAAACCCTGGGTTTAGTAGGGTAAAGGCCTGTGACAGTGGGTGCCCATTTGACAGGGAGGTTAACTTTTAAATAAAAGCTAGGCTCTTTAGTCCCGTGTGAAAGCTTTGGGTATCTGTCAACTGAATGCCAGGACATCGGCTGAGGTAAACTAAAAGGTGGGGTCTTCATTCTCTCATGACAATCTTTCCAGGTCTGTGTATGGAGAGGTGGTGACATGCCTAGGGATAGGCCGGAGGCAATCCATACCTCTTATAGACCCTCCAACTGTCCCTAGTTTCCAGGGGCGTCCCTGATTTAGAGAAGTCATCCCGGTTTCTGATTTGATCCCGGAATGTCCCGCTTTTCCTTAGGATGTCTATTTTCACTGGAGAAATGTTGGAGGGTATGGAGTTATCCAACCCCTGAGCCGTCTGAAGGCAATCCTGTATAGGGAAGGTTTTTTAAAAAAATGTTTAATGTTTTATTATGTTTTTATATATGTTGACAGCTGCCCAGAGTGGCTGGGGCAACCCAGTCAGATGGGTACGGTATAAATAGTAAAATGATCGTTTTGGAAAGGGACGTCCCTATTTTCATCAGAGGAATGTTAGAGGGTATGGTCTTATTGTTATGATCACATATCAGCCACTAAATTACAGACTAATACCAACAGGGCAATTTCAGCTGTGTGTACGCATGTTACAGGACTTGGCCTTGAACCTACCTCGGAAATAAATTTCCCAAGGCTCTTAAAGGTAAAGGTAAAAGGACCCCTGACTGTTAGGTCCAGTCGCGGATGACTCCGGGGCTGCGGCGCTCATCTTGCGTTATTGGCCGAGGGAGCCGGCGTACAGCTTCCGGGTCATGTGGCCAGCATGACTAAGCCGCTTCTGGCAAACCAGAGCAGCACATGGAAACACCATTTACCTTCCCACCGGAGCGGTACCTATTTATCTACTTTCACTTTGACGTGCTTTAGAACTGCTTGGTGGGCAGGAGCTGGGACAGAACAACGGGAGCTCACCCCGCTGTGGGGATTTGAACCGCCAACCTTCTAATCGGCAAGCCCTAGGCTCTGTGGTTTAACCCACAGCGCCACCCGAGTCCCTTAAGGCTCTTAAAAGCCCACCTCAAATGACAGGCAGACTTTTAATCATGCCCTCTCTCATCCAACCTCCTGTTTTCTAGTTTGAACCAATGGGGACTACAAAAAGGACAACAGATCCCAAAGAATGTAGCTCTCCCCTCTTTGCCAGGGCCATTATTGTGTCCCCCAAAGTTCAAAGGTGCTTTGCAAATAAGCAGGTGTCCTCATCCTAATTTTCTGAGCTTCCTGGATTTTTCTTTCTGATTTTTCTGGGGGAATTACCTCCCCACTGAAGTATGTCTCACCCCAACTTTATATTATTTTATATGCCAGACTAAAAGCAACCACCAACACCCTTTTTTGTTAGGCTTTTAGGGCCTGGGGCCTGAATTCCTTCGCACGATGCTGTCAATTCTGCTATTTGCGAGAATTCTTTTTGACGTTTCAGTTTATTATGTATTGTGTTTTTATATTACCTTGTCCCCCCCCCCCCACCACCAAAAAACCCCCTCCTTGGAACCATTTTTGGTGCAGGGTAGTATACAAATATCTAAATAAACAAATAATTTTTAGACCCTGGAGAGCGGGGGGCCTGGGCAACCTCTCCCATGCCCAATTTCAGTTCATACAGCAGTGTCCTGTATTCCGATATTTCGATTTATGATTTGTAGCCTTGTACCCTCATGTATTTCTTTCTATGTTTATGGATAGAAGGATTTAGCTATTGCTCTCTCACAAAACAGCAGGGCAGTGTACAGCAACATAAAAAGTAAAGCAGTAGAGAACAGTAGTTAAAATGGCTGGCTACTCAATACACTGTCCTGAGACTTGCGGGTATAGACACGGGTGGCGCTGTGGTCTAAACCACGGAGCCCCTTGGGCTTGCCGATCAGAAGGTCAGCGGTTCGAATCCCCATGAGGGGTTGAGCTCCTGTTGCTCTGTCCTAGTTTCTGCCAACCTAGCAGTTTGAAAGCACACCAGTGCAAGTAGATAAATAGGTACTGCTGTGGCGGGAAGGTAAACAACATTTCCGTGCACTCTGCTTTCCGTCACGGTGTCCCAGTGCGCCAGAAGCGGTTTAGTCCTGCTGGCCACATGACCCGGGAAGCTGTGTGTGGACAAACGCCGGCTCCCTCGGCCTGAAAGCGAGATGAGCGCCACAACCCATAGTCGCCTTTGACTAGACTTAAGGTAAAGTTCTTTACCTTTACCTTATAGGGCGGTATATAAATTCAACAACAACAACAACAACAACAACAACAACAACAACAACAAACAGCTGCATAGGGCTTTCTGCATAGAAAGATCATCAAATGATGCCTAAAAGTCAAAAGTGAGGATGCTTCCCAGCCTGTCTTGGAAATATATGAATTGCTGGACTTCTGGTTGAGGCCAGTCCTGCCTCTGTAACACTGTACATTAGATCACATTTCTAAAACTTGTTTTCTCAAGTCCAGATTTGGAAGACTTGCTCTCAGTGCCATTTGGAGACATTCAGGGCAAGGTCTTTCCATTGGGGGTGCCTCATCTCCAGAACGCCCTTCCAGGCCTCCCCCTTTTTAAGCTCCTTTGATCAGCACCAGAAAATGAATTTGTTTTGGCAAGTGTCCCCCCCCCTTTGTTTTGAAGAAGAAGAAAATATTTTGCTGCTGCTGCAGGTCTGTTCCAGCCTTTAAGATGTGTGTGTGTTTTTAATTGCTGCTCTTAGTCCTTTAATGGTATTGTTTTTAATTGCTTAGTTTTTAATTGCATTTTTATTATTGTATTTGATGTGGGTTTTTTTTAATGTAAGCTGCTATGAGTACTGTCGTAGAAGAGCAGGATATAAATTAGTTATTACTGACATAGCTTTTCTTCGCCGATCGCGGGCTGTTCCGCCGTTTCATCTGGAGTTGACATCGTTTGCTCAGTCGCATATTTCAGAGGATTGAGGCAAAATAGCGACTTGCCAACACGTTGTGACGTGAGGTCCTGAAGTCAGGTTCTGAGGTCTCGTGAGGCCTCGGATGTGACTTCCGGTGCTTCGCGAGGCACCGGATGTTCCACTAGGGGCCCTGCAGTGTAGGTGCTAAGCACCCACAAGAGAATTATTGTGGGTGCTCTGGCCCCCAGGGCCACTCTGAGATGGTACGGAACTCCTGGTTGTGATGCAAGGTTCTCCACATTGTGTTCTCCTGCCTTTTAAAAGACCCACTTAGTGGCCATTCTTCTAAACTTAAATGCAAGAGTGGTAGCTGCCTGTTCTGTGTGGGGGACTCAAACACGGCCATTAGGCAGCTGTGGTCCGTAAGGTGCTTGGTGAGGAATCGACATTTCTGTATTGCTTGCCCTGAATTTCCCGCTTCCACTGCTGGGCTGGGCCATCCCGACCCTTGCAGCTGTAATTCTGGCTTTAAAAAAATGGCAGTGCACAACTCATCTTGGTTTTGAGCATGTGAGTGCATAAATAAATAAATATAGAATCAATCTTTATGTATGTAATGACAGCGGCTAGGATTCTATATGTGCAGAAATGGAAGTTCAAACCAAAGACACAGTACTTAGTTGGATGAACCAAATGACCTGATTCGGTTTAAGGCAGATTCCATACCCTCCGACATTTCTCCTATGAAAATAGGGGCATCCTATTTAATAATAATAATAATAATAATAATAATAATAATAATAATACCCTGACCATCTGACTGGGTTGCCCCAGCCACTCCTGGCGACTTCCAACATATATAAAAATATAAAGGTAAAGGACCCGTGACAGTTAAGTCCAGTTGTGAACGACTCTGGGGTTGCGGAGCTCATCTCACTTTACTGGCCGAGGGAGCCGACATTTGCCCACAGACAGTTTTTCTGGGTCATGTGGCCAGCAGGACTAAGCCGCTTCTGGAGAACCAGAGCAGTGCAAGGAAACGCCGGTTACCTTCCCGCTGGAGCGGTACCTATTTATCTACTTGCACTTTGACGTGCTTTCGAACTGCTAGGTTGGCAGGAGTTGGGACCGAGCAACGGGAGATTACCCCGTCGCGGGGATTCAAACTGCCGACCTTCTGATCGACAAGCCCTAGGCTCAGTTAGCCGCTTTGAGACTCCTTAGGGTAGTGATAAAGTGGGATATCAAATCCAAACACTTCTTCTCTTCTTCAGTGGTTTAGACTACAGCGCAACCCACTAAACATTAAAAACATCCCCATACAGGGCTGCCTTCAGATGTCTTCCAAAGGTTGTTTGGTTACTTATCTTCTTGGCTCGGGGGGGGGGGTTGCACAACTCCATACCCCCCAACATTTCTCCAATGAAAATAGGGATGTCCTAAGGAAAAGCGGGACATTCTGGGATCAAATCAGAAACCAGGACAGCTTCTGCCAATCTGGGGCTGTCTCTGGAAAATAAGGACACTTTGCTAGTGTGAGATTCCATTCTTCCTCATGGGAAAAGTCATGTTCTTGCTTTCTCTGATGAGTGTTTTAATCAAGAAATGCCATAAAGAGGCCTCTCTTTATTAAATATGGTGGCTGGTCTGATATACGTTCTGGACCAACATCTGGTCAACGTCTCTCTCTCTCTCTCTCTCTCTCTCTCTCTCTCTCTCTCTCTCTCTCTCTCTCTCTCTCTCTCTCTCTCTCTGTGTGTGTGTGTGTGTGTGTGTGTGTGTGTTAAAGAGCCGTCTTGTGATGTTGGCTGTCAGTTGAGGGCAGCTCTTCCCAGTGATGCAGGAAGCCAAACATGCCTCTCCGCCTCTGGGCGGAACACCCTGCCCTGGCCTTGTGGCTGCCGCGCATTGCGAGCTGCAGGTGCTCCGCAGGCTGCCAAGCCTGGAGCTAGCCCGCAGTTATGCTGTCAAAGTCATTTAAGCCTAATGCCTTGTGACAACTGTCTACCTGTAATGTGATAATGGGCTGAAGAGCTCTGCAAAATTGATAGGCTCTTCCCTCGCAGAAGGGAGATTTCCTCTGCGGAGAAGCCACAAGAATACGCCGGTCGCCTCTCGTCACCCTTCCTGCAAAAGAGAAGTTGCTGTCGTCAAGTTTAGAAGTGGGGGACTGCAACAAAGTGTTGCGGTGCGGAAGGCTCCCATTCAGGGTTCTAGCCAGCCAGCCAGCCATACCTTCTTCCTGGATATTCCATTTTCTTTCTCTCCTTTAGCATTCCAGTTTTTTCCCTCACAGCAGTCCAGGCCCAACCCAAGACATTTCGTTGCCTGAGGCAAAGGACAAGATGGTTTCCCCTCAATTCCACATGCAGAAGCCGTTGAGTGACTGGCCGCTGAATCTTGTTACCAACTCTGGCAATGTGATAGCATCTCCCAAGGCACTGGGAGGCAGCGGGCTATTTTAGGGGTTTGAGGACAAACTGTGGGGCGCACTCCGTTTCACTCTGCCTAATGGAAGGGCCGGATGTCAGTCAACATCCTGTGCAGCCCCAGGCAACCCTTTGGGTCTTTCAGGTGTTGCTAGACTCCAGCTCCCATCATCCCCAGGCCATTGGTTATACTGGCTGGGAGTGATGGGAGCTGGAGTCTGGCAACATCTAGAGCAGAGGTCCCCAAACTAAGGCCCGGGGGTCGGATGCAGCCCAATCACCTTCTAAATCCAGCCCGCGGACGGTCCAGGAATCAGCATGTTTTTACATAAGTAGCATGTGTCCTTTATTCAAAATGCATCTCTGGGTTATTTGTAGGGCATAGGAATTTGTTCATCCCCCCCCCAAAGTCCGGCCCCCCCACAAGGTCTGAAGGACAGTGGACTGGTCCCCTGCTAAAAAAGTTTGCTGACCCCTGATCTAGAGGGCCATAATTTTCTCTGGAATATGGTATCTGAACACGGAAGTCCCCATTTAGCCTTCAAGGCTAATAGTTGGCAATTGGCCAGTCCTCCATGAATTGGCCTAATCATATGTGTAAAAGCCACCTCAGGTAGGAAATGGATGGACGTGGATTGAACAGGGGAGGAACATTAAATCAGCATGGTGTAGCCACCCCAAAAGGATTTTATAGAATGTTCCGCACAGGCTTGGATCCAGCCGTGGTTGTGCTTAGAGCAGACCTGTTGAGATCAGTGGGACGTAAGTCAGTCACCACTCAATGAAGCCCCCTTGACTTCCATCAGTCTCCCTTGAACATGACTAAGCCTAGATCCAGCCCATAGTCAATGTTGAGGACGAAATGTTCTTTCTGACGCTGGAAGGACGCTTTCCTGTACTGTACAGGCTGGATCTGGGATGTCTGACAACTCCCAGTTCTAACCTCAGCAGTAGCTTTGACCCACATGCTCTGCTCGCTGTCACATGTGTGGACTTATCTTGCTCCTTAAAAAGGCCATTAACTCTGGGTAAATGATCCCTAGGCTGTTTTTAGAATAATTAAAACCAAAAGGCCAATAGTTACTATCAGCTGTCTATCAGCAAAACTTGTGTCTCCAAAATGTGGGTTCAATTTCTCGTTGTTAAAAAGCAGAAAGCCATATGGGGGACATTATCACGCATCTTTGTGAAATTAGCAGAACTATTTGAAAAGCCCTGGCCTGTCTCTATGGAGCAGCGGCGCTCCCCCTCCGCTCCCAACTCCCCCCCCCTTCCTTCTATCTTTCCCCCGGGAATATCAGGTGAAAGTACTTGCAGACAGAAGTGCTGAGGTGGCTGTAAGTTGGCCGCCTTAAAGTTTGAACGCTAGAGATTACATGGAGAAAGTTGGACTCCTCCTTGGAAATCAAGAACGGTTGGCTAGCTCATAGAGAGATGGGACGGAACTCCATTTCCCTTGCGTGTACATATGCTGATCCCTGAACTTTTAGGCCAGGCAGCCTCAGCCTCTCAAACAATTATTTGGTCTAAAAAGGGACATAGGAAGCTTCCTTCTGCTGAGTCGCACCATTGGTCTCATCATTGCCTTCACTGACCCATAGCAGCTTCTAGCGCAGTGATGGCGAACCTATGACACGCATGTCAGATGTGACACGCAGAGTCCTCATTGCTGGCACGCACCCCATCAGTCCATTCGCGCTGTTGTTGTTGTTTTCCCCTCATTTGTTCTCCCGCTCCTCCTACAGCTTGTCTCCACTGTTAAAACCCGGATTCTTTGTTTTTGTTGTTGTTGCTGGTAGCCAGAGATTGGTTTTTAACCCTTTCTGTGCTGTTTTTTCTGGTGCTTTGGCAGACTGTGATTGGGTGTAACAGCGTTCATTTTTTAACCCATTCAGTGCTGGTTTTTTGGCGCTTTGGCAGACTATGCCGGTGCTGCGTGTTAGTTCTAGCGAAAGTATTATTCGTCATTTATTTCTGTTCTCTTCCCCCCAAAAAAGCGCAGCAGCTTTGGGGCATCCCCCCAAAAAAGCAAAGCAACTTTTGCACCCCCCAAAAAACCTCCAAAACTTTGGTCAGCAGCTCCCCCCAAAAAGCTCAACAACTCTGGGCACTTTGTGATAAATAAGGGTTTTTTTGGTTTGGTTTCATTTGGTTTGGTTAAATAATTAGTTTTTGGTTTATTAAATACAGTTATATATTACAATTATACAGTTTTGTTATTTAAGCTATAAATATCGTGAAATTATGGTTTTTTTCTCGAAGTGACACACCACCCAAGTTATGCTCGTTTTTTTGGCGAATTTTGACACACCAAGCTCAAAAGGTTGCCCATCACTGTTCTAGGGTTTCAGACAGAGTGTCTTCCCTTGCTCTAGCTGGAGATGCTGGGTTTTGAGCCTTCTGCATGCAAGGCTGATCCTCTCCCAATGAGCTATATCTCTTCCCAACTGCTAAATATTCAAGTCCTCCTAGATCCAAAATCTACGCAAGCAGAATTTGCCCTCACTAGATGTGAGAGCGAATGGCAGCAATGAGAAATATGGGGCACAGGCTGTTAGGGGGAAGGGGGAAAGGGTAGGACTCCTCTTTAGGGGCTCCACCTTCTTTCTCAGAGACAATGTTTAGAAATTCCGAGAGAGGGCGGACTTCTCGGACATTGCCTCCATCACATGAAGAATGCTTAAAGGAATATGCTATAGGAGAGGAGCTGGGGCTTTAGGGGGAGGGTGGAGAATGGGAGCTTCTGAGCTCCATCTTCTCCAGAGCCCCCTTCACTCTTTGCAGGATGGGGAAATATCTAAATAGACCGTGTGTTTGGAGCTTAGTGTCAGAAACTAAGGGTGGGCTTGAGGGAAAAGGAAGATGGACATTCATGCTTCTCAGGGGATTTTTGGAAAGAGACCAGTATAACTCTGCAATTTTTAAAAAAAACCCATTTATAATCCCAAAGCAGAGAATTTTGTGTGTGCACACAACAACAACAACAACAATCTTTTTTCAGTGATCCACGATTTGGTAATCTCTCATTTGGATTACTGTAACTCATTGTACATGGGTACATAGTACTACCTTCAAAAATGGTCCAGAAAATTCAGTTGGCCTAGAATAGGGTGCAAGCTTTGCCAACTAGGATTGGACTTTATGAACATATTTCAGCAGTACTTTATTGCCTTTACTGGTTCTCAGTCTCTTCCTCAGCTGCATGCAAAGTGCTGTCTTTTGGCCTATAAGGCCCTTCAGTTTTAGATGTTGGTATTTTAAAGATGACCTCTTCCTACATATTCCTGACCAGACCTTAAGATCATCAAAGGCCTTTCTTTGAGTCTTCCTGCCCAGCGAGCTGGCTGTGGGTGGGTGGAGAATACTGGAAGGGCCTTTACACTGCTGGCACCTGAGGTGTAGAATGCCCTCCCTAGAGAGGCCCACCTACAACCTACATTGATGCATTTTAATGATGCCGGGCAGCAATCTATTATTTCCTCAAGCCATCTAAATCATTAGCATTGTTTTAGCTCTGTAGATTTTGTTTGTTTCCTTTTATCTTATTGTTATTGTTTTAATACTAAGGGGGGCAGTCATACCTCGTGTTGCGTTAGGTTCATGTTGTGTCTTTTCGGCTTGCGAACACAGCACATGTGCAGAAGCACTGCTCTAGTTGCATACTTTTCGGGCTGCGAACGGCATCCCAGAATGGATTGTGTCCGCAACTAGAGGTACCACTGTGTTGGGTATTTAAATTTGTTCTTTCCCCCTTCTGGCTGTGAGCCATACAAGTAACATTTTGTTATAGTTGTTTATGTTTTGTATATAAATGCATTATTATTATTAAATAATAAGAATCTTCTTCTTTGGTGAGCACTCATAGCCGAGTAAGATTGTATTCCATGAACACAGTTTTAACAGTGAGTCAGTAAGTGACTGTGGAGGCCAATTCTGGATCCACGCGTCCTTCCACAGTGGAGACATTGGTTTCTGACACCTTTGGGAAAGGCTGTTCTCCTATTGGAGCGCTCACACCCAGTTGTCGGTGTGAAACAATGATTCTTCAGCATCAACTTCGTTGGACTGGTCATGTTGTGCGGATGCCTGATTACCGTCTTCCAAAGCAACTACTCTGTTCCGAACTTAAAAATGGAAAGTGTAATGCCGGTGGTCAACAAAAGAGGTTTAAAGGCTCTCTCAAGGCAAATCTAAATAATAATAATGATGATGATGATGACGACGACGATGTAGTAAATCGTGTCCTCTCTAAAAGAGGGCACGTGTTGCGGTGAGACTTGGAAACCGACCTCCTGTGTTGTGGGTGGGTAGGATTGGTCAGCCACAACGGCCAATTGGTAGGTCCCTCGATGTTGGGTTCAATCTGGCCAATGGGGCGCAGTCCAAACGGATTGAGGGACCTATATATACCCATGCACATGACCCAGAGCTTCCTCTTTTGGTGCGTGCATTCGGAACACCCACCCACCTCTCCCTACTTTTAGGGCATTTTTGCAATTGACCTTCTATGCCGTCGTGTGTCATCTGTCATTGGGACAGGGGCACGGCAGGAATTTTCCCCACTTGGCTGATTGGCTGTTGCCATTTGGGTTTCACCTGCCGCGTAGCAAATTGTCACAACTTGTAAGGTTGCGGATAGGCACTGGTTCAGGTGATAGGGATGGGGGAACGCTCTCGCCATCCCTATGTGAAGGGTATTCCGTTAAAGGAATCCAGGGACTCAAATGGTTAGGTCAACCCCTGAGAGGGGGTTATGCCTGTGCCTGAGTCCAGCGGGACATTTGGGTGTTGGACATAGTCTGTTCCCAGCTTTCCGCCTATCCAGGTGTTCACCCTTGGCTGCTGACCTATGCTGGTGCCCTGGGTCAGCGCTACCTGCAAGGGTGCAGGGAGCTAGTCGAACTAGAGCCTATGCATCCACTCACTTTCTGAAATCAATAAAGTTGTGGCCTAAATTCTGCCAAAAACAAAACTAAAATTTGAGTCAAGTGTGAATTTATTTAGAGGGGAGGTCTCTGGGTCACAACACGCAATAAGAGCTGCATCAAGGGACCTCACAAGCCAGGTTTGAATTATCCGCTCACCTGGGTGGGCATCCGTTGCTGCATGGCGCAGTCACTCTGGGTCCAGGAAGGCTGCCATATTCTGGCATGACTGGGGAGGGGATGGCTGGCCCTGCCCACCTCCAGTTGCCTTGGCAACCTTCCCTTGTCATTCACCCGCAGCATCTGGTCAGTAATGGGCTGGTATAAGATTATCAGGTGATGTGAAGCATTGAGTTGACCGAGTAGATGAAACAAAAGAGTATAAATTGTTGGAGATTTTTTTTAAAAATCTGCTTTTCAAGTAAAAGTGAACAACAGCAACATCAACAACAAGAAGATTTGACTGACAGAGCTGATTCAGCAAATGTAAAACCGCAGAGCAATCAACCCTACATTTACAGCCCCCGTGAGGTTTCTAACGCAGCCAGCTCTGTCCCCAACTATAAATGATCCTCCCACTGTTGGTTTCTGGCTTGTTTAAATTTGTCCATTTCCTTTGTTTGAATCTCATAATATGATGACCTTTCACACTTAGCGATTCGTTTAACTGCAGTGCAAATATACTTTTTCTCGAAGTGTTCATAGTCTGGGGCACAAGTTTTTATTTCTGTTCCAAGCCTAGTTTTTCTCTCTCTCCTTTGTTTGATAGTTTAAAAGTGGGGGGGGGGATCTCTGCTCAAATCTCAAGAACACCTTCCTTAGAAATAAAGCTGAGCTTTATGCAAAGTAGATCTGAGCTCTTATTCCAATCAGTTCTTTTCAGATCACTAAATATGGACCTCTCCCCCATCCTACCACCAAATATCTTTCAAACTTGAAATGCTGATAATCTGCCCTTGTGCATTTTGGATTTCCTAAAATATGTACATGCTCTGGACACTTCTACAAGCCTGTGTAAACATTAGGTTTACGAGGAGAAATTCATTTGGTCCATATTTTAATGCAAAGTGACCTACTGTAACCCCTATCTCCTGAACCACTATACAAACTGAAACATAGTGATCCTCTGAAAAAATGTGTTTCCCAAAATTTTACAACACAGATTTCCAACCCAAAAATGTATGCAAAATAGCATATACAGTGGAACCTCAGTTTACGAGTACCTCCGTTTACGAACGCTTCGGCGAGCGAATGCCGCGGACCTGGAAGTGTTTACATCCGGGTTCCGCAGAAGCGATCTGCGCAGCGTGTGTGCGCGCAGAAGCGCTCTATCGGTGCTTCGTGCATACACAGAAGCGTGCCTTCGGCGAGCAAACGCCTCGGCGGAACGGATTGCAGTCGCAAACGGAGGTACCACTGTATTAGGGGAAATATATTTGCCCCCAAAAGCTTCAGTTTAGTGAAAACAACAGACCCAAATGTGTTGTTTTAGAGGAAATTGCTTGTAAAATGTGCATATTAGGCAAAATTAGATGCAAAATTAGATGTATTAGGAGAGATCCAGATGAACCTTCATACTTTTTTTTTTGGTAAAAATTGTATACTGATCCAGAAAGGGGGAGGGGACTGAGTTTAAGACAGAAAAATAATGAGAAACCAAAATGGACAGATTTGTGCCACGCCATTTGCTGCTTTGACCCATGTGTCAGGATCCATTATGCCATTCACTGCATTTTGCATGTAGAGAGATTAATAGTCACAGAAACCTCCAGATTCAATGGCCTCTCACAACCTTACTTAATAGCGCTGCCTATGTGCTGTCCTGTCCTATTTCGACAACCACACAATAATAATTTATAATAACAATTTATAATTTATTTATACCCCACCCACCTGGCTGAGTTTCCTCACTGATAAGCCCCACTGATTCTACCGGCACCTATTCTCAGCTATGCGTGCATAGGATTGCAGGAATACAATGCAAATTGCATGTGCGCTTCCTGAAAAGGCCCGCTCCTTCCACGTACATTTGCCCAGTATTACAATTCCAATCTGATTTTGAAATAAAATAGGGTGACGTTTTAAAACTTGATCAGTGCACCTATCGATTAATTGCACCCCAATTGATGCCTTTACCTCATTTATTTAAACAAACAAACAGGAAAGGAATATGGGGTTTGCTTCTTAAGTCCTTGCAAAATAGGAATGTCGTGGAAATGTCTAGGCTGTGAAATGGTTAATAGCGTTCTGTACAGTCTTGTCCTTGGGCTATTAATGTGGCAAGGAAATCAGTTGGGCAAATTGCCCAGGGTGCTGTTGCTAAAGACCTATAATTAACATGTGACCACTCCTGGACCACATAGCAGTGGGTAATAAGAATGTGATGATACTCATCTATTTTCAGATGATTCATTCCCTTTATCCTGCAAGTTTATAAAGGGGGGGAAGGGAGGGGGCTTCTTCAATTAAACCTCTCAATTATTCTCTGCCTTCAGCAAGCATGCGCTGGCAGATATCGTTCCATCTTCAGAGATACAGTACAGACATGTGCGCATACGACGAGAGTTTTCTGTTGCTTTCAGGAGTCAGGAATCGCCTCCTGCAATTCCTCTTCACTCTTCTGCCCCTTCCACTGGCATAAAGTGGCCTCTTCCCATAATAACACTTGGTCCTGGCAGGAGCAAAGAAAAACCAGCGGGGTTGTCTACTTCCTTGTTTTCACAGAAAACATATCTGGTAGACGCAACAGTCATGAGCTACTATAAAAGTAGCTGCTTAGACATTTTCTGGATTGGAAAGAAGTTTTTCACTCGCTCCCAGGATTCTCTCGGACACGGCTAGGGAATCTGTGGCCCTCCAGATATTATTATTATTATTATTATTATTATTATTATTATTATTATTATTATTCGTTTTGAACTGCATTTAACATGTCTCAAAGTGATTTGAAAGCATCAAAACATATAATGATAGGCTTAAAAACAAGCCCCTTCAGTTTTAATTGTTTAAATTCAGCCAGCTGGAAAAGCTCGTTGTGCAAAGAAAATGTGAATTTCTCCTAATAAACACATTTTTATATGGAGTTTTGACTGATGTATACATATTTGCGAGCAATTTCCTTGAATACAACATTTTTCTTGTATATTATTTTCAACGAACATGTTCATGTGTATGCACACTTTCCTAGTGCTTTGGGTGAAATTTAATTAAGGATAATAATAATAATATGTCCTGGAGGACAGTCAAATCCAGATAAAATCATAATTTACAGGGTCCTGCTGGCCAGAAATCTCTCTTTTGACATAAGTCATGAGCAGCCGCCATGTAGCTTCATCACCCATAGTTTTGGCTTTACCCCTGGGAACTTGTAAATAATAATAACAATAATTTATTACTTATACCCCGCTCATCTGGCTGGGCCTCCCCAACCTTGCTCTTCTTTGTCACACTGAGCTAATGTAGTTCATGGACCCCTAAATCCAATGCATAACTAAACATGCTGAAGCCCATTGACTTAAAGCTATTTGGAAAAAGTAAACTGGGGGGAACTTAAATGACGCCAGGCATGAGAGGCCCTTCCAGAGGTCATGCTCAGAGGAGCATGGCAAGGATCCCAATTCCAGGGAAAGGGTGGAGGAACACTGGAATATGAGGCAATAAAATGGGACAAAAAAACTGGGGTCTGTTGTTCTTCAATGGATTGTTAAAATAATACATAGTATCTTGATAATCCCCTTCATGGATCACTGCCTTGTCGTGGCAAAGGGGCTTGAATAACTCCAAGAAGCTATGAGCTATGCTGTGCAGGGCCACCCAAGACGGACAGGTCATAGCCAAGAGTTTAGACTAAATGTGACCCACCTGGAGAAGGAACTGGCAAACCACTTCAGTATTTTGCCAAGAAAACTCTAGGTAAAGGTAAAGGGGCCCCTGACCATCAGGTCCAGTCGTGTCCGACTCTGGGGTTGCGGCGCTCATCTCGCTCTATAGGCCGAGGGAGCTAGCGTTTGTCTGCAGACAGCTTCCGGGTCATGTGGCCAGCATGACAAAGCTGCTTCTGGCGAACCAGAGCAGCGCACGGAAACACCGTTTACCTTCCCGCCGGAGCGGTCCCTATTTATCTACTTGCACTTTGATGTGCTTTCGAACTGCTAGGTGGGCAGGAGCTGGGACCGAGCAACGGGAGCTCACCCCGTTGCAGGGATTCGAACCACCGACCTTCTGATCAGCAAGCCCTAGACTCTGTGGTTTAACCCACAGCGCCACCTGGGTCTATGGACATATAAAAGGAGAAGTTTTGAGAAGAACGTGAGAGTTTCCAAGGCATGCTCTGGTTCATGGGGTCATGGAGAGTCAAACACGATTAAGACAACTAAACAACAACAAATCTTGACAATAGATGACTGACAAGCTGTCCCTCTTCAGTGGCAGAGCAAGCAGATTGGGCGCTTGGGGCTGCCCGCGGGGTGGGTCCAGCTGGGGCAGGACGCTCTGTGGGGCCTCCAGAGTCTGCCTGCCCCCTCCCACTCAGCTGCCCTACAGCTGAGGGGGAGGCAGCAGGCAGACCGTTTGGGCAGTGCGGAGCCTGCGGGCGCCCAAGCCACCGCGTCACTCCCAGGAGAGACGCATGGCTCAGGCGTGCTGCAGGCCCCGCAGTGAGTGCCGCCCGGCATTTTGTCACCCCCCCCTCAGTGGTGACACCCAGGGTAGCCCTCCTCCACCGCACCCCCCTTCTGCCGCCCTGTCCCTTTTACGGGAAGCAGCATTTTGTTTTGGAAGATACACTATTGAGGGGACGCGAACAGAGGGAAATGTCAACGTTGACTCCTTGGCTGTATCCAAACTGTAGTTGATTTGAAGCATAGACTATGAACCTATTGCTTGTGCCCATAACCATTTTACTGCATCAGTCTCCATGAGTTTATATAATCTATGAGATTATATTTTGTGGGACTGTATGTCCATCTTTTCCTTTGATGGGCATCCTTTATTTTAAACAATTAGGGACTATGCCTCAAAATTAAGTTTTATTTTTGCAGTGCAACAGCATGTCAAAATATTTCACGAAATGAAGTAATAAAAGAATCCTGGAAACAGATATGTCAAAATGAAAAAAAAAACCCACATTTTTAACTTAATGAGCTGATGAAATGTGTCAAAACAATGATTTGTGCATAACATCAAAATCACACTTTTACTTTTGAGAGAAATCTAAAAGTTTTGACAAAATTTCATTTTTGACAAGACACTTTTTCCCCAAGAGAGAAACAAAGGATGATATAGGAAGCAGAATATATATTTTTCCTTGTGAAGTTAACCATGCAGTCAGTATTTGCATTCTTAGTATTTTTTTATTATTAAAAAAAATACGGTCAGGTGAGATGGTGCTGTAACTTGGGCAGACCTGAGGGAATGCAAACCACTGCTGTAAGAAGAGCTGCTAACCTTTCATAGAATCATAGAATCATAGAGTTGGAAGAGACCACAAGGGCCATCCAGTCCAACCCCCTGCCAAGCAGGAAACACCATAAAAGCATTCTTGACATATGCCTGTCAAGCCTCTGCTTAAAGACCTCCAAAGAAGGAGACTCCACCACACTCCTTGGTAGCAAATTCCACTGCCGAACAGCTCTTACTGTCAGGAAGTTCTTCCTAATGTTTAGGTGGAATCTTCTTTCTTGAAGTTTGAATCCATCGCTCCGTGTCTGCTTCTCTGGAGCAGCAGAAAACAATCTTTCTCCCTCCTCTATATGACATCCTTTCATATATTTGAACATGGCTATCATATCACCCCTTAACCATCTCTTCTCCAGGCTAAACATACCCAGCTCCCTAAGCCGTTCCTCATAAGGCATCGGTTCCAGGCCTTTCCATTATTTTAAAGGGTTAACCAAAATAAGAATTCATTTTTTTAAAATTAGAGAAGTCACATATTATATAATGAACATATCATGAACATATCTAGCAGACAGAACAGTCATGAGCTACTATAAAAGTAACTACTTATATGGAGACTGGGGAATTGGAAGGTTGACAGGGTAATTACGTGTGAGGTGACAGAAAAGAGAATCTTTAGCAAGGTGTTCTGGGAAGAAGAAGGGGAAAGAAAAGACTGGGATCCATATTGGGCAGGCTGGCTGAAGGTTGGCTGGGAGAAATGCCTTGGACTCCAGGGCTGCACCACTGTGGGGTACAAACCACAGTTTTGAAATGACCGTGCTGTAGGATCTGGACTCCCTCCATGCAGACTTAAGGTGTTAATAGGTGAATAAACCACATTTCTTAAAGCTACGACAGACTCCGCCATGTCACAATTCTTGGCAGAGAGAGGGGGAGGAACCTAACTTTTGTTCCAGTACTAAGGGTCCCTACTGAACCCCTGTATGTGGCTGTTGTGGACTTAGCTGTGGCATTTGGTTTAGCTGACAGAAGTTGCTTATGGTGCAAGCGAGGTAATGCTAACAAAGACAAACACCTTTCATCTCTGCTCCAGGAGCTTCGCACCAATACTCTTGCTAAAATCAGCGTGGGGATCTCACACTTTTTGACTATAAACAAGAGTTCAATAAACAATTGTTCAATAAACAAGAGTGTGTTCCACCCCCATTGTTCAGCCCGGACACCGAGGTTCAGCTCTGAGGGCCTTCTGGCAGTTCCCTCCCTGCGATAAGTGAGGTTGCAGAGAACCAGGCAGAGGGCCTTCCTGGTAGTGGCGCCCTCCCTGTGGAACGCCCTCCCATTTGATGTCAAGGAAATACACAACTATCTGACTTTTAGAAGACACCTGCAGGCAGCCCTGTTTAGGGAAGTTTTTAATGTTTGATGTTTTAGCGTGTTTTTCATATTCTGTTGGGAGCTGCCCAGAGTAGCTGGGGAAACCCAGCCAGACGGGCGGGGTATAAATAATACATTATTATTGTTTATTATTATTATTATCATCCATCTCTTCACCATTTTCCTCAAGGATATCATTCCAAGGCTGTCAAGCTGAGATTTCCTTCCCCTTTCCATTGGACCCTGTAAGACTTTTAGGCAGAAATCTGACATTGTGCTAAGGCGATTGATCCACCATTGCAAACATTTCAGCTTGCCAGACGCCCTACGCCAGGCATCCCCAAACTTCGGCCCTCCAGATGTTTTGGACTACAATTCCCATCTTCCCCGACCACTGGTCCTGTTAGCTAGGGATCATGGGAGTTGTGGGCCAAAACATCTGGACGGCCGCAGTTTGGGGATGCCTGCCCTACGCCTTGCACAGAGCTTCCACTGACGAACCCATCTTGCCCCTATTCTTTAATACGCTGACGATATGGTTCTTCTGTGTCTTGCAAGTATCGGTCTAAAAAGGTAATTGTATTTAGACTTGGCCAATAGTCTAAAGAGCAAAACCTAAGAACTAATTACTCAAATTCCCATGCTTATGGTTCCATGCTTATGGTTTCTGGAAAGAGACATCAGATATCATCTGATGGTGACCAGATGAACAACTGATTCACCAATGTGAATGAATTCAGTATGAAGGAAATTATGTTAAACACAAACTTTTCTTGAAAGACTCATGGGGCTATAATCATGCTCTCTCCTTCTAGAACCTTAGAAGCCATATTAAAATCCCATTTTCACAAAAAAGGCAGCTTTCTCATGGAAACAGTTTTAAAGTGAGATCAATTAAGCAAGATAGTGGCTCAGATGTTGTATGAGGCAGAAGTATGAGAGCTGGGAAGATGTTCAAACTGTGAAATCGGAATCTCTACAGAATAGTTATTTGAAAAACTTGCTAGTTCTCTCCCTCCACCCCCAACCCCCCGAGTGCTCCATCAGTTGGGTCTCCTTCAGTTGTGGCCTTAGTCCATAATGCTCTAATTATGCACTTTTAAAAACTGGAAAACTTTTCAGATAGATATCTATTTTTATTTGTGTTACCTCAACTTACAGAATGTCAATGGGTGGATCTCCAGAAAGCACATTGTCTGATAGAGCAATCCTTATAAGTTCTAAGTTTTCCAGGTGGTTTGGGACTGTATAATACTATTGTAGAGCTGCCTGTTCAGTGAATCTGGCTTTTCCTAAGCTCAGGCAAGGCTTCACGGCTTTCTGTTTTCACTCTATCCCGTCGGCCATGATTGATGGCTGATATCATCGGACTCCTTTGGCCCAGCAAAGATGTCTTTGTTGAGCCGCTGCGATAGAAGGTTTTCCACATTACATCTTGTGCACTTGGAACTCTGCTTTGAGTTTCTGGATATTGTTTTATTGGGATTAGACTAAAAAAACCATCCCAGGAAAGAGATACTATCTATTGTCAGATGCTGGCTTTTAGATGACTTATAGGGTGTCTCTTTTTGCAGTGGGGGGACGGCAAGATTTGCACACAAGGGCCTTCAGAGATAGCTGTAATAGGCCAATGTGTTGCACTGATGTGATGATAATTTTATTTTATTCCTGCTTAATCCATTGCTTTTAATGCTTGTTTTATTTATCTCTTGCTACAATGCATTCATTTGTCACCTAACTTCTTTTTTTGGCGATGGCTGTTGGCCACAAGGGAGGAAAGTTTGACCTGGTCTGACTTTTCTCTAACTGCACCTCTTCTTTACACTCTGTAGTTGCTGCCTCCGGTTATCATGAATGGGCAGTTTTTGCACGTCGTGGACCCTTAAGTGCCAACCGACCTGACCAGTAATAAATCAGGGGGACTGAAAAGGCTCCCGCCTGATATATTTGCACTGAGCTTAGATAGAGGAGCCCTTGTTTGTGCCATATCTCCAAATGCTACAATAACAGAAAGCGTCGTATTAGTGTAAATGATGGATAATATTTGAAAATGTAAACCGATCTGTGCTGCTGCTGCCCAGCACACTAGATAGATCCCAGGGAGCCATCGAGACAGAACTCCCACCGAGAGTCAGCTCTGTGTTTGTCACGGCTGCGGTTGACTTGGAGCGGTTCCGGATCAGCTGAGGCCAGACAGTGCATGGCTAGGTCTCCGGAGACTCCTTTGTATGGCTGCCCCACATTCGGCTTGCTGCTCTTCAGCATGGGCTCATCTGGATCTTAGCATTATGGGATGCCTGCAAAAGAATGGGCTAGCCCCACTGCTCTTCAGCTCCCCATGTTAAAATCCTCACAAAACTTCTGGGCGTCAGCAACGCAGAAGCGTTCTGTGTGCATCCTGCCTTCCGCCACATCACTTGGTTCAGATCCTGGGGCTGTTAGTCATTCCAATGTCTCGATCTTTCAGCGAGGTTGGTCACTCCGCCCTGAGACACAGCAAGACAAATTTGGTGGTAAACACCAGAAGGCCCTGAAAGTGCTCTTTGGGGACTGGGAAAAGCTGAGCAAGTCAAAAGTTGAAATACTTGTGGTTGGTCCCCCCCCCCCCTACTTAAAGATCTTTTTTTAAAAAATTGTTTGCCACACCATTGGTCTCTTAATTCCCATCTCTGTGGCTTGGATTTATTATAGAATTAAAGGAAGTTATTAGGAACACACACCCCTAACCCGCAAAAAGTGATGGTCTATTCCAACCCCTCCCCCCTTTTATAAACAAGCAGCGGTGAACTAGGGGACTATAACCCAACTGTCTTATGTCCCCGTGGCTCCATTTTTAGTACCGACTAGCCTATTTTCAGGAAATAACCCAAATATTTATATATGACTCTTCCCAGGTAGGGCAGTGTGAAAACAGTGCATGAGCTGGCTGTGGAAGGAAAGAAAAATATGCTTCCTTCAGCTTTGCTTTCTGAGAATGAGATGTGGAGGGTTTATTTTCTCTCTTTCTTTTTCTGGGCTTAGAAAGAAGAAGGGGAAGGAACTTTAAAAAAAAGAACAAAAAGATGTTAGATGATCTGCAACAAGTGATCAAAAGAGCTAGTTTCCAGTTTTTGGTCATGCCCCCTCTTTCGGATGTTTAAAATATCTAGGTCTTCCTCCCGAGGCATGTTATAATTTAGTTCCATGTGAAAGTTGCTATATTCAAACCGAAAGTCCAACCCAAGTAGCCCTGGACCACTGGGCTGATGTGGTTAACCTCCTATGTAATAGAAGAGGACTTTCTTCTTCTCCCTTAGCAAAAAATAGGCTGTTGTGTGGCTCACGGTGCAATGCATTTCCCAAACTTGCTTGGTGAAATATGGTAGCTGGTCCAATACGATCGTGCCTAGCCAGCCCATGCTTCTGCCTCTCCCAGGGTCCCACATCAGAGGGCAAAGTCCTGGTTTTGGCCCCGGCTCAGATGGCGGGCAAAGAGTCGGGAAGCATAATGAAAGGGAACAATAACCCTATATTTCCTCTTCTTGAACAAACAGTGCCCTGACCACTTGGATAAGACTGTCCATTCTGGACACGGACTTTCTGGCTGCTCGGTCCTTTTAATCATCTTCCTTTAACCCTTAAGGGTCTGGTTCTAGGGATGGAGGGCAAGGAGACCGGACGAAGCAGACACATCTGATCTGTACTTCCTGGACTAATATGTGGATTGGGTGTGGCTCTGCTTCATTTCATTTACTATTTATTTAGAAGATTTGCGAACTGCCTAATCAAAGAGCTCTCTAAGTGCTAGGCAAACGAAACACAGCTCACGCGTACAAAACAACTGAGTAACAGCTGTACATAAAGACACCAACGTTAAAAGAAAAATGAAATCAGTAAACTTCAGGGGAGAATATGCCTGTATACCTGAAGGAGCATCTCCAACCTCATCATTCAGCCCGGGCACTGAGGTCCAGCACCGAGGGTCTTCTGGCAGTTCCCTCACTGAGAGAAGTGAGGTTACAGGGAACCAGGCAGAGGGCTTTCTCGGTGGTGGTGCTCGCCCCGTGGAACACCCTCCCATCAGATGTCAAGGAAAGAAACAACTATCTGACTTTTAGAAGACATCTGAAGGCAGCCCTATTTAGGGAAGTTTTTAATGTTTGATGTTTTATTGTGCTTTTAATATTCTGTTGGGGGCTGCCCAGAGTAGCTGTGGAAACCCAGCCAGATGGGTGGGGTATAATAATAATAATAATAATAATAATAATAATAATAATAATAATTTCTGCCCCATGGACCCCAGCCAGCCATATTGTTTTTCTTCCATACAGTGTCCCTAATTCCCAGGGAGAGAAACATGGCTATGCCCAGGGATCCCCAGGTTGAGTCAACAGTGGTGTCTGAGCCCCCAATAGATCATAATGCATGGCCAATATTCTGTGTTTGGCTTCATGGAGAACAAGTCATGCAGACCTGTTATTTCGATGCTGAATGACCTAATAATCTTCCAGAATAAAATCTCAGACGTACCCATGGCCGTCTGCAAATTCTGATGCAACACCTTGGTGGGTTTTAACTAATTCGGCAATGAAACGAACATGGAAGTTAATGTTCAAACATAAACATTTTACAGTGTAACTCAAAGTCCATTAAGTCCATGCGGGATAGTAGTATCAGTTAATAGTGTCCTTGTCTGACCTTTGATGAAGAGGAATCCTGTTTCAGAGAGTCTTATGGTATATCAAATGCCAAAGTCTCCTGCAATTTCCTGGGCTCCAGCAGTACGGCAGTACCCAGGAAGGGAAGGAATACATTGGTGTTTTTAGTTCTCTGTGGATTACTTATTTTTCTTTTTGACTCAGCAAGGCATATTGTCATCAGTGATGGAAGGTAATGGGAAGGGCCCTAATGCAAAAAGAAAAAAAGCCTTTCCCCACCCCTCTCTGTTTTGTTTTGTTTCATTCAGTGCAGCAGGTCTTTAGCTCTTAAATCAGGGGTGGCTAACCCTTTGTCCCTCCAGATGCAGTCAGACTCCAGCTCCCATCAGCTCCAGGTGGCAGGATCCACGGGAAGGGATGATGGGAATTGTAGTTCAGCAAAACCTAGAGAGCCATGGTAGGCTACCTCTGCATAAAAAATGAAGGACTGTGTTACACTCAGATGTTTTACATACCCTTCAACATTTCTCTGATGAAAATAGGGACGTCACATTCAATAATAATAATGATAAAAATAATATTTATACCCCGTCAATCTGACTGGGTTGCCCCAGGCACTCTGCGGCTTCCAACATAGAGAAATAGAACATTAAACATTTAAAAACTTCCCCATACAGGGCTGCCTTCAGATGTCTTCTAAAGGTTGTATAGTTGGGGGTCGCATAACCTCCATACCCTCCAACATTTCTCCGATGAAAATAGCATGTCCTACCATACCCTCCAATATTTCTCCACTGAAAATCAGGACGTCCTAAGGAAAAGTGGGTCATTCCGGGATCAAATCAGAAACCAGGACAGCTTCTGTAAATCCGGGACCGTCCCTGAAAAATAGGGTACTTGGAGGGTTTGGAAGATAGCCCAGTCACTTTAAATAAGAAAAGAAGAAAATGAGGAAAGCTACTCTGGGAAGGGAGCATTTGAGAGCCGAGGACTCACAGGACAGAGTGGGGCTGCTTAACCCTGTCTCCTTACAGTGGTAGCTCTGTTAATCCGTTCCAGAGGTCCATTCTTAGACCAAAGTATTCTTAAACAGAAGCATGTGATTTCCCTAATGAGGCCTCCCGCTGCTGGTGTTCGGCTTCTGTTCGTCTTCCGGGGCAAAGTGCACTAACCACAACACATACTTCCGGTTTAGCGGACATTGTTGTCTGAAGCGTTTGTGAACAGGACTGTCCTTAGACCGAGGTACTACTGTATTGCATGAAGGAAGGAAGGGAGTGGCTTGCTTGAAGTGAAAAGTTACAGGACTTACTTCCCAACTCTCATTCTTAACTACTACATCAACACTCGCTCCCCCCACCCCATGTGATGAGTTGTAAATTGCTCTGTTGAGGTTGGTGTCTGCGTTTACTTTGCGATGGAGCCCGCCACTGCACAGATGCCAACGAAGGTCCCTCATTTGCAGTAGCAACAACCTCTTCCTCAATAGGTTCTCCAAAGCCCAGCAGAGGACATTGGATATTGTGGCACAGGGGAGGAGGGCTGGTTGAGGGTATGTGCTTCTTGCCGGACCATCTCTGCTTCTGGTTTCTCCCCTGGTGGAGAACAACACCATCTTGGGCTCCTCCATCTCTCCTGGGCTCCTCCATCTCTCCATGCATACATGTCGCCCTGTTGAGGCCGGTTCTAAACTAGCCTGCCCTTACCCTGGTGCTCTCCAAAGATTTTGGACCTCAGCTACCTTAATCCCTGGCCATTGGCCAGGCTGCCTGCATGTTCTGGTGGGCCTTGGGGTCCAAAACATCTGGAGATGGCCTCCAAGTTGAGGAAGTCTGTACTAGGGAGAAGGGAAGAAGAAGCCACCATTTTAGACAGGGAAGAGGTGCATGCCTTCTCCAAGTCATGATGCATCCAGAACTGAGTGCAGGCTTGTGGCAGCTAGAAAAGCGTGAGACCCAGATGCTGTTTGGGTGTCACAAGTTTGATCGTTCTTCTCCAACATCTTCTTTAATTCTGTCCTGTTCGTTCCTAGTTGTCTTTCCTCTGATCCGCATCCAGCTTCCCAAGCCTTTCTCTCCATGGCTTCCTTTCTAGACTGCACATCGCCCTTATAATTCTCCCAAATCCCTCCCATTTGCCAGCATGCTTCTTGAAACATCCCAGAGGAGACATCTCACCAGTGCAGAGCAGAGGCTATATTCCCACTGGGCACTGATTATGATGCTTCAGTGAACAGCCCCTGGTATGGCGATGGCATTGCTCACGGGAAGGACAGATCCTGAAGCTGAGGCTCTAATACTTTGGCCACCTCATGAGAAGAAAAGACTCCATGGAAAAGACCCTGATGTTGGGAAAGATTGAGGGCACTGTCAGGAGTATGGGCAGGAGTCAGGCTCTGGGGCCTGTAGTGCTTTGCAGGACTGGGGCCTGCCTCAGCTTGTGCTGGAGAAGCAAGGAGTGGCCACTCAGGTGAGACCACTTGATACCTCACTGCACCTGGTGGCAGGAGCTGGGAAGGATAAAAGCTCAGCATTTCCCTTCAGCTCTTTGCCACAGCAACGCTATCCCTGCCTGGTTGCATCTGGCCTCTTGCTCCTTGGACTCTTGCCTTGCCGACGCCATGATCCTCGACCCTTGGACCCTTCCTTGCCGACACCTTGCTCCTTGGACCCTCACCTTGCCGACGTCTTGCTCCTCGACCCTTGGACTTCTGCCTTGCCGACGCCTTGCTCCTTGACCCTGCGACTGCCTGCCCTGCACCTGCTCCTGCTTCTACACCACCATCTTGCCTCTGGTCCTGACGTCCTCAGCCAGGGCTTCAACCGCCCGCCGACCGGACTGTGACAGCACTAGGAGAAGGGGACGACAGAGGACGAGATGGCTGGACAGTGTTCTCAAAGCTATGAACATGAGTTTGACCAAACTGCGGGAGGCAGTGGAAGACAGGAGTGCCTGGCGTCCTATGGTCCATGGGGTCACAAAGAGTTGGTCACGACTAAACAACTAAACAACTAAACAACAACAACATACCCTGCCCATCTGGCTGGGTTTCCTCAGCCACTCTGGGTGGCTCCCAACAGAATATTAAAAACATGATAAAACATTAAAAGCTTCCCTAAACAGGGCTGCCTTTAGATGTCTTCTCAAAGTCAGATAGTTGTTTATTTCCTTGACATCTGATGGGAGGGCGCTCCACAGGGCGGACATCACTACCAAGAAGGCCCTCTGCCTGGTTCCCTGTAACTTCACTTCTCGCAGTGAGGGAACTGCCAGAAGGCCCTCGGAGCTGGACCTCAGTGTCTGGGCTGAATGATGTGGGTGGAGACACTCCTTCAGGTATACTGGGCCCAGGCCATTTAGATCAGGGGTCAGCAAACCTTTTTAGCAGGGGGCTGGTACAATGTCCCTCAGACCTTGTGGGAGGCTGGACTATATTTTGAAAAATAATAATAATAATGAATTCACATACCCCACAAATAACCCAGAGATGCATTGTAAATAAAAGGACACATTCTACTCATGTAAAAACACGCTGATTCCCAGACCGTCTGTGGGCTGGATTTTGAAGGCAATTGGGCCAGATCCAGCCCCCGGGCTTTAGGTTGCCTTCCCATGGTTTAGGGCTTTAAAGGTCAGCACCAACACTTTGAATTGTGCTCGGAAACGTACTGGGAATACAGGAGAAGACTGCATCAAGCAAGAAACAGGACTGCTTCTTCTTCCTTACCAGCACTGCTTTAGTTAAGGGCTGTAGGGAAGGAATTTGTCGCTTTGGTGTGTGCTTTGTACAGTGTTTGGTTCAAACTTGCTGCTGGTGGCTAAATTTGTGTTGACCGGGATCTGGCACAAAGGATCATAATCCCCTTGAAGACAGGTGCGAATTTTGCCTTTGTTTGGTGGCCTTAGGCAAGCCACTGTCTCCCAGCCTTAGTTTTCCACCTGCAGTATGAGGATAATAATGGTACCAGTGCGGTATAGTGGTTAGAGTATGAACTGGAACCAGAGAGACCCAGGTTCAAGTCCCAAAATAACCATGAGCTACATTGGGTGACCTTGAGCTACAGTAGTACCTCGGGTTACAAACGCTTCAGGTTACAAACTCTGCTAACCCAGAAATAGTACCTCAGGTTAAGAACTTTGCTTCGGGATGAAAACAGAAATTGTGCGGTGGCAGCGCGGCAGCAGTGGAAGGCCCCATTAGCTAAAGTGGTGCTTCAGGTTAAGAACAGTTTCAGGTTAAGAACGGACCTCCGGAACGAATTAAGTTCTTAACCAGAGGTACCACTGTAGTCACTATCAGCTTAACCTACCCTCTGGGGGTAACATTTTGGGTTGGTGATGGTGTAGGGTGCGTGTGGAGGAAACCCTGCACATCACTACCTCAAGAAAACAAATGAAAACTCACTTACCTTACAGCAGTGATAGCCAATGTGGTGTGCTCCTGGAAGTTAATAAACCACAACTCCCATCATTGGCCATGACGATTGGCCATGATGTCCGGGTCTGATGGGAGTTGGAGTCCAAATTTCCATGCAAAAGGGATCTTGTGTGTTTGGAGGGATTATAGCACTTAAGGAATTCTGAATCTCAACATAGCCAGGCGCGGTGCTAGGGCCTTTTGCAGCCTAAGCAAAACACTTTCTGGCACCCCCGGGCGCATGCGTCATGACGCACGCACGCCCCAGCGCACCTGCAGAGCTTTGCATGGGGAGTGGGAGGCTGAGGCCGCCTCAACTGAACAGCTGAGAGGTGCAGCGAGGTGGCCCCAGGCTCATGCTCCCCCTGCGCGCCTCCAGAGCTTCGCGCCCGGAGCGCAAGCTTGGGGCCGCCTCGCCGCGCCTCTCAGCTGTTCAGTTGAGGTGGCCCCAGGCTGCCGCTCCCTGTGCAAAGCTCTGGAGGCGCGCGGGGATCGCTGGGAGCGTGAGCCTGGGGGCGGGGCTGCCTCCTACCGCCCTTCTGCCACTGCTGCTTCTCTGCCACTCCCCGCGCACCTCTGGAACTTCTCGCCGGGAGCGCGAGCCTGGGGCTGCCTCACCCACCTTTCAGCTGTTCAGAGGAGGCGGCCCCAGGCCCGCGCTCCCCGCACGCCTCCGGATAGTGGCCTGAGGCAGCACCGGCGGGCGGCCTGGTCAGCGCCCCCTCCATTTTGGCGCCCTAGGCTGTGGCCTAGTTCGCCTTAATGGAAGCTGAACATAGCAATAACTTCCATTGCTTGCAATGGAACAGGACTGCAACCAAAGAGAGCAACAGCTGTATTTTTCTTTCTGTCTGATGTCCACAAACACACACACTTCTGCCTATGATAAATGGATGCCATTTGGGGGAGGGGATGTTTCTGTAAGCAAGCAGCGCCGTGTGGCCGTTCCGTAGTGCAGAGATCTCCAGAAATCCAGTACCGAGGAAAGACTGTGGAGTGCTTGGGTCAACTAAGGGCAGCAGGAGAGGGATAAGACCTGTAATGTTTGCAGTGAGGAACTGATTCGGGGGTGGGGGACATCCTTGGTGTGGGTCCCCTTTCCCTCTCCAGATCCAAAGGATAACAGCAGCAATGCAATCTTCCTGGTGCTGCAGACAGAGCGTCAGTCAGTAGGGAAAATCGGATGCACGCACAAACATCTGCTCCCAGCCCCTTGAAAAGTAACCATGCAGCAGCGTGGGAGAAACATCTGTGCAGTGGAAAGTCAACGTCAACTCCTGCAATTCAGGCAGGTTGAGTGAAGACAAAGGACAGCTTTGAAAACACCGGCGGGGTGACTTCCTTTTGCCAGCAATAACGCATGGGCAGCAGGCAGCCATAGCTTTGAGGCTAAGATGTCCACGGACGTCTCATGGGTAGGGTCTGAAAGTTGCAACCTGCTCCTGTGCCTTAGCTCAGTGTTAACATGGAAACACATCGGAGAGCCTAACCGTGCACTTGAATTCCTCGTATTTGTTGCAACGGCAAGCGTTCGATAAATAATAGTATTTGTTTTTCTGGCGTATTAAATATTTAGCAGGACCCTTTTTGCCATCTGTTTGCAGGGAGACTGAGAAAGGAAGGAAGGGAAAGTCTGAAACTCTTAGCCTCAAAACACTACAAATTACTTGAACTCCCAGGGCTTTTCCTCCTGCATTTTTTTTTAAAAGCTCAGGTCAGTGAGGGCAGGCTGTGAGTCACAGATGATAAAAAGAGGGAAGGGAGAGGCTTAACCCTTTCCCCCTCTGCCATTTTTCAGCTCAGCATCATCATTCCAAAGCTCCTTTTTCAGAGTGGAACGATCAGGGGATATACAAGGAGATGATGATGATGATACAGTGGTACCTCGACTTACGAACGACTCAACAACCAATTTTTTCAACTTACGAGAGGGGCAAATGGCCGCACGCTTATGAATTTCTCAACATCCGAACGGAAACTGTGGTGGTTTTAGATAGCGTTTTTTCGACTTACATATTTTTAGATGGGGTTGCTTCGACTTACGAATTTCTCCGTTTCCAATGCATTCCTATGGGAAATCGCGTTTCCAATGGTGCTTTTCGACTTACGAATTTTTTGACCTATGAAGGTGCCTTCGGAACGGATTAAATTTCTAAGTCGAGGCAGCACTGTATTCTTATTTATACCCTGCCCATCTGGGTGGATTTCCCCAGCAACTCTGGATGGTTTACAGCATATATCTAAACATAATATAACATCAAACATTATAAACTTCCCGATACAGGGCTGCCTTCAGATATCTTCTAAAGGTTATGTAGTTCTTAATCTCCTTGGCATCTGAAGGGAGGGTGTTCCACAGGGAGGGTGCCACTACCGAGAGCATCAGGATTCACATGTTTATTCAGTTGTCCTTTCATCACCGTGTGCATGATTTCTGTTTCAGGACTGTAAATTACTCAACCACTGAATAGATATTGGTCTATCCAGGCAACGGATGGACACATCCTATTGCACATCTTCTTTTCCGACCCTTCAACAGCGGCCTTGATGTAGCAGCGCCTGTGAACCTGTAGAGAAAAGGTTAACCTGCAAAAGAACTTTAATGAGGGTGTGGAGGGTGAGGGAAGCTCTGGAACAGGTAGAGGCTCCACTGTATTGGTGTTCAGGTGGAACATGGCCATTGGGACTGGTAGCCAATGAAGGATTTCTCCTCCGGGAGGTGGAATGTGTCAGTTAAATGCTAGCAGTGCTAATGGCAACTTCTCTCAGCAAAACTTGGAGAGGTAAGAATTAGGATGGGTGGCATTCAGCTTGGGGGGGGGGGGGTTGTGTCGCCTGCTGTCATATCCATCATGGTGTCAAGGCTTCTGAATGGACCTGAAGAACTTGGGCAAGGGGGTAGGACCAAGCTGAAGGAGTTCCTAGAATGCCAAGGCATTAAAACCCTCTTAAACCATAAGGAACAAAGGTCTGGTGTGTTTAGCAGGCAAGAGGATGCCACTAGACCAGCCGGGCCACAGGGCTGGATTAATCATTGAGCAAAATAAGCACATGCTTAGGGCGTCAAAGGAAGGCGGGCATCACAGAAATTTCCCATTGCCAGATTTTTTAACACTAATGGTCACAGATAGCTCAACAGAGCGTTCATTTTCTCAGTTGAAGTACAATGGAACCTTGGTTCTTGAACTGAATCCATTCTAGGAGTCTATTTGACTCCCAAAACTGTCCGAAAACCAAGGCGCAGCTTCCAATTGACTGCAGGAGCTTCTTGCACTCAATCGGAAGCAGCGGAAGCTGCGTTGGATGTTCAGCTTCCCAAAAAATGTTTGCAAACCAGAACACTTACTTCCAGGTTTGCGACGTTCAGTAGCTGATTTGTTTGGGAGCGAAGCCGTTCAAGAACCAAGGTACCACTGTATATTCAAAATTCCAACAGAACAACTATGCAACAAGGCAAGATGAATGCCTTAACTTCTACTAGGTGTAGAAGCAGATGTGTTACGGGTGATTAGTTTTGAAAATCTGATCAAAGGCCTTGCAATTCAAAAAAAGTAGGAGAAATTTTTTCCCAAATGCAGTATAAATGAAGTGGAAGCATGCAAAAAGAAACATTGTTTTCCATCTTACTGTAGGTTTCTTTTCAAAAAACAAACTTTTATTTCACGGTTTATTATTGGTTATATTTTGAATTAGATCTCTATGGGGGCACCAAAATCTTTTAAGTGCTTAGGGTCTCTAAAGGTCTTAATCCAGCCCTGCCAGGTCAAGTATAAATCCTAGGGCTCTGAACCTTCTGTTCTTGTTTGGTCAGCAGAAGAGAGTTTCTTGCTGTTGTGGTTCTGGCTGCTGTGGTGAGCCCTGTAAGTTTCTATTGCCTCCCATGCCTGCAAAAACAGCATGCACAAGCCGCAGATCCGTGGCCAGTGTGCTGTGCTTTTCTGATTAGCAAGATACATATTTGAGACCTATGCCTGTAACAATGCAGTCACTATTGCTTCCTCCAAATTGCAAAGGGGTGGCATGATGGCTCACCAAAGAGCAGCTCGGGCAGAAGTATGCCTTGCTGGAAACCCCAGGTCTGTTTTGCTCCCCATCCCACTTTCTGCTGGACACTCGCCCTCTCCTTCCTCTACCCTGCCCCACTCCTACTGTACTCTGTGTGCGGTGGACAGTAAACATCTGGCAGGCCAGGTCTACTTTGTGAATGGGGGTGATTATCCCAAACACAGGTGTGTTATCCTTGGAAGGAAATGTGTGTGTGTGTGTGTGTGTGTGTGTGTGTGTGTGTGTGTGTGTGTGTGTGTGTTTCTTCCTAACGTGGACGTGTGTGCAATAATTTATGAGGTCATACTATTTTATAGCTCCTTGCCTCGCCTTTATTTTATATCAGGGGAACATGCTTGCCCATTAGTCCCCGTTTCCCCACAACAAATAAAAATGTCTTTGATGTGCAGGCTACCAGTTGCAATACGGTTCTGCTGAAAGCAAATTAGCACATGGCGAGAACCAGTGCTTTTCTCTTTTAAAAAATCTTTAGGGGTACTCTCATTTTGACTCCAGGAAACCACCATTTTATAGTTCAAATCGGGGAAAATAAATACAGTAAATGGACAAAAGTACAAAGATTCACACAATGTTTAGGGGTATGCGCCCCCCTGCATCCCCCCAGGGAAAAAAAGGACTGGCGAGAACACTGGGTAGCTTTACAATCCCGTATATTTTGGAGAATGAGCGATTGCATTTCAAGAGATTTGATTCTCTCTCAGTTTGTATGTATTGCAGCTGGATGGCCCAGCGTGGATTAAGAAGAATCAGGGAAGAATTTTTGTCAGCAAAGAGGTTTCAGCTTTTGTTTTTTTTCAAAAATGAATCTGATCCCCAGTTCATGGAGTGTTCATAAATGATCTAAGGGCCAAATTAGGTATGATGTGGGATAAATATACTGTATTTAGGATCTCCTCCTCTAACCTGGTACCCTTCAGTAATGCTTTGGATTACTAATTTGGTGAGGCTCAGTGGACAGTGATGCAAAATGGAGCCTTTAGCATCACTGGTCCAGCCCTCTGGAATGCTCACCCAATAGAAACACTGCCAGCTTCTTCTATAGGTAAAGGGAGCCAGTTCTATTTGTAAAATGCCTAATAAAAAGTTTGATCGTCACAATAGGTAAAGGGACCCCTGACCATTAGGTCCAGTCGCGAACAACTCTGGGGTTGCGGCGCTCATCTTGCTTTACTGGCCGAGAGAGCCGGCGTACAGCTTCCGCGTCATGTGGCCAGCATGACTGAACCACTTCTGGCGAACCAGAGCAGCGCACGAAAACGCCGTTTACCTTCCCACCTATTTATCTACTTGCACTTTGACTTGCTTTCGAACTGCTAGGTTGGCAGGAGCAGGGACTGAACAACGGGAGCTCACCCCGTCGCGGGGATTCAAACCGCTGACCTTCTGATTGGCAAGCCCTAGGCTCAGTGGTTTAGACTACAGCGCCACCCGCTTCTTCTATATCGACCACTAAATGCTTACTGAAACTTTTCCCGTGCTGCAAGGCATTCAAAGACAACAGAGAGAACTTCTTTTCTGTAATAGCTGGTGATCTGTGATTTTAACAGCTTGTGTGGTTTCTATTGTGTGTTCATAATTGGTGTGTGTGTGTGTGTGTGTGTGCATGAGAGAGAGAGAGAGAGAGAGAGAGAGAGAGAGAGAGAGAGAGAGAGAGAGAGAGAGAGAGAGAGAGAGAGAGAGAAATTGTGGGATACATGTCTGATAGCAAATCAATCAATCACAACTCCCATGGTCTGTGATCACTGGCTGGGATTTATGGGTGTTGTAGTTCGCATACCCTCCAACATTCCTCCGATGAAAAGAGGGACAGCCAACGGAAAAGCAGGACATTCCAGGATCACATCAAAAATTGGGATGGCTTCTGTAAATCCAGGACTGTCCCTGGAAAATAGGGACACTTGGAGGGTCTGGTTGAAAGTGTCTGGAGGGAAATAGGTTGTGGGAAGGCTGGTTAAGGATCAAAGGTGGTTTTTAAATTGTTAGCAAACACACACACAGAGAGAGATTTGGATGAGGACATTGGTATTTTCCCTTTGCAGGGCAAATAGCAGCTTGGGTGTGTGGCTTATCAAGAACTTCCTCCCTCATGGCTGCTTATAATTGTAATTCAAAAAGCAAACAAACACAAAGCTGGCCACACAGCTCTCCTGTATTTGGGTGGCTTGTTGTGAACTGAACGTTGTTTGAAGCAAAGGCTCTTTCCCACCTGCTCAGCCTTCCCTGGACAGCCCTGCATCAGGCGTGGACTCGCTTGCGTTATTGAGCCACCATGATTCCAACGCCACAGATATTTCACATGACCTCAGATGCAGTGCTTTTCAGTGAAGTCAGCTTACTTATTCAGCTATGACTAAAAATCTCTTGGGACCATCATATGATGGGCATAGATGTGTGAATGACATTGCTGGCTCCTGGTTTTCTGTTTTGATTACATCAACAATGTGTTTATTGTGTATTTTTTTGGTTTGTAAAATGGCTGCCTTATAGGTGTGAATCTAATTTCGTAAGCCACCATGAGGTGTTCCTTCTTTTCTTTTCTGAATGGTGGGATATAAATCTGCTGGGTTGGATCGGCTTGGAATCTTTGGTAATTTATCCCAAAATTTGGAGCTCAGACCTGTCTTGGTGCATGAATCTGTTTCAAAATCTGTTTCAAAATCTTGGTGCATGAATCTGTTTCAAAATCTGTTGACATATAGCCAATGGCAAGATTCAAATGTCCCATTTCCAAGGTCTTTCTATTAACTACTTAGAATTCAGTATGATCCATGACCAGAGATCCATGTTATCTTGCTGGCCTGTGTACTGGTGTCTATACATCAGCATGTTTGGGATATAAACATCTCAGTGCTCAAGAAGCTGAAGGACAAGACACCATAGACTATGATGCGTCATGACATGGCACGACTTGCCAGCTCTGCTGAGACCTCAGCACTTCCTGCACCTAAATGCCCGCTTCCACTATCATTCCTACTCAAGCTGCCCCTCACTTCCTGGTGAAGAATATTCAGGCTGCCTTGGGTGGCAACAGAGCTCCAACAGAAAATTCATAGCCCTCCTGGGGGGAAATGGAGAAGGTTCACCTAAGCCACGTCGCCAGTGTTTTACAGTTTTCTGGTAAGTGTCCATGATAAGCTGCTGTCCCTGTTGATTGATGGATGCATTGCCTTTTGGGGGCTGCTTCGTTGAAATGCTGTTACTCTGATTTTTCTGGTGTTGCTGTTCTCTAGAAGTTCCGCTCCTTGTGTCAGAGGGACGGCAACGCGTATCTCCACAGCACACGCATAGACAGACATGCGTGCGCATGGGCACTAAGGCACCCTGCCGTGCGCAGTCTGTCACTTCACACGCTGCAGCTGCCGAGGTATATTTTGAATTGTCGACAACAGATTGAGGGACAATTATGGGTTTCTTTTTCTAGTGTATTTTTACCAGACGAACAACCAGCCTTTTGGCGTTTTGATCAGTGAAGGATAGGCTATTGCAGAGTAGATGAGCAGAGCATCTGCTGTATTCATCAACTGTCTTCAGGTATTGTGCCTGGACAGGGAATGGCAGCAGGAATATAACCCCTGCCCCCCGCCCCACCACTCCTGAGTCTGAAGGAAGCTATGAAGAATGGGCTGCTGGATTTGCCTACTAGCCTCTTGGAAACTGGGAGCCCTAAGGATGCTGGCAAAGGCAATGTCCCATCCCTCCTTGACCCCTCCTTGACCTTCTTGCATCATGCAAGAAGATCTGAAGGGGGTTTCTAAGTGTGCTTCGTTGAATGCGCTTAGAAGGCTCCCTGCAGTCAGGATTCCCCATTGCAAGGAAGCACCTGAAGCCTGTTCAAACAAACAAGCATGTAGCAACTTCCCCTGTGGACCTTCCTGTGGGAAGGTTGGGGTGGATCAGGCGGGGAAGATGACAGGTAGAGCTTCCATGTGCAGCGCTATGTCCTCTGCTCACGTTGTCATTCCCTGTTCAGTCATTGCACCTGAACAGGCCTATGATAGTGAAGAGCCTCCGTCATCATAGAGGGGTGCAGGCCCCATGCTGGTATGAGAACAGGGGCGCTACCAGCACACCTATGTTTTTGACTATGGGATGGTGGAAATGTGGGATTCGGGGACAGGAGTTGTGAACAGGCTATGGCAAGCATCCCCAAACTGCGGCCCTCCAGATGTTTTGGCCTACAACTCCCATGATCCCTAGCTAACAAGACCAGTGGTCGGGGAAGATGGGAATTGTAGTCCAAAACATCTGGAGGGCCGAAGTTTGGGGATGCCTGGGCTATGGCTTGGCCTGGTCTCCTGGATATGTTCGCTAAGCAGCAGCTTTCATTACAGACCCCCATGGACAATCAGGGCATGTGTTGTGTTATGTGACTGAACTGTAGCCGATACCTTCAGAATCAGTGTCCTACCAGGGGCTGTGACCCAGGACTCTTGACTCAGCATCCTCAGGGGGAAAAGAGCCTGAGAGAGGATTTCTCTTCAAAAAAAACAACCCACCTCCTCAGCAGTTCCAGCATCACAGGGACCTGTGATGCCAGTGGCTTTCCGGCCTCATAAACAAGCCACACAACAATGATGAGAGAGATATTTCCCCAAACTTATTCCATCTGCCAGTGGTACCACCCCATAACCTTTCCCCTTTTTCGTTGCTGATAGCCTCCCAGGAACGAGTCTTGTACTAGGCAATCTGAGGGCACTTTGTGTCCCATGGAAACATGCTTGAAGAGGAAATCCAGATACTGAGCTGGTCTTGAGACATCCTAGTTACTTCCAAAAATAGGAAGGTAGAATCAATGTGGACTAGCAGTTTGGAAATGTTGATACTTGCTCTGTAATGACTGGATGTCAGGGACTGGCTGGATGCAGAGTGGTGGAAGTCGACTGACTCCGGGGAAACCGGCCACACCCCAGAGGAGAGGACAAGGTGGGAAGGACTGGTTTGCTGATGAAGGATGGCGAAGAAGAGGAAACAGAGGTGCTCCAGCACAGAGCAGAGACAGGAATTGTATAAGCATAGTGCCAGGATCATTCCGGGTGCCTCTGAATTCACTGTGCAATAGTGAACAGTGGGATCCTTGGGATCTCTGTTGTCAGTTTTGATCTTGCTAAGTTAACCACTCTGGCTTCACAGCGATGCTGCTTTTTCCTCAACTGGGCCATTGCCAACTCCCAAGCTCTGCGTTTTCTAACACTGGGGAAGGGAGAATCCAGTATGATTCTGCTAGGACCGAGGGGGCTGACATTTCCCCTTGCCATGGTGTTGCAAGAACATGGCGCCTCCCTTCTCCCGGAACAGAGGTGCGCGTTGAGCCCAGGCAAATGCAAAAGAGGCCTTGCGAGCGCAGAAATGGACCTGCGGTCATGGAGAGAACAAAGTCTGAGTAAAGCATTAACGTGTTCACTAACCCAAATCACACATGGGAATGCTAATGCTGCCTCCCTTGCTTACATAAGGTGTCCTTTTTTACAGCACTTCTTAAGACCTAATACAAATATTAGCCATCATTCCCCTATTAATTATTGTTAAAGATTTAAAGGGTCAGGGACTCTAAACCTAATGTCTTGGTCATTGTGGGAAAGGTAAGGAATGGTTCACAGTTCTTTCTGGGTAACTGCAGGCTGCCAGAATTCTGAGATGAGGCACCATCCCTGAATGTAATTCCTCCAGCTTTTGGAGCTTAGAGGGGAGGGTGCTTACAGGAATGAAGGAGGTTGGGTCCATTCCTCTTAGTGGGGATACTCTGAGTAGAACTTCCTTGGAAAGAACAGTACCTATCTGTCTAACCTAGTAGCATAGCTGCCAAGTACCCCGTTTTCCCCGGGAAACCCCCCGTTTTTACTTACCTTTTCCCGGTGGTCCCCCGTATCACTTCGTCTCCCGTTTTTCTCCGTTATTTTCTCCTGCCGGTGGCCATTTTTTTCTTTCTGATTTGCCCTTCTATGGGCACCAAAAATGGCCGCCGCCGGCTTCAAAAGTGGCATCTACGCATGTCCGGAAGTGCATAGACGCTACTTCCTGTGTCGGCGGCGGCCATTTTTGGTGCCCATAGATGGGCAGAGCGACACCGGAAGTTGCATTGACACACTTCCTGACATGCGGAGAAGCGACTTTTGAAGCTGCCGGTGGCCATTTTTTGTGCCCATAGAAGGGCAAAGCGACACCGGAAGTTACGTCAATGCAACTTCCGGTGCCACATGGCTGTCGGTCCCAGATTCCACAGTCCGGGACTTGGAAGGTAAGCCTAGTAGGGCTGCCATACATTCCTAGCTCAACACTTTGGGTGGTTTCCAAAGCTCAACAACTTCCAGAGTGTCCTGGTTTTTACCTTTTGAAACATGGCAACCCTAAACCTAGTGGCCGGTTTGCATTTCAGAAATCAACATTTATTTGTGGTATTCAAGTGACTGTTATTTCTGGAGGAGGAACAAGTTCCTGTTGCAGGCCACAACTTGTCCTTGCTAGCCTGAAGGGAGGCACCATCACTTTGGTCAGACTTCCACAAGGCAGGGGGAAATATCCAGATCTCTTTTCTAGAATAAAGCTGGGGAGCAGCGGAATGGTTTGAAAATAAGCTTCTTCATTTTCGACTGAGTGTGGTGGGAATGTGCATTCGAAGGGGAGCCCCAGCTGGTAATCTGGAGAAGATAAGCAGCTTGACATGCTGGTTGGAGAAATAAAAGTTGGCACTGGTCAAGTGGCACAAGCAGCATGAAATTGTCACCAGTTTGACATTAATTAGACACCTATTGGAGGGCTGTGTATGCTTTCAAGGCCGTCTGTGTCCAAGGCTTACCTGAGTTTCCACAATTTTAGTTGTTGCTGTTGTTAAAAACGGAACAATGACCTGGAATCATTCTTCTTCTTCTTCTTCTTCTTCTTCTTCTTCTTCTTCTTCTTCTTCTTCTTCTTCTTCTTCTTCTTCTTCTTCACTCATAGCCGAGTAAGATTGTCTTCCATAAACACAGTACCTGGAATCATACCAGGCTGAGGTAACATATAATTAGTATAGGGATTTTGAGACAACAAGCACCATGTCGTTTCTAGGGCAAAGGTAGAAAGTGAACTCGAGTAGAAAAACGAATTGAGAATAGCTATGTCAACAAAGTGAAAAACATTTATTCAAAGGAGGTGTTCTCTGACTGGACAATTTTCAAAGGGTTTTTGCATCTGAGAGGGTCTCCCCCCCCAAATAGATATGCAACAATGTAGTGCTGCAGTGAAAAAGCAAAATAATTAAAATTATTTTATTTATTAAATTTATATACTGCCCTATACCCGCTGGTCTCATAGAGGGCTTGTCAATATCGTCATCAGTAACATAGAGTATTTCATGGGGAGGGGGGGGGAACTGTTTCAATGGAACTTCGTATTTTGAACCTGTGAGTAAAGAGTTAATTGCACGCATTAATGAATAAGGATTGCAAGCTTTAATCAGTTAATCACCAATGCAGTTAGTTTAATAGAATAGTTTAAAATTCGGCCTGATTAGTTGGTGAGTTGCTGAAGACAAATAACAAAACTTTGTGTGTGAGGGGGTGGGGAGTGATTTTCAGTGAAGTTTCAATGGATGTTATTTCATTTATTGGTGCTGTGTCTTTAATCTGTGGATGACGCAACTCAGGCCCAGTGGTCAAATGTGTCCTCAGGCCTCTCAATGGCCATTAGGACTCTTTCCTAGGTCAAGCACACTCTGCAACCAGCCATGCTCTGCCTTCTCCTTGGATGGTTTTTGCCTGACTGGAATGTGTCTCTGAACTCTGATAGTGTTTGCTGCTTGCTTGCTTGGATGGAAGTTAGAGAGGGCTGTGCTTGCATACGCAGTCTACTATACAAAGGGAGGGAAATCACTTTTATTATGCTTCCCACTTTTGCCTAGTAGCCCAAAGGGAATGTAGATCTTGGGCTGAACATGGTTCCCCAACCTTTGCTTTAACTTTTATAGTATAGCCACCTCCAGATGTCACAGGCACATGCTGGTCAGTAACCACACAGTTCAAGTAAAGCTAACACTTTATTAGCAAAAACACGACTTCCACAGACTTGGTTGAGTGTCAGGCCTAATGAGCACAGCGGCTCATATCCGGTAGGTGTTGCCCCCATTAAGCAGTTGCCAAGAGTGAAGGTCCTCCCCTCCCCTCCTCTCCAGGGTTTTCCTCAAGCAATTGGAGACTGTGCCTTTGTAAACCAACCTCTCCTTCTCCCTTTTCATGCATTTTCTGGTTCTGGAAGACAAGGGGGAGGGGAGCTTGTCACAGCAGGACAAGGAAACACCCACGACTCTTCTCTGCCTCTTGGCCTCTTCCCGCTTTAGCTTCAGCTTCTGCCTCTGATTCTGGACTTTTCTCTGCCACAGACTCTCCCAGCTCACTAAGCCCTGTTACCCCTTCAGCTTCCAACAACTCCTTCTCCTACTCTTCTCCCTCTGACCACATATAGCTCTCCCACCACCACTCCCTGGGCTCTGAGCCTTCTCCTCTTGGTAGTTCCCCAGCTGGTTCCTCCCACCATTTCTCTACGTCTAACCAATCCATGACACCAGATGGTTTAAAAATGATTCAGGCTATTAGATTAATAAATCCACCTTGCTAATGTAGTATGTTTTCAGTACAGGGTCAAGTTTGTCTCCAGGATTTGCTGAAAATGTGCATTACTTTTTTTTTTTTTAAGGGACTTTTCAGGCACCACACTGCCTCAGCTAAACATAGAGCAATGGATTGGCTGTGTGGTTTCTAAAATTGCTCGATCAGCGAGAAATACTAACGGATGAACTGGGCAGTTGTTCCACATCCTTGTTTTCAGAGACTTCTCAGAACAAATTAATTGAGCAGCCAATCTGCTCATCAAAGCGTCGGCCCATTCAGACTTCACAAAAGTTAGAGGAGAGAGTCGCTCTTTATTTAGCAACAGAGTTCAAATAGCTTGTTTATTAAATATGTGGCTGTGGCTGCCAGACAATCATAATTCCGGGAACCCGAACTTAAAAAATATCAATTGTTGCAAAACTTGGGATTGAAGCCATGGGAGATGGCAGAATTCTTGGAATCAAAATGCATATGGGTATAATTTGCCTTGCACTATGTGCTGATATGACATAGGGAGGGAAACCTGGTGATACAGAGGGCATTGAGAGAGAGCAGTAGAATCCATCTGCAGGTATTGTTGTTGGATGTAGTTAGTTTCACATCCCTCCCCTATTCTTTGGCCACTTATGGCAATGCTCCTTTGCTAGAAAAACAGAAGTGAAGTGTGTGGAATGTACCCCACATCAGATGACCTGTAGACAGACAGGTAGTGCCTCCACAGCAGTGGCCAGAGGAGCAATGACCACTGGGGAGGAGCTCAGAGAGAAGAAACACCATGGTACATTTGCACCAGTGAAACTGGACGCCTTCATCTGCCCCAGCTGCAACTCCCATATCAGTCTCTACAGCCACAGCAGCAGCTGTAATAACTCCCCAATGATTTTACTTCACCCCTGAAGGTGCACTCCTCCATCGTCTCCCGAGACAGATGGTTGCCAACCAGGATGCCCTTGACTACATTTCCTTTATCTTCAGTCTCCTCTCTGCTGAGTTCTACAGGGGGCAACCCCGAGACTAAGGAGAAGGTTGCTGGGCAGTGCTACCCTGCTGGACTGGTTGGAAGGAAGTGGTAGGCGGGTGAGAGCTAGCCGAGGGCAGACTGAAGTAGGAGGTGTAATTCTCCATTTTCCCAAGGGAGAAGCTTCCACTGGGTCCAAGCAACTTCAATCTAAGGATAATGTCAAGGGACAGTGAGAGATACTGGTGGCTCTGTGGGAGATACCGGTGGCTCTGTGCAATGTACACAAATACCCTGTGTGCATGGGGTGTGGGAGGACAATTATTCAATTCCATGAGAAGTAATGTACACGAAGGAGAAATGGTTAAGTGCAGAGCTAGCAAACAAAAACATTAAATATTACAATGAGGGGTGGCCCCAAGACAGACTCCTATGTTGTTCTTCAGAATCTCCCCAACTAAGTAGGGTTCTGAACTGATGCAAAAGGGCAGTGACTTGATGCATGGCCTGGTGTGGGTATCCCATCCTTTGAACCCCTGGCGCTTTCAATATGGTGCTGGAGGAAAAGACACCGACATTTCTATGCAATGCAGAATGGAGGAGGGGAACAGAGGAAGGAAACGGGGTCACGGCCATGGGTTTTCTGGGAGTATAAGCATGTCCTGTCACCTTGCTGGGAATAGCAGAATCATTCTGGGTTAATGAAACACGACGGAAAATTTATTTGGCAGGGAGAGGTGGTGGTGGGGAAGAATATTTAAAGTGTAATAACACCTACGTTTTATATTCCTATCCATCTCAGTCTTTGCAATTCATCTGATAGCTCAAATACTATAAATTTAGTTGAAGATAACAGAACAGATGGGAAAAACATATGGTTTGTAGGTAGTGTGTGGTAGTTGGTATTTGTAGTACATTAGGGGAATTTATTTTATTTTCTCTGTTTTCTAGTATAACTCCCCCCCCCCCAATTTGTCAAACGAAATCTTTATTCGGTTAGGTAATGTTAGGATATATATATATATATATATATATATATATATATATATATATATATATATACACACACACACACACACACACACACACACACACACACACACACAATTCTGCATAAAATGGAGCAGTGGTTTTGTTTGTTTATACCTGTTCATCCATGGCTTTGTTTCCATCGCCCGTCTTCAGTCCTCTGTGCTTTGAAATGGTCGCAGCTCTGTGCTCTAACTTGGATCCGGTTAAAAGGTCCGGGTCCCACTCATGGAGTGATTCTTCATTCAATTTTTAAAATCTGAATCTCCCAGTAACAAAAACCAGTGGCTGCTATGTGCTCTGACTTGTGCTCCTCACAATGCAGAGTGCTGCAGTGGGAAGTTTTGGGGAAATACCACATCTCCCTTTTGTTAGACATTGGGTTACCACATCAGCATAAAGGAGCCACATGGCTGCATTTTGATGACATCAGTTTCCTGGAGGTATTGTTATAGACTTGTGTGTGGCTGGGAGGAGAGCTTTCAACACGGTGTTCTGGGATGAAGAAGGAAGGCCGGGGTCCATCTTGGGCAGGTTGGCTGAAGGCTAGCTTCACTGCTGTGGGAGACATGCCCCTCTTGAAATGAACATGCTGCAAGATCTGGACTCCCTCCATGCAGACTGAAGGTGTAAATGGGTGAATAAGCCATATTTCTTAAAGCTATGACAGTCTCTGCTGTGTTTTAATTCTCTAAAGGCCACCCGGCAGAGAGAGGGGGAGGCACCTAACTTGTGTAGTGAGGGAGTGTCTACCATTTTCATGCTTCAACTCTTAATGAGTGGGGTCTGCCTCTTGAATTACAACACATGGAATTTGGATGCCAGGCATATTAAGGGCGGTTAACGCAGCCTCTTTCCATGGAGGCTCTGCCTGGGGCATAGGAGCACATTAAGACCCTCCCAGATCACCTAGTCCAGCAGCCTGTTCTTACAGTTGTCAGGAGTATGGGCAGGAGTCAGGCTCTGGGGCCTGTAGTGCTTTGCAGGACTGGGGCCTGCCTCAGCTTGTGCTGGAGAGGCAAGGAGTGACCACTCAGGTGAGGCCACTTGATACCTCACTGCACCTGGTGGCAGGAGCTGGGAGGGATAAAAGCCCAGCATTTCCCTTCAGCTCTTGGCCACAGCAACGCCTTGCTCCTCGACCCTTGGACCTTTGCCTTGCTTCTTGTTCTTTGAACCTTTGCCTTGCTTCTTGTTCTTTGAACCTTTGCCTTGCTTCTTGTTCCTTGAGCCTTCTCCTTGCTCCTTGGACCTTCGCCTTGCCGACGCCTTGCTCCTTGACTCCCAGACCTCCGCCTCCGCCTTGCTCCTTGACCCTGCAACTGCCTGCTGCTGGACCCTCAGCTCTGCACCTGTTCCTGCTTCTACACCACCATCTTGCTTCTGGTCCTGACGTCCTCAGCCAGGGCTTCAACCGCCCGCCGACCGGACCGTGACAACAGTGGCCAGCCAGATACCCACGGGAAACCCCAAAACAGGCCACGAGGGCAGCATTACTCTCCCACTTGTGATCCTGAGCAACTGATATTCAGTAACCATGAATGGCCTTGACTTCCATTAATTTGTCTAATTCCCCTTTTAAATCTGTCCACGTTGGTTGCCATCGCTGCTTCCTTTTACTCGCCCTCAATCTCTCTCAAGTTGCCCTCCCAAATTCTGCTTCAACAGATGACCCAAGTTTCTATAACTCAGTTCTGCATACCTTCTCACACAGAGAAGAAAGCCAGATATGATTCAGGGCAGATGCAGGTGTGAGATCCATGTTGGAGGTTGCTTTTTGTTCCAAAGGAGGAGATCCAAGCATTGAGAGATGCTATGGGGAGAAAGAGAGAGAGAGAGAGAGAGAGAGAGAGAGAGAGAGAGAGAGAGAGAGAGAGAGAGAGAGAGAGAGAGAGAGAGAGATCTGGGAGGGGGGAAAAGAGGAAAGAGCTATTCAGTGAGTGAGTAGCCGTGAAAGGGGCACTCCCCAGATATTTTCATTATATACCCCATTCCCAAAACTAAATAAGACCAATTTTCCTATAAATTTATGTTCTTGAGTGTAGATTCTAATCGAAGTAGTGTAACATTTAAATCAAGACTTAGACTCTTTGGCTTCCTTGTGGAGAATAATTTTGATTGGAATCTAGCAATCTAGCAAATATCTGGCAATTCAGACCAAGCAGAAACTTTTCAGAAAAGGAGGAGGTCATGAAAATATGTTAAAATTTGTGATTATATTTCTGAAGGCTTTTTTTTAAAACTTACAACACCTATAAATGCTTCTTTCGGAAGGGGTATGTAAATTCAGAAGTGCTCACCAGTTTTAGCATCTGAAATTGACTGTCTTTTCAGCTGCAATCCTTTCTTTTGCATTTAAACATGCCTTCATAATTAAAAAAGATTTGACAAGATCGGGCATTCCTAAACTCTGATCCAATCTACAGTGGCAAGCTGTGCTTAACTTCTGTTCCCCATTACTCCATCCTTTACCTACATTCCCGGGGTCCCAGGTGTATCTGCATTTTGCTACTGAATAAATTTCCAGACGCTTTCTGGAACTTGGCTAAAGAACAAGTGAAGTCATTCACAATATTGCTTGGTTTTGCTGCTGTCCTGGTTTACTGACTCAAACTGACAACCTGCTCTGTAACTTCTCTAGTCCGTCTACTCTATTAACCATTAAAAAAACAACACCCAACCCATAATATTAAAAACTCCAACCCTTTATTTTAACTACGCGCCCTAAAAGCCAAATGCTTTCTTTATATATTGCAGCGAGCATTAGTTGATTAATCAGCTAGAGGAACTTTAATGACAGATTAAAATTTGCCCTCTGTTTAATCAGCGAGGTTGACAGCAACCCAAAGCAACCACTGGTACTTAACTTGAAGGACCCAGAGTTTGGTGTATTGGCCCTCCTGGCTTACCGTACCAGGACACAGCCTGAGTGCGCCAGGGAGGGAGGGGAAAAACTAGTTCAGGGGTGGGAGGAGGTGACTAAGGCATAATCGTAGGAGCAAGGATTTTGCTGTACACATTACATATAAATCTCATACCAAAATAAAAACTTAGTTGATCTTTAAGGTGCTGCTGGAAGGAATATAAATATATTGTGACTGAAAGTTGAGTAAACAGAATGACATAGTAGGAATGGGTGTGTTGGGGTGGTGGTGGGAAAGAAGAATTTCTTTCATTCACTTTTTTTGCAGTCGGCCAACTTCATCCAATGCTTCCCGACTTAACTGTGGATCAGAATGCAGCTCCCCATCAGATCAAGCGCTTCTCTGAATTCTGCAACGCATTCCCGCTGTGCGAAATGTGCACACAGAAATGTGTTTTGCGCAAAATGCACAAAAAATTTGGCATTGTTGTTATGTACCTGCCAACATATCTTTGATGAAAATAGGGATATCCTATTCTACATCAGGAAGCTTCTGCAGTGTTTGATGTCACTGTATGCATAGACATTATTTAATAATAATAATAATAATAATAATAATAATAATAATAATAATAATTTATACCCCACCCATCTGGCTGGGTTTCCCCAGCCACTCTGGGTGGCTCCCAACAGAATATTATTATTATTAACAATAAAGCGATAAAACATCAAACATTAAAAACTTCCCTAAACAGGGCTGCCTTCAGATGTCTTCTAAAAGTTAAAGGTAAAGGTAAAGGGACCCCTGACCATTAGGTCCAGTCGTGACCGACTCTGGGGTTGCACGCTCATCTCGCATTATTGGCCGAGGGAACCGGCGTATAGCTTCCAGGTCATGTGGCCAGCATGACAAAGCCACCTCTGGCAAACCAGAGCAGCACATGGAAACGCCGTTTACCTTCCCGCTGTAGCGGTTCCTATTTATCTACTTGCATTTTGACATGCTTTCGAACTGCTAGGTTGGCAGGAGCTGGGACCAAGCAACGGGAGCTCACCCCGTCACAGGGATTCGAACCACCAACCTTCTGATCAGCAAGCCCTAGGCTCAGTGGTTTAACCACAGCACCACCTGGGTTAGATAGTTGTTTATTTCCTTGACATCGGATGGAAGGGCGTTCCACAGGGAGGGCACCACTACTGAGAAGGCTCTCTGCCTGGTTCCCTGCAACCTCACTTCTCGCAGTAAGGGAAGTGCCAGAAGGCCGTCGGAGCTGGACCTCAGAGTCCGGGCTGAATGATGGGGGTGGAGATGCTCCTTCAGGTATTCTGGGCCGAGGCCGTTTAGGGCCATTTACATGTCCTTCATTGGGTGCAGGAATTTTAATTTCCGTATAAAAACAGGTTTCCGTTTTTGCACCCGCACACACACCACTTTAAAGTGTTCTCCAAGATGTGGAGGGGAGGAATATGAAAAGGCAGGGTATTCCGAGATCAAATAAGAAACGGGGACAGGTTCTGTAATTCTGAGACTGTCCCTGGAAAACAGGGATGTTGCTATTGGTGGGAGCTGAGTGCAGGGTGGGGACCAAAGGTGGAGAAATTACTCCAGAAGGAGCACAACGTGCCCCGCACCAGAGGTTCTATCCTTCCCCCCCACCCCATACATTTGGCATTAGACTACACAGAAAAGGAATAAACCAATAAACACCTGTGTGTGGGGGGGGGAGGGGATCAGAACAGCTTGTTGTTCTATGGCTCTTTTAAAGGAACCAGCAATTCCTTTCACTCCCTGCCCACTTCAGTTTGAAAGACAGGGGCAATTTCAGTCTCTAGAGCTGCCAGCACTATGGATTTTGTCCTTTTACAGCTGTCCTTTGATAATGCAAGAGAAAAATTAATCCTTTATAGCCCTTGATTATCTGTTTGCCGCTTATTAAAGATATAAATGCCAGTAATTGTAAATGGCGGCATTAAGTTGTCCTTGAAAGGAATAAGAAATGCAAAACAAAAAAGCATAGAGGAAACAAAGGAAAGGGTTGTTGTTGTTGTTTTAAAAATGACTCATTAATACAATCCAGGTTGGTGCAGAAGGACTGTGGAGGGGTGGCTTGGTTTTATAAGAGCTATAGACACTGGCTTTTTAGTAACATGGATGAATTATATTTTATAGCTAGCTTTTATGAACTCCGCAATCTCAGGGCAGAGATTATAACAGACTAAATGCCATGCACTATCGATAATCTTACGTTAGCATTTCAACCGTATGAGTGTACTTTAGCTGATAGCACCCATTGCAGAGTGGATGGAAATCTGATGTAGGCAGCAATTAATAATAATTGTGTGTTTGCGAAACAGTATTGCCACAGTGTTTTACGTAACTCGTCTTTGGAACAGCAGGCTATAAAGACATGGGGAACTGAAAAGACGCTTCCTTCACCCTGCTAACTGCTCATTGTACTTCCACTAAACTCAGGAACTGCACGTATAACTGTAAGCTCCTATGGAACGGGCAAGGAAAGTTTTATTAATGGAGAAGCAAGTTTTGTAATATGAAAAGCTCCTGTAAAAATAACAAGATGAAATTTCCTTGGAACAAATCTTATTGCAGCAATGTATAGTAATTGCCTATATGGGTTCCTTTATTATTATTATTATTATTATTATTATTATTATTATTATTATTATTTGCAACTGCTAATTGTATAGCAAATGGAGAACATTCACATAAAGATTTGTATAGGGCCATTGTGTCTAATCAGATATTTTAGAGGAAAAATGCATTTAAAAGCAAATTACTGGATCCTTGAAAATCTTCTGTGTTAGCACAATGGGTTTGCAGCCTGTTGCCGTACAGGTGGTATTGGACTCCAATTCCAATCAGCCCCAGCCAACATAGCAAATGGTCAAGAATGATGGGATCTGTGGTCCAGAAACATTTGAGAGGGACAATGGTTCCCCTCTACTGTTTTACAGTTAGCAATCCAACTGATCGCTGTGTTCCAGTCTGCGTGTAAGTTGGGGCCCATGCAATAACTTTGGTTTGCTTTAATAGGCAGGCCAAACTAATTTCTCCTCCTAAAATGTATGTGTCCCATTTACATGCAACATACTACTTATATATTCCCTGAATTTTAATATTGGAAGGAGATTAATAGCATTATTCTTTACATGTGTCATCAAAAATAAGCCCCACTGAATTCAATACAGCTTACCTTAAAGAAATTGGGTACTGCATTGCATCCTGAAGGCTGTACTGCTATGCTGACTTACTTGGGTGTAGGCCCTATGGAATTCATTGGGGCTTACTTCCAAGTAAACATGCTTAGGATTGTGCTCGAAACACATTGAATAAGAATAACTGTATGCATAAAGGAAACCTCTTTACTTCTGGATGCTTTCTCATTCAAAATAGCCACTGTGGGTGGCTTTGGGCTTCTTTTGCAGCCTGCTCTAGGTCTTGACTCATGGCTGAAGGAATGTTTAGTGTGAAATTCTGGCCCTCAAGTCATTGCCTTGTGTGAGTCTTTTCTTCCATGTTTCAGTAACCTCAGGCAGCCACAGAAACTATCACAGAGTCCAACATGATCAACAGATTGGGGGGGGGGAGGAATCCATTGAATGAAATGTATTATTTTGGGGGTGTTCATAGTCGTGTGTCCATTGTGATGTGTAGATTTTGATATTCAATTACACACATTTCACCCCAACCCCAATCACGTTAGACAAGTCGACTCTGACCCAAACCTCAAATGAAAGTCTGCCAAACATCAGGCTGATGTCATAGATTGGGTGAATAAAAAAACAAAAACGCCAGAGGGACTCTTTGTGTGTAAAAGTAGGCTCTCGGACTGGGATTCCCACCCCCTCACCCCCAGATCTAATTGCCAATTAAGAATGTTGCTTTCAGACTGAGGACCACACAGCGAAACGATCTAAAAGGTTGATGATGCATATACGAGAAGACGGCTCCTCTCCTTCGACCTTACCACCTTGGGTGACCCTACTGGGAGTACAAGACTCCCGACCGCTTTGCTCACGAGGATCAAAGGAATGATCCAGCATGTGTGACCAACCCTGGAACAACTGTACCGGCTGTCAATGACTTTCGAGGCCCAATTCAAAGTGCAGCTGTTGACCTACAAAGCCTTACACAGCTCAGGCCCTCAATACCTTAAGGATTGCCTCTCCATGTATGAACCGACCAGGCCCTGTGCTTGTCATCTGAGGCCCTTCTCTGTGTCCCCCCATCCCTTTGAGGTTCAGAAGGTGACAACACAAGAATGGGCCTTTTCTCTGGTGGCTCCCCGATTGTGGAATGCTCTTCCCAGAGAGGCTCGTCTGGCGCCATCACTATGTGTCTTTAGGCGCCAGGCAAAAACATTCCTCTTTACCTAGACCTATGGCTATTCAGTAATCTCTGGCCTGTGAAAGTGTGGGGGAGAAGAGTATTATTATCATGACTATTTTATTATTAGGCTGTCTCTCAGTATGCTTTTTATTGTGTTTTGATTATGTTTTTATCATTGATGTTCAATAACATGTTTTTAATGTGGTACACCGCCCTGGGATCTTCTGATAAAGGGTGATATATAAATTGGGCAGCATATAAATAATAATAATAATAATAATAATAATAATAATAATAATAATAATAATGTGACCCTTGAGCAGCTAAAGTTTCCCCATCCCTTTATGCCTATGTGTTACAGTCCTGGTTTGAATTCTCCAAAGACTGTTTTCCAGACTACAGTGTCCAAACTACAGTGATCATAGTTTCTGGATGATAGACGTGGAGGAAAATCTTTCTGAAGCTTTTTTGTTGTTCAGCTCTGTTGAAATCACCAAGGCGTCAATCATTCCTGTGCTGCGAAAAGTGTTAGTGTTCATGGGCTTGCTGTTTTCCCTTCTTCTAAAAATAAGAGCAGGAGTTATTTCATTGAGGGGTTTGCCAAATGATTTGATAGCATTCTTTAGCTGATTAACTCTCTTGCATTGAGCTAGTAATTCAATTGATTCCTCATCGATCAAAATAACTTTAACATGACACCCTAATATAGGCAATATTTTGTGGGTATTTATTGGATTCCCTCTGTCCATTAAAGAAGTGGCAAATCATTTTTTTTTCAGTTAGGGAGGTAACACTGCAGGCATGGCTTGAGCTCAGAGGCAAAGGGGGGGGTGCCATGATGTGTCGAGCTAGATACTTAAAATAACTCAGGTAAGAGGCAGATCAGAGACGCAGGTGGCGCTGTGGGTTAAACCACAGAGCCCAGGCTTGCCGATCAGAAGGTCGGTGGTTTGAATCCCTGCGATGGGGTGAGCAGTTCGAAAGCATGTCAAAGTGCAAGTAGATAAATAGGTACCACTACAGCGGGAAGGTAAACGATGTTTCCATGTGCTGCTCTGGTTCACCAGAAGCGGCTTTGTCATGCTGGCCACATGACCTGGAAGCTGAACGCCGGCTCCCTCGGCCAATAACGCGAGATGAGCGCCGCAACCCCAGCGTTGGTCACGAGTGGACCTAATGGTCAGGGGTCCCTTTACTTTAAGAGGCAGATCACAGAAATTTGCATAACATTTGCATTTATTTATACATATAGATGCTTCTGGGCAGTTAGGATGATGGGTAGCTGGGAGCTCAGCTAGGGATGTCAAATTGTTGTTTTGTCACCTGTCTGTCTGGAGGATGTTTGGTACAGTACAGTAGAACATTAGTTCTCGAACTTAATCCGTTCTGGAAGTCTGTCCGACTCCCGAAACCGTTCGGCAACCGAGGGGTGGCTTCTGATTGGCTGCGGGAGCTTCCTGCACCCAAGCGGAAGCCGCACCAGACGTTTGGCTTCCCAAAAAACGTTCGAAAATCAGAACACTTACTTCCAAGTTTTTGGCGTTTGGGAGCCAATTTATTCGTCATCTAAGCCGTCTAAGAACCAAGGCTCCCCTGTATATGGAATCTAAGAACCAAGGCTTCCCTGTATATGGAATGCAAAGACAGAGCTGATGTGTGAGAACTACCCCCTTCCGCCAAATTATGCTGTCAAGCCTTTCCTACATGTTCCATACAACATTCAACAATAACAGATCACTGCTTTGCTGGGTCCACCTACCCTCCCTACCGCTGCTGACCAGCCACCCTTGTCTCAGCCACGAAAGAGTGGGGCAGCCTTAGCTACAGCTGCTGGGAATGTGTTTGGGAGGAGCTGCTGAAGAATAAAGTGACCATCTGGAGCGGTTCTGGATTTAGGGTGGTCCCCCAACACATGGCACTGAGCTGAGGGGGTGCAAAATCAAGAAGATCCATAATTTAGAGGAGCCATTTGGAGGTGCCAAACTTTGGCTTCGCACAGGGTGCTATATTATGAAAGATTACCAAAGTCCGCCGCTTTTTGGTGGGACCCTTTGCTTCCTCGCTCTCCTCAGACAGAAAGCCTTAAACCAGGACTTTTTTCATTCGGAACTCAGTTCCGGCACCTCTCAGGTGGGTGCCACCTTCATTTTAAGAGAACAAGGGAAGCCTTCATGGTGAGTTCTGTCACCTCTTTTTCTAGAAAAATAGCACTGCCTAAAACCAATATACTGCCTACTCTGGGAGAGAGTATTTCATTTTGTTTAGGATTTGTATCTCCCACTTTTCTTGAGAACAAAGAACACCGTAAGAAGTTATGTCACGCACACACACACACTGGTACCTCGGTTTATGAACTTAATCAAACTCTCCCTCATGAGAGTACAGATAAACCAGATTGGGGCATTTTATAATTGTTTTGCTGGCGGGCCCTATAAACTATCTTTTTTCGGACATCTGGAAAACCAGGCACATCTCTTTAACGGAAAAACTGATTCTCATCATTTGGAACCCAAATGAAAAAGAATAATTGACAGGGAGAAGAGGTGTTTTCTCACAGAAAAATAATAATACCATAGTTGGCTGCATTGTGAATTTCTTAAAAGATGACCACCTCATGGCTTTACACTTGCTGCTAGGGGATGGAAAAAAAGGAAATTCCAGTCACACAGGAACACACACACACACACACACACACACACACACACACACACACACCTACCTCGGTTTACGAACTTAATCCGTTCCTGAAGTCTGTTCTTAAACCAAATCCATTCTTAAACTGAGGCGCGCTTTCCCTAATGAGGCCTCCTACCGCTGGTTCCCTTCCGCCGTTCGGCTTCTATTCATAGACTGAGGTAAAGTTTGCAAACCGGAACACCATAGCTGTCAAGTTCTTCCCTTTTTAAAGGGAAATTCCCTTATGCTGAATAGGCTTCCTCGCGAGAAAAGGGAAAACTTGACAGCTATGCGGAACACTACTGGTACTTCCGGTTTTGCGGAGTTCGTAAACCAAATAGTTCATTAACAGGGCTGTTCGTAAACTGATGTCTCTTTTCTGAAAAGTTTCTGCTTCTGAAAAGTTTCTGCTTGGTCTGAATTGCCAGACATTTGCTAGATTGCTAGATTCCAATCAAAATTATTCTCCACAAGGAAGCCAAAGAGTCTAAGTCTTGATTTAAATGTTACACTACTTCGATTAGAAACTACACTCAAGAACATAAATTTATAGGAAAATTTATCTCATTTAGTTTTGGGAATGGGGTATATAATGAAAATATCTGGGGAGTGCCCCTTTCACGGCTACTCACTGAATAGCTCTTTCCTCTTTTCCCCACTCCCAGATCTCTCTCTCTCTCTCTCTCTCTCTCTCTCTCTCTCTCTCTCTCTCTCTCTCTCTCTCTCTCTCTCTCTCTCTGTGTGTGTGTGTGTGTGTGTGTGTGTGTGTGTTTATATTTGCCTGTGTGACTGTAATTTCCTTTTTTCCTGCCCCCTAGCAGCAAGTGTGAAGCCATGAGGTGGTCATCTTTTAAGAAATTTGCAATGCAGCCAACTATGGTATTATTATTTTTCTGTGAGGAAACACCTCTCCCCCCTGTCAATTATTCTTTTTCATTTGGGTTCCAAATGATGAGAATCAGTTTTTCCATTAAAGAGATGCGCCTGGTTTTCCAGATGTCCGAAAAACGATAGTTTATAGGGCCCGCCAGCAAAACAATTATAAAATGCCCCGATCTGGTTTATCTGTACTCTCATGAGGGGAGAGTTTGAAGTCTTCCAGCTGAAGCGCCAGGGCTGTGACTCAGACTGTGCAGAAAATAACTGGCACTTGAAAGCACAGAGGTGACAGCCTGCAGTTGTAACTTCAAACCTGTAACGTTTATCAGATTTATGTACCCCTAATGGAAATGATGACTCTTTGGATACTGGATCTGTAGATTGGCTTTTTGGGAAAGCTCGATTCATTATTCAACTAGATAGCAGAAGGCGTCAAAACCGTAATCGCTAAAAACGTTTTATAGCCAAATTGATAGCTAGCTATGAGCAGGAATAAATGACGGGCAACGTATATTCAAAGGATGACCTCCCAGCAAGTTGCTTTTTCATGAGGAGAGGATGATGTGAGAAAATGTGTTGTGTGAATAGCTCTCTCTCACACGGCTGGCTCCCCACCGGTTCCTTGTCATGGAACATGTTGTGTCATCTCTACACTGTCATCTTAACTGTGGCCGACTGTGGAGTTTAGTGACTGAAAGTATTGCAACTGCTCAGCAGTTTTGAAGTGAGTGACAGCCTTGTTGGCTGCCTTGGCTCACTCTCATTGCAGCTACTAAGCGCGAGTGGAAATTCAAGGTGAGGGGTGTTTCTCCCTCAGAAGAATGGAGCCGGCTGTGAATTCCACCACTGTACCGTTCAGGATGGCTTTGCACACATGTGATGAAGGCCCCGAGTGAGAATTAAGTGAAATCTGAATTACCATATATGCTTTTTTTTTTTTTTTTAGTTTCTGATGGCTAAATTACTGGATTGGTGTAAGCCTACCTTGATGCTAAATACTGTATTGGGACATGCCCTGAAACAGTTGCACAGCTGGAGTCAGTGGAAGGAACTTAACATTGTGCTAAGTTAAAGTCTAATAATACAGTGGAACCTCGGTTTATGAACCCCTCGGTTTACAAATTTTCATTTTACGAACGCCGCGGACCCATCTGGAACGGATTAATTCACTTTCCATTACTTTCAATGGGAAGGTTCGCTTCAGTTTATGAACGCTTCAGTTTATGAACAGACTTACGGAACCAATTACACCCATGCTTCGGTATGAGCTTTCGTGTGCATGCACACGAAAGCTCATACCAAAATAAAAACTTAGTTGGTCTTTAAGGTGCTACTGAAGGAATTTTTTATTTTGCTTCGACTCAGACCAACACGGCTACCTACCTGTAACTAGACCCATGCTTCGGGTTAAGTACGCTTCAGGTTGAATACTCCGTGGACCCGTCTGGAACGGATTAATCCACTTTCCATTACTTTCAATGGGAAAGTTCGCTTCAGTTTATGAGCGCTTCAGTTTAAGTACTCCGCGGACTGTCTGGAACAGATTAATCCGCTTTCCATTACTTTCAATGGGAAAGTTCGCTTCAGTTTAAGAATGCTTCAGTTCATAAACCGAGGTACCACTGTAGTAACAACAACAACAACAACAACAACAACAACAACAACAACATATTTATTATTTATACCTTGCCCATCTGGCTAGCTTTCCCCAGCAACTCTGGGCGGCTTCCAACAAAAATACATTAAAACATCAGTCATTAAAAACTTCCCATAGCGGTGTACTAGCTGTGCTGGCAGAATGGCTTGTGCAAGAGAAGGGCAGGTACGTGAATTTCTGTATAAATTTGGGCTGGATCTTGACCAGTGGCTCCCAACCTTTTTTGGGGCATGCCCCACCTAAGCATCTCTAAAATCCTGATGCACTCCCCCCCCCCGCGACATATAATTCTTATTATTCAAAAAGTGAACTCCTGTTCACGTGGAGGGAGACTGAAAGGCCATTCACTGTAAATAACTCATTCTCGAATTGCCTCCCTTAAAAATCAAATTGCTCCCCACATTGGGAACGACAGATCTAGACGCATCAAAGAAACGTTTCAGCTAAACGCGCTGCAAACTTTGTATGAGAAATCGGGTAAGCAAAAATGGAACTCCACAGCGCCATCTGGTGTCACAGTGTTAGAATGCATAAACAATGCATATAAAGCGTTTTTCCTTTGCCAGTGTAGCTGAGTCCTAGGTTAGAGCACTGCATCTCAAAATTTGGGAAAGTACAGATTTTGAAGGATTGGTTGAGTTTCGCTTTACGTAGCGTTTTAGAACATGCTAATTGGGTAGATTCACCTTTAAATGCAAAGTGGGTCAAATCTCTGGCCAACTATGAACAGCCTTACGCTGTTGTGATTCCAGTGAGCACTGTTTGTGCATATATATATATTTAGTGGCTGCTCCAGGTTTGTGTCAACCATTTCTCCCTTTTTGTCAGTTATTGGCAGTTATTTGAGCTGATCACTTTGCACGTCTTCTCATTAGCCTCCCAGTGTGAACAAGATTCCCCCCCCTTCTTATCTCTAATGCCATTATTAGAAATACCTGCTGGCTAGTTTTCAAGCCTTTCTACCTTTCTGCATTTTGAAAACATGATATGCAAAACTAAAGGGGCAAAAGTGATACTTGGTTTCAAAAGTGTGTGCTTCCTCTCCCTCTCTTTTCATATATATATATATATATATAGAGAGAGAGAGAGAGAGAGAGAGAGAGAGAGAGATTCAGATATACATATTCCTAGCACTAAACATGATTAGAGCATAGTATGGATTAATTGCTCCGCCAAATGTCATCCCTATAAATCAAATCTGTTTTGTGACATATGAGTGAAAGTATCTGAATGCTTCAAAGTCATTAAAAGATATCTGCATAATTTTAAAAGCTGCTAAACATTGTTCTTATTTACATTGTAGGCTGGAAGGGACCGGGGTGAAAGAGAGGGAATGTTTACTGCGCTAATGAGAACTTGAGTGACACATTTCTGTCAAATGCTAATTTTTACATCAACCCTTTTGACAAGGGTGTTTGCGACAAAAAATATATATGCTGCACTAAGGAATGCAGGGCCCAAACCTTCTACCCCCTTCTCATTCCTTCTTCTCCCAACCTGCCACCCCCCTTTTTCAGGCAAAATGCCCTGATTTTTAATGCTGAGTGGAAAGAAATAAAGGCAAAGCAACGCGTTTGCTTGCAGACGGCACCATGTTCGGTGCTCCCATATATTACCAGGCTAATTTCAATGCACTGGAAACTGGCTATACAGTTTGGGACCAGAATGCCATCCAAAATAGCATCATGCCCTACATTCCCAACGGAGGCTGCATTGTGCAGGCAAGGACATCTTGCAGATACCATCCTGTCAGCAGGCCTGCTCTCTACAATGCTGGAACCAGGCCTTCTGTGTGGTGGCACCTAACCTTTGGAGTTCCCTGGATAACAAAGGTGGGGCAGCTGTGGCCCTCTGCATCTGTTGAGTGAGGATGGACCATTACTGGAGGGCCACCACCCCAGTAATATAATGTCACAGGAAAAGGAGGTCCAAAATCCAGGGTCAGGGACCGGCCAGACACTGAGGAGTGGTGGCTGGATACTGATGAGTGGGTACCGGGAATCGGGGGTTGGAGACTGACTTAGAAGAATGGATCTGTGAACTGGGGGAACCTGTAACATCCAGGAGATGAGTCAGAGGCAGGAGATGCTCCAGGATTGGAGGGTGAAGAACAGGCACAGGAAGAGGGAGAGATGGGTCAGGCTGGTGGTGGTTCATGGGCTTCCACATCTCCTCCTCCTCCTGCCACCGACTCTCTTGCTCCACTGTCTCTCAGGACCAGTAGAGGACTGAAGAGGGAGGAGCAGAAGGTTACATGCAGGCGCAGTCTTCACTTGCTTGCACGTAGGTCGCATAGGTGTCAGGGACTGGACTGAACAGGAAGGCTGGGAACTGTCCCCTCTGTCCCCTCGTCTCCAGCAGTTTCAAGAGGAGAAGGAGACAGGGTTGAATTACAGCCAAATGAAGAACTGCCAAGTTACGAGATAGTGGAGGAGGAGGAGTGAGAGAGAGAGAGAGAGAGAGAGCAGCCAGCAGAGACCTCCTTGGAGAGTCTGGGAGAGCCTCCTTCTCCAAGGGCTTGTTGATCACTTCGCATTCAAGAAGAGAAAATGCAAAGGATTGTGATTCCTGGGACTTCCCATAGGCAATCAGGATGGTGTTGGAGATGGAAGAGGAGGGACCCAGAGTAGACAAGGTCTTCATTGCGTGGAGACATGGAGCCTTTGTCTTGCACCCAGATGACTGAATAAAACCCATAAATATGAACTTGCTCGTTCTTCTTGCCTTTGATGCTACTGGCAGAGTAGAGGATTCTCTGCCTGACAATAGGGGAGACAGATGAACTGAGGGTGGGGCTTCTCTCTTGTGGCAACTGCCTCATTGGGTGCAAAGCTAGGAGTAGCTGAGATTCATAGGACAGACAGGCATGCTTTCCCCAAACGTGTAAGCATATTTTTTGAGTCTGACAAGGTGGATCCTCTTAAGAGAGGGGCCATGTTGTGCTCGGCCCCGGAACATCAATCCCCAACCGGCCTGGGGGCGGGGCTGGCTCCGCCCTCGGCCGGTGGAGTCATATTTGCCAATGGCTTTAGCCAATAGGCAGTGTGGCAAGGTCTGGGGGTTGGGGGTTAAAATACACAGCAGCGCGACGTGGGGATCTTATCTTGCTTTGAACTGCCAAACAGGACGTCTCCTCTTTCAGCTTGGCTTTGGTCACAAGTTAATTGTTCCTTATTACCTTGCCCCCTGTTGAGTTGTTTGCAGCTTTCGCTGTGTTGTTTGTCCCTTCCCGTCAAAGTTCTTAACCAGTTCTTAACCAGTTTCTGCACATTTAGATTACCCCCCCAATCCCTCATTGCTCCCTCCCACCTGTTCTTTACAGGGCTCAGAGCATTAAAAAACCCCAACCCCCCCATATCCCCCATCCTCCCATTTCCCCTGCTACCCATTTTATATTCTGATCTTCCTTGATTCCCCCCTCCCCCATTCCCCCCTCCTGTCAGTTCTTTATATTGTTATATTGTCACTCTGGACATTTCGTGCCTGACACCCAGAAACCTTTACTGATACAAAAACTTGTACAGGCAACCCCTGTTTTAGGCGTTGCCAATATGTTCGTAATCATGTACATGCACACAGCGCCAAACCTGGAAGTGACTTGGAAACATCATAAAAAAGTCGCTAAAAGGGTGGAGCAGGGGCGGAACGGGATGTTGTAAGCGATTTCACACAAGTGCTCAACGACCTGGAATGCAACCCACGTTCAAATTGGGGAACACGGGTGGCGCTGTAGTCTAAACCACTGAGCCTCTTGGGCTTGCTGAACAGAAGGTCAGTGGTTCAAATCTCCGCAACGGAGTGAGCTCCTGTTACTCTGTCCCAGCTCCTGCCAACCCAGCAGTTTGAAAGCATGCCAGTGCAAGTAGATAAATAGGTACCAATGTGGAGGGAAGGTAAACGGCGTTTCCATGCGCTCTGGTTTCCATCATGGTGTCCTGTTGTGCCAGAAGCAGTTTAGTTATGCTGGACACATGACCTGGATAGCTGTGGACAAACGCCGGCTGCCTTGGCCTGAAAGTGAGATGAGTGCCACAACGCCATAGTTGCCTTTGACTGGACTTAACTATCCAGGGGTCCTTTACCTTTTACCTTTTAACCTGTACTGGCAACAAAAATGGGAAGAGAGGGATCCAGCTCAATGACGCAGAAGGCCTCAGTTTCAATCCTGTGCATCTCCAGTTCAAAAGAGGTGGAGAAGAGCAGGCCTGGGCAATAGCTCATCCTAAGACTATGGAGAGCTATTACTAGCTAGGAAAGCGTTACTGGTCTAGAGATGAACCAAAGATAGGATTGCATAGGGTTGTTTTGTATCTTCGTATCTCCCATGGAGCATCATTTCAGCTCATTCCGAAAAACTTATTGAGCAACTGAAAGGAGCGGGGAAGGAATGATCACGGTATATGGTGTGGTGAGCCTTCCCCTAACCTCTGGTTTATCAGCTGGGACTGAAGGGAAGAGCTCCCGCGTCCGGGTGTTATCGCTTCCTGTCTGTGTGGACCAAGATTCAGCAGGGCTGGGGTTTGTTTTTGTAGATGTTAAGCCCATCTGTCAGAAGTTGCTAAAATGTGCAGCTGCTTCATTCAGGCCCCCCGCCTCCGGCAAATGGGATCTGCCTGGGTTTGCAGGAGTCCTTGCTCAGTGCTTTTTGGTGTGACGCCCCTTCCCTGTTGTAAGAGCGAAACGCAGCCCCGGTATTCCCTCGGGCAGCAAAATGCTGCCAGCAGTGATAGCTGTAAACATTCCCTCGAGTGTTTTGATATAAGGCTCAGAAAGGAAGTCATTGCATTAGATTTCAGTTTGGGTGGGGTGTAGGGAGGGGAGTCCTGATAAGATTACGTTGGAGCTATTCTCTATTTGTCTAGCACACGCGGTCCTTTCAAATCAATGGAGGAATGACCAGATTGTCAATTTGAAGGTAGCTGTGTCAGGGAAAGATGGGAAAGATGGAGGGCGCAAGGAGAAGGGGACGACAGAGGACAAGATGGCTGGACAGTGTTCTCGAGGCTACCAACCTGAGTCTGACCAAACTGCAGGAGGCAGTGGAAGACAGGAGTGCCTGCTGTGCTCTGGTCCATGGGGTCACGAAGAGTCGGTCACGACTAAACGACTAAACAACAAGAACAACATGTCAGTTCAGAGCAGGGAGAAATGAAACTGGAAAATGGCTGTGTTTGTGGCCTTTTCCTATTGGTTCACCCAGTGCTTTTTTTCTGGGGCGACACAGCGGGACGCATACCCCTAAACATTTTGTGAATCTAAGTTTGGCCTCATTGAGGGGCAGTATTTCAATATGAGTAGGAAAATGAGAGTACCCCGAAACATATTTTTTAAAAGCACTGGGTTCACCTTTCCAATTTTTCGGATCCCCCAAGTTAACTTTTATTTTTTGCTACCAAATTACTTAGAGCACGATCTGTCCACAACAGCATGGAGTGGATTATGGCCCAAGGTTTGTCAGGGGAATGTCAGATAGCAGTGGAGAGTAGACATGGGGCAGGGGAGAGAGATATTCAGTTTGGTCCACATTTGAATGCAAACATATCTTGTTTGCATTTCCTTAAACACAAGCTGAAACATGGGTATTCTTTGAAATTTGCCCTTCTCTGAATTTTGTGATGCAGTTCAGCGACAACCACAGCCACAACAATAATAGAAGCGGCAGCAGCAACAACAACAACAACAACAAGGTAAAGTAATAATAATTAGGAAAAGTGTGCATTAAAACTGTATACATTAATGAAAATAACACAAAAAATAAGGGAAATTATTCGC